>NC_047051.1:12488154-12801338 GCF_011762595.2 Tursiops truncatus
CACACGTTTATGACTAGTTATCTAGCACACCACCCCTAAGCAGAGTGGCTTCCCATAATCACCTCCCTGCCCAACCCACAATGTTAAGGGTTGGCTGAGATTAGCTGAGGGGTTCTCGTGGTCGGGCTTGGGGGGTGTCTCCTGAGGCTGCATTCAGATGGGAGTATGGCTGTGGTTGGTACGTTCAAGACAACTTCTCATCCTCCAGAGCAGGGCTCAGCAAACTGGGACACCCCGCCCCAGGCCAGATCCAACCCACAGCTCATTTCTGTACTGCTGCAGGCTAATAATAGTTTTTACAGTCTTAAATGGTTGAAAACAAATCAAAAGAAAATCATCTCATGATGTGAAAATTATATGAAATTCAAATTTCAATGTCCATAAGGTTTCATTGGAACACAGCCATGCCCATCCACTTACATACTGTTTAGGGTGGCTTTTGCACTGCACTGGCAGAGTTGAGTAGTTATAACAGTCACAAAGGCCACATGGCCTGCAAAGCTGAAAATATTTACTGTCTGCCCCTTGATAGAAAAAGTCTTCTTACCGCTACTCCTGAGCCTCTCTCCACAGGCATCTTCATTAAACATCAGTGGGTTATTTTTAGAATGTTTAGTGTTCTTCTTTCTAAATGATGAGGTTAGAGAAAATTTAGCCTGTCACTTGCAAACATTATCTCCAAATAACATACTGCAGGTGTGAGTAATTTCTGGCTTAAAAAAACAAACCTGAATATACTTTTCATTATATTTACTCCATTTAACATCATCTTTCAGATTACTGGAGTAAATCTGAGGCCATACATAACATTTTTATCAGATGCATGCAAATAATGGAATCATCAGTGATCATACAGAGATAAACTTTCAGAACTGTTACCTTTTTTATGCTCCTTGTTAACTTGTTACATCAGAATTCCTATGCATCTTGTCTTTGCTCAAATTCACATTTTGAAAATAAGTGCTTAGAATAAAAACAATTTTAACAGTTTAACTGTCAAAGCTATCTTCCCTTGCTACTGCTGTGCAGCTGAATATTTGCAAACTAAATCATAAGCATGCTTCTCCCATCCCCACCAGCTGCAGCATGGTCACTGGACATGTAATTGAAGGCTTGCAATTATTTTTATTTTGAAGAGATTAAATAATTGCTGATTTTAAAAAAGGAGAATGAGACAAATACCATTTCTGCCTTTATAATGTGAACCCCAAATGCCTTTCTAAACAAACAACAGCTGGAAAATGCTGGACAGGAATAGATACAATCCTTGCCCTTAAAAAGCTCCCAGCTTCATAGAGATGGATGACAAGAAAACAGTATGGTGCAGGAATTGATAACTGACCATCGATGAGCACAAATTATGATGGGAGCACAGAGATCAGGCACCTAGGCTGGTTTAGAAATGTCTGGGAGACTTGCTAAGGGAACTGATGGGAAGGAAGGCAAGGTGGGTCAGCCCAGAAGCTTTCCTGGGTACCCATCCAGGGCCCGACAGAGGTGTCATTGCTTGGTCCCCTGCAGCCTGTCACAACTGAGAGCACACTGACCTTTATTGGTTTACTTGTTCATTTCCTCCACAGATGATAAGCTTCTTTAAGGCAGAAACTGTGTCGTCATTGCCATCTATGGTGCCTGCCTGGTAGTAGCTGATGCACAAGAATCGTCTAATAAACGAATATGTGGAAGTTCCTAGGATAATGAAAATATTCCTTCTCTTAGATGGGCTGACGTTTAAAGACAATATTTTATGTCTATACAGTGATATATTTAAAAATCTGTACTAGTTAGTGGTTGAAGTGCCAATACCAAATTTTGGTTGCAAGAACAGGGTCAGGAACCATGGGAGATGCAAAGACAAGCAAGACACAAACACTGCTTTCCATAAACTTACAGCTTCATAATCCTCACCTGTATCGAACCAGAATAGCTTGTCTTTCATCTGTTTACATTTTGGAACTCCACAAAATATTTCTTTTGACTAAAGGGCTCCATTTCTTTAAAAAAAAATTAAAAAAGGAAAACTTTGATCAAGTTAAGGCAGCTAAGTTTTCTCAAAATATTTACATATTTAACCCCCTCCATTTATAGACTGGAAGGAAATTTAAATGGAGGGAATAGAACATTTACATTTTTAGATATGTTCATATTCCTCCTGGATTTCATCTTAGTTTTTACTCAGTTGCCTTCTTTAGCACCTTTCTAATAGGTAATATATAGCAATGTACAGATGTATGCAGTAATAAAATTGTTCATTCTCTCCTATATACTGTAATATCACTTAATATTTGCTAATATCCAGAAAAAAAGCTTCTATGCATATCCTTTCTAAAATTACTGCAAAGTATCTTCAAAGTTCTATATTCTTTTCTATTTTATATATGAATATATGTTTTTCTATTTTATATATAAATGTGTGTATGTTAATCCCAACCTCCTAATTTATCACTCCCTGCAAGGTTCTATATTTAATGCCAGTTATTCTGAGGTGTTTAATTCAAAACTGTTACCTGATTTCTCCATAGGATGTTGGATTTCAAAAACATCCTATTTTCAAAATAGGACGGTTTAAGATCATCTTAAGGACTCATATGCAAGAAATCCTTCTATGACGTCTGCAGGGAAAAATGAGCCAAAAGACACATAGGTACAGTATTCTTTATTATAAACAATCAGGTAACAGTGTAAGTGTGCATTTGAAGGATAACTGAAGCCTAGCTACAATAATCAAAAACATTACTTAAATAGAAATAGTTTCTTTTTTGTTGGTTTGTTTTACATTAATTTGAATTTAACATATGCCAGGATCACCTAATCTTGTCATATAGTTCAGCTGTTAAATCCTTAATAGGAAAAGACGAAATTTGGAATGCATGTTATATTTTGCTTTATTTGTTGACTATATATACCAAATATTCAGGACATACTCAAAGTTAAGCAGGTGCTTAAAGTCTAGCAAGTGGTACTTATAAAATGCTTTTGTTGCTGTGATGGGGGTATTCAGTTCCTAAGAAGACAATGAAAAGGAAATTCTAAATGCTAGGTTGTTGTACAACTTTTCCAGATTTATACTGAGTGTAAAAAAAGAAAAGAATAACAAAACATAAATGTATTGAGAAGTGACATCTTAATAGTTCCAAAGCACTAGCAGGTATTAAAATATCATCTAACAACTTTTCACATCTCAAATTTTTAACAAAAAAACACAAAAAACAGGCTTGAACAACACCATAAATGTTCTGGGTCTTGTGAGCAGGCCAGATGTTGTTATTCTCTATTGCACAATCCTCGTCTATGGCAACCTTAAACATGTTTGGCTGATGCAATTAATGGCTTAGCATGTCCACTTTGCTCATTACCCTATAAAAGAATGCTATGACATTTTTTGGATTGTCTGTCTCAAGGAATGAATGCTAAATGAGCACATTTAGAAGTTTGAAATCAAATACTGCATTACTATTTTTACCAATTCTTGCCAGCAAAAATGTTAAAAGGCTGATTTAAAATGTGACTTACAGTGACTGAAGGATTAACTTCTCATCAATTCTAAATCCTCTGAATTTCACAGTATCTTAATAAAGGTGAGATAGGACTGGTAATGATGCATATGTACCACTTTAATCATTTATTTTTTGAAGAAATAATTTGGATTCACTGGAATATTTTGGCCTGGTTTCCCAAAGCTGCATGAAAATTGAATGTATTTTTTCATGTCATTTATAAGCAACTAGTACTGATTAATCCTGTAAAGGTATAAGATTACCAGAGGAGGAGTTTGACCACTGATGGAGAGATTCAGAAAGCTGTGTTTGCTCTCTGGAGCCCAAACCACGTGTACCTAACGCTCTTTCATGCAACAGTACTTGTATGAGGATGACTTCACCATATTAATGCCTTTTCCAAGAAAAGGGGAGATGGGGAAATTATCGGAAAATAGGGAAGCAAAAGGCGAAAAACTCAATTTTGAGACACAGAAGAAAAGTATCATTTATCCAAGGAAGTCTTCAACCATTACTTGATTGCTCAGAAGAGAAGGGAAATCAGCTTCAAAATAGAGATAATTAAGAAAATTATACTTTTTTTCAAGCATAAGAAAGATTGCATGGTTTGTTTTAAAAGTTCTTGAAACATGAAGATGATTCTACAAACAGATTTACTCTTAAGACTCTCAGCTCCAGAGGGCTGGGACGGGTCTCCTGTTTACATTCGATTCCACAGTACCTAACATTGTGCCAGGCACATACATAGTTGATGAACCAATATACTACGGAGTTTGCTAAACACTAAATGGACCACCTAGCATTAATGTAAAATGTAATATTTTCTATTGTATATAGAGAAGCTTCTATTACGTAACACTAGTCATTACAAGAGGTGACAGCAGTAGCTCACACATACGTCTTTTTCACATGATCATTCCTACCTTGAATACAATTTAATGAGAAACAACTACTATGCACTAATGCTAGAAAGAGTTGAGACAGAATGTATAAATGAAGAAACCTCCTGGATCACTGAAGTACCGTCTGTTACAAGCATAATTACCTTCTTAAATTACACATTTTATAAAGTGTGTGAAATATTTTTCCAAGCAATGCAGTGTTTAGTGGGTGGGAATTATATATATATATGAAAGTACCTAGGAATTTGGGAAATTTTCCTCTCTTTATCATCCAAGGGTAAATAAGAACAGGTTTTGATGTTGTGGATACATTTTTTTAAATATCCTGTTATTCAGGATCACTGTTCCTCAGAAATGATAGGAATTGTGAAATTATTATCTTACTTGGGAAGGTATTTCCAGGTATGAAGCTTTAGTTTTAGAAGAGGCTACCACATATGACCAGCAGATCATTTAATCAATAGAGACACTAAGTTAAATAACTCAAATTTGATCCCAGCAGTGTGCCTAGATTTTCTCAAAGGCTTCACCACTGTTTGGGTCATCTGTGAATAGTTAATATTTGCCACCATGTGAGGAAAATGTGGCAAAAGGCATGCCCTCACCTGGAGACTCTGAACATGGGAATGTGAGAAGGTATAAGTAAACAGGGTGCTTTTGTCCAATGCTCTTAGTTTACTGCTTCCGCACACAGGACTGACTGACATACATGGCCGTAGAGCTCACTGTGCAGACTCAGAAATCTGCAGAGCTGCCTGACACGAATCAACAGGAAAACAGGAACCCGAGATTTCCTATGTGGAAAGCAGGCATCTCCGTGGGTGATTCTCAGACTAAGTTCTGGTCTTATTTTGCAATTGGGGGATATAGCTCATTTCATGCTATTTTCATATGTATCTTCCCATATTAGACTCATTCTTTTTTTTTTTACAGTGGTAGATAATGAGGCAACATGACTCTCAGCTTCACAGTTTCTTTCTTTTCCCATCACAGTTTAATTTGTTTAAAATGTACCGTTCATATCAGCACAATAGTCCAGCTATAGGCATTTCAACTTCAGAAATAAAGTTTATGTGACTTATCTTACATAACTGATTTTAAAAGCTTGATTTTTTTTTTTTTTTTTTTGGCCAGTAGCACTAACAGTGAGGTTATTTCAATTTTATGGGTTTGGTAGCTTTGTTTTGTCCTAAAGTGTTATTTGCTCTAGTGCTGCTAGTACCTGATTTTTGCTACGTAAACAGTTTTAATATTTTTCCAGATTGGCCACACAACATGCCTTACATGACATGGTGGACTAAAGCTGCCTTTGTTCTACCAACACCCTTCAAATACTGTTCCTACAGTTGCCTCTCATTTGTTCTCTCCCACAAAAGAAGCTGCTGCTTATTAGAGCGTAGGCACAAAAAACCTGCTTTTCTAATTACACTGTACTGGCATCAGGTTAACTAGAAAGCACAAAACAAATGGTGATACAAAATGTGAATAGTATATATTATATGTATTTACACATGTACTTAGAAACTTCAGTTAGTTGCAAATCTGAAATGATATAAGCCACTGCCTGCAATAGCATCTATCCTATAGAAATGTGGATGAAGACAAGACTGTTAAGACACTGAAGAAATCGGGTTGTGTGGAGAGCCCATTTGAGTCAGAACTTTGTCCAACCACTGCAGTGGTCCATGAAGGTGAATCTCAATCCAGCAGGGCGTGCTTGTGACATCCTGGCGATGATACTCGGCTCCCCAACCCTGAAAAGCAAAAACGGAGCGGAGTGATTGTGCCAGACTTTACAGGCAGCCTTCAGAGGCCCCAGCAGGCCCGGTGGACACAGCCCACCCAACCCGGGGCAGCGCCTGGGACCTGAGAACGTGAACTCTACGTTCCTGCAAGTACAGGACGACTTTTGCATCAACCAGATACCCTGAGTCCCCATCCATGGTTTCCTCCTGGGTTCACAACTAAATTCATGGACCTAGAGAGGGCCTGGGTTCTAGCCATGCCGGAGACCCTGGCAAATCACTTCCTCTTCCACAGGGAAAGGAACTTGAACTCATGTTCACCCCCTAATGCTGAAGACCCATGTTTTGTACAAGATGGTTGCTCACTACAGACCAATGACTGATCTGAACGTTGTAAAGCGAGGGCTGAGAGTGCTCTTGGTTATTCAGGATTGATGAACAAAGCTTGTTTCTCCTCTCCCCCGCTGGCTCACTTCTGGCAATTTGCCATTTGTGACCATCCATAGGAGAGACAGTAAAAATAGAGATAATAAGTTTAGTCAACATCCATCACCTCACATGGTTGCAATTTTTTCTTGTGATGAGAACTTGTACATTTCTTTTACATCGATCACCTGTAGTTATATTTGCTAGGGATTTATGTTTTTAAAAGTCCCTGCAATATAATAACAGTTTATTTTCTGTGAATTGTGTAGTTTTATGAATTTAAAGGTTGCATATCTGAGAAATACATCTTGCTGATCTTAGCAAAATAAGATTTCTGTGCAAGCTTACGTTACAGTGAAATAATTACGTCTGAGATATTGGCATTTCATCCTAATTTGAAAAACACAGGCCTAGACAAAAGTAACCGCAAGTCAAATGGTTGTTCGTTAATGGCAATTTAACGCCCTCTGCTGGCTCTGAAGCATCAGAACGTTTGAAAAGATTTTCAGGTATTTAATTGCCTAACCGTGTGAAAATACTTTTAAAGCTTAACAGTAAATTTGAATAAAACTGCTTTGTCACCATGAAAGAAATGGATTCAAGAAGTCAGTTTTTCAATTGGAAACTCTATTCTTATTTTTTAAATAATTACTAAAATTATATATACAATAAAGACACAGTGGACTTCCCTAGTGGTGCAGTGGTTAAGAATCCTCCTGCCAATGCAGGGGACACCATGGGTTCGAGCCCTGGTCTGAAAAGATCCCACATGCTGCAGAGCAACTAAGCCCATGCACCACAACTACTGAGCCTGCGCTCTAGAGCTCGCAAGCCCCAACTACTGAGCCCGCGTGCCACAACTACTGAAACCCGTGCACCTAGAGCCGTGCTCTGCAACAAGAGAAGCCACCGCAATGAGAAGCCCGCGCACCACAACGAAGAGTAGCCCTGCTCGCCGCAACTAGAGAAAGCCTGCGTGCAGCAACAAAGACCCAACACAGCCAAAAATAAATAAATAAATAGAATTTTAAAAAGAAGTATAGAAAAACAGGACACACTTTTCAAGATAATTTTAAAGGATTAATAAATAAATTTTACTTTGAAAAAACCTGCAACAAGCCATACTGATTCCTTGGATGAATATATGACAATGGGAAAACATATACTCAGTTTGATAAACAAGCTCAGATTTGGAAATATTAGAATTATTTGCAAGTGCTTTGCGAGGGATGAAATAGCAGACAATGAAAGTGAGGTCTTTAGCTTCAACGTGCAAATCCATTTTTTTCCTTCCCGCTAAGTAACTTTTCCTCCGTTCTCCAACCTTCACATCAATTTTAGTAAGATCTAATTTGATAAATTCAACAAATATTCATAAACAGAACATCTACTGCTGTCTCAGAATTAATCACAAGCCCCATAATGTTTCTATTCCAATTTGTTTATACCTTTATAAACAGCACTTAATTCATACTATCTTGTATTAGAGTCAGTTCTGTCTGTTTTGTAGCTTATTTATAAATATGACTGCTCCATTTGCCTGTATGCTTTGTAAGAGTAAGGAGAGTGTCTTATTTGATTCAGGTAAATTCAACATTAACTGAGTGACCATAGGTGGTCAGCAGTGACCATAGGTGGTCAGCAGTTTGAGGGATGGAAGAATCTCTGTAGCATTAAGTTCTATACAATTATTGTCACTTTATCTTATGTGTTAAAAAAAATCAGGTAACTATCTTATCTTGGTTTTCCTCCAAAAGTAATATGCTTAAGAATTTTCTTAAAATTGCTAAACAAGAGATTTCATACTCATGGAGGAGCTCTTCCAAAAAACAACTGACATATGTACACTACCAAATGTAAAATAGATAGCTAGTAGGAAGCAGCCGCATAGCACAGGGAGATCAGCTCAGTGCTGTGTGACCACCTAGAGGGGTGGGATAGGGAGGGTGGGAGGGAGACTCAAGAGGGAGGGGATATGGGGATATATGTATACGTATAGCTGATTCACTTTGTTGTACAGCAGAAACTAACACACCGTTGTAAGGCAATTATACTCCAATAAAGATGTTTAAAAAAAAAAGATAGCATAGCTACCTTGTTTGATCAGTTGTTAGTTAGGGGAGCAGGGATTTGATTTGAAATCTGTTTGCTTACAGAGCTCATGCTTTTCCCAGTTAAGCTGCTGATCAGGAAAGTTGTACATTGTTTGGTAAAATTTGGACTCTGTAGTTTCCCTACTCTTGCCATTACCTGTAGGTAGAATTTTGACTTGTAGGATATTGTTCGTTTTACTGTAAAATTTATAATAAAAATTTAAATTAAATTTGTATTTACCTTAAAAAAAACAAAAAAAAAACAATTAAAGAGAGTGCCGCCCCCCGGCAAACTGTTGTCTACTTACCCTGGCTGTCTAACTGCCACATCAACCAAAGAGTGCCTTTGCTTTTATTTTTCATCTTACAATTGGGAAGAAAGCACTCCTTACCTTGACAAAACTCATCCGGATGGTGCACATCTTAGTCAACTCATAAACGACTTCAAATCCGTGATGGACAGACTGGGCAAGCAGCTGAGCGAACAGCTGGTTGTTGAAGATCTTGAGGCTGCAGCCGCTGGGGATCTTGCAGACGGTGGCCGGGTGAAAGCCGTGCTGATAGTTGCAGTTCCGGCTCTGCACAAAGATGCTGCTGTCACTCACGCACTCGGCATAAACCTCTCCCCCAACGTAGTACAGATGCACGCCTACGAGGCAAAAACAGTCTTCCAACACCAGCACCGACTTTCGCTTGGATTTATCACCCTTCCCTTCTCATCAACCTCTGTAACCTCAAGAGATGTGACTATCAACTGTGAGGTTAATTTTAATATCACCAATCATTGATTAGTACCACACGTGCCCCAAAGGCTGACTTGCTTTAATTATCATCGATATTTTTTTCATGAGTCCATTTAAAAGTGGACTGCAACCCAGGTTTACGATCAGCACCAAGAGCACAGGAGTAGGCTCTCGTGTCCTACTCCCATCACTTGCTCAATCTCACGCTTGTTCCTTCCAAAAGGAAGATCTCATAATATTAGATGCGAAATAAATACATAATGCAGAACACATCAAAAAAAAAAAAAAAGAACTGGACACAGTGCCATGGTAATACTTAGGTGCATACACTAAACCTACTTCAGAGGGAACAATAAATGAAGTTTAAATTTTATTTCACCAACAATTATAAATCCATTTCTCTTAATAAATACCTCAAAGACACCCATTTTATTTTAAAGCTAATCACCTACAGTCATAGGTCACAGAAACAATGCCTCTTTTTACCTACAAACAGTGAACTTTGTGCCACGTTATCAGATAAAATATAAAAACACAATCAAAATGTAGTTTATGCTACTTTATCTCACATTCTTAGAGCTGAAAGGCAAAGCATCCTGAGAAGGCTGCTGCTCAAAGTAAATTTCAGTTGTTGCTTTCCCTCCAAACGTCTGGGTTTAAGATTCCACGTCAATTTATAACAAGGGACTGGGGTTAGATGAGATGAAGATGTTCTAGTCTAGTGAGTATTAAAGACTAGAACAATTGTTCCCCAACCTTTTAGCAGGAACAAAATGGTCCAGCACGAAGTGTCAACATGATTGTAGATACAATCACTGTGCAGTGGCAAGGGGTTTGTAGAAATGATCCTGAATGTACTTACAGAGATAGATTTTGGATCTTTTAAAAATAAAAAAACATTTAAAAGTAATAGAATTGACCTGCAGGGGTTCTCAGACCCTGGTGTGCGTAACTCGGCATTTAGGAAACATTCCGGACACAGCCGCAGCAATGGAGGCACTTCTGCATTATACTTCCCGCCAGCTTTATGGCTTCCTTTTCCCATCTCCTTTCCGTTGATACAGTTTTAGGGAAGAGTGGTTTTCAGTATTATGTATCCCAACCATAGACTCCAACACAGTCTGAAGAAATGGACCCAGGGTCACAATGATGAAGCACAGCTCTTGATATTCAGGCCAAGGCTCCCCTCTCAGCACCTAGATCAGAGCAGCTCCCCTCCTCTGCTCAGCCTTCCTCTCCCTTTTCTTCCTCATCTCCAGCATTCTTTCCCCTGAATGGCCCGGGGTCTGACACCTCGTGGCCCTGGCCGTGAGGAGAAGGCAGAAGGACTGTCCTAATTAGCTGGGACACAGTTACTTGGCTGCAGCGACATGTTGGAGGTGAGGCAGGGGCAAATCCAAGCAGACTTCCTTTAAAAACTCCCAGGGGGAAGGCCTGCCTCTGGGGTAGCTGTGAGTTTTTTCAAAGTGAGAGCGAGCAGGTGGTAAGAGAGCCAGAACATGAGGCTGCTAAGTGTTTAGTACGTCTTTGAATTGAATGACCTTCAAATATATAATCCTCCCAGAACCTAATAAGGAGAACAGATTTTTGTCATCTGACTCTGGTGTTTATTTAGGGGAGGATTTTCAGTCCTGTTAAAGTCTTATCCGCAGCCACAGACATGCTGGCAGAGCATGGAAAGCAGAGAAGAGACCGAACAAGGAGGCAGTGGTTTAGCATCCTGAGCGAGAAGAGGGGGCAGAGCCGACGGGATGCACCCGCAGAAGCCCAGGCCGGCCTCAGTACCGGGACCGGGGGGAGTTCAACCCCACTGCAAAGGAGGCTGGATTTGGGCTAGAGACAGCAGCATCGAAGGAGTCAAGTAAGCAAGGGATTTTATTTGCATCCATTTGACAGGCCAGAAGAGTGGCTTCAAACCACATGTGTGAGATGCTAGATCGCCATAGAGAACAGTGAGCAGTAAGGGTAAACGCCCAAAGAAGGCGCTACCTGAGACAAGAGAGAAGCCAGGCGATGGGGTCCTCGGGCAAGTTGCACCCACACCTCGGACGACCTCTCTTCCGGGGCTGCATCTTTCTTCCTCTGAGTTTTCCATCTGTGTGTGCCTGCACCCACCCTGTAGGAGATTAGGGAGTCTGGAGTCCTGGGTGGTGGTTAATTAGGACTCTGTGGGCTTGATTTGGATCTGCTGAGTCAGGCTGCAGGTCGGTCCCTTCTGGCATCTTCTGCAGCCTTGAATGACAGAGATGATGGAGGGGAGGTGGGGAGGATAGCGGCTCAGCTAGGCTTGTGAGTGGGTTCCAATGCTGTGGAACCCACTAACAGTCAGAGGGGGATGTCCCAAAGTGGAAGGAATATGCATGAATCCCCTCCGGAGTGGGAGTGGGGGTGGGGAAAGGATATCCCTGCAGAAAGTAGATCTCATCACCCCACAGCCCAGCTCTGAGAACCCTGATGCCTCTCCACTCTGCTTGGAAAACACCCTGAACTTATGAGCACAAACTCAACACCTTCCCTGGAGTTTGTAATTGATATCCCCCTTGGCTTTGCTGCCCTCTCTTCTGCACAACTATTTTATTTTATTTTTTTCCCATTAAAAATGCACTATTTATTGAAATACAACTGAATTATCCAACTAGTCGCTGTGAAGAAGTGTAATCATACTGACTTAGAAACTCTATGAAATGCAGGGTGACATTCTTTTGAGTCCAGGCCATCTAAGGTAAGATCAAGATTTCAGAGAAACCCAAAGGCAAAGGGCCTCACCAGTCTTTACTCCCCATCAAAGATGCACAACTATTTTAAAATCTGGCTGACTGTCAGGACCCTCTGGAGCTTGAAGAAAGTGCATATTTCTGAGGGTGATTAATGATGATACGTTCAGAAATTCCTTATGTAGTTAGACATATACTTAAATACATGGGAGAAAGGATACGAGGTCTGAGATTTGCTTCAAAATACTCTTGTAAAAATACTGTGATGGGACAGGGGAAAAGAACGGTACAGAATGTGACTCATTATTGAAGCTGGAGATGGTCATATGAAAATTTGTTACATGACTCTACTTTTGTGTAAGCTTGAAATTTTCCAAAATAATTTTTTTTAATGTATGATTGAAAAATAATATAAAAGTAAAGATTTCCAGATCTACACCAGGGCTTTGGTCCAGAGGATGGAGGTGGGCCCGCCCAGGACAGTGCCTGCAGCTGTGCACTGCACAAACCCAGGGTGTGCCTCAGTCTTCCGAGATTTGTACAGTTATTAGAAGACTCCTCCAGCAGATGGCAGTAACTTCTCTTGAGAAATGGGTTCCTTCGAATTCACACAAAGACACTTCTGGGCTGGTAGCAAAGTCAGTTCCCTAAAGCTATACTTGAAGACTTTAAGTCTCTCTGGACAATATGATGAACAAGCAGCTTTGGTCCCAACTGACCTACACTGAATGCCCACTGTGCACTCACACACTCGGCGACTCTGCCAGGGTGGGTGAACCGTGATGCTTTCTCTCTCACCACTACTTCAGTGACCCCAGCATGCCTGGACATGCCCGGTCCCACCCCATCTTCACAGGAGCAACAAAACCCACTAGAGGAAATTTATAAAATACAGAGATGCAAAGAATAAAGATCAGCCACAAATCCACAGCCCAGAAATATTCAAAGCTAATATTTGTCACATACCTTTCAGTCTTTTATGTGCACATTTTAAACAAAATTAGGATCATCCTCTACAGGATCTTTTATAAACTTTTTTCACATATTAAAATAGTGTGGGGCTTCCCTGGTGGCGCATGGTTGAGAGTCCGCCTGCCGATGCAGGAGACACGGGTTCGTGCCCCGGTCCGGGAAGATCCCACATGCTGCGGAGCAGCTGGGCCCGTGAGCCATGGCCGCTGAGCCTGCGCGTCCAGAGCCTGTGCTCCGCAACGGGAGAGGCCACAGCAGTGAGAGGCCCGCGTACCGCAAAAAAAAAAAAAAAAAAAAAAAAATAGTGTGAACATTTTCTCATGATATGAAGTATTCTGCAATGCCCTGTGTAATAACTGCAACAGTATGACATTCTGTGTTAAATTTTTTAGGATTTGCTTTTTCCGGGATGAGAAACCTTATACACATTCAAAGGCAGAATGGAAAGGACATTTTGAGACTGGGAAACTAAATCCATTGGGAAAGAAGCAATCCAAAAATCACCCTGAGCACTTCCCTAGTGATGCAGTGGTTAAGAATCCGCCTGCCAATGCAGGGGACACGGGTTCGAGCCCTGGTCTGGGAAGATCCCACATGCGGAGCAACTAAGCCCGTGCGCCACAACTACTGAGCCTGCGCTCTAGAGCCCGCAAGCTACAACTACTGAAGCCTGCGCGCTTAGAGCCCATGCTTGGCAAGAAAGAGAAGCCACCACAATGAGAAGCCCGCGCACCACAACGAAGAGTAGCCCCCGCTCGCTGCAACTAGAGAAAGCCCGCACACAGCAAGGAAGACCCAATGCAGCCAAAAATAAATAAATTTATTAAAAAAAAAAAATCACCCTGAGGTGCAGACCCTCCTTCTAAGGAACTGACAAACCAAACCCTTGCCTCAGGATAATTCCTTTCATAAAACATGGAAGCATTACTAGGATTCTACAGAACAAGCTGAGACGTGCAAGAAAATAAAGATTCATTAAAAGGTGAAAAACTAATTCCAAAAGCAATTCAGTGATTTGGAATCTATGATAATTATGTTCGGGGAAGGTCTTGGTTTGCCTCAGTAAGTTCAATCCCTGGGACTAATGCCTCAGGAATTATAATCACCCACTCCTTCTCCCATGAGAGGAAGAACAGCCAGCAGCCAGGACACACGCATGTCTGCAGCTGCAAAGGAGAAACCTGCCTGTCCTGCTCCAAGTGTCCTTTCACACCAAGAACCCGGCACAGGCTCATTACCAAGGTCAACAGCTCTGACTTCAGTTACAGCACAAATCGTAGGTGCTCAGAAATGACAGTGCTATTGATTAGGATTATGTTAAGTTGTGCATTTCTAAGAAATATAATCCAACCTCAATGACCTTGAGAGCAGCACACATATGTCCATGCAGTCCATTCAAAACTGCGGTTTTCCTCATTATTTGGAAATCGGGGCCATCCTAAAAGCCCCTCTAAGAAAGCAGGCACGTTTTATACTCCAGTGATCCAAATTGGCTATTCCATCACTCCCAAAACATCAGGAAATAACCTTTGCTTTATTTTGCGCAGTCACAGATAGGTATGATATGTCAGCAGTTCTTCATCTTTTTTTCTGTAAAGATCCTTATAATCCTCCGATGGAGCTCTGTGTAACTCAGTGAGGTACTCCTTTTCTAGAATATTCTTGTGGGGAAAACACAAAATCTTCTCTGATTTACATTTTTAAAGTAAATCATTGTAAAATTTCGTCACTTTAGTACTATGAGGGCCTTATTTCAAGATCTCAGAGGTGATTCTGACATATCATGCCTGCAGCATATGGTAAGTATTTTCATTCCATATCGAAAGATTCAACTCCTCAAGTGCTGAACTAAGAGGGGTGCCGAGATGAAAAAGCAGCAGGGTCCCTCCCCTCCAGCAGAAGGGAGCGACGGGACCTTACAGACAGAGCCATGGGTGCAAACCCACATCACTCGTGGGACCATGGGTACGCTGCTGAATTCTCTGAGCTTCCATTGCCTCATCCATAAAACGGGACTAAGAAATCCTAACTTGTAGGGTGACAATAAAAATAATATGAGTAAGAGTCTGCCAGGGTGCCTCACACACATTAGGGAAAATCAGTGGGGGCAGCTATCAGTCATTTGAAAGGGTTCAAGTGGTCTGCCTGGTCTTCAAGGAAGAATATGGACAGACTTCATGTAGAATGCACCCTTCCAGGTTCTTTGAAGCCCTGCCTCTGACACTGAAGCAGCAGCCCGGGCTATTCTAGTGCTAACTAGCCTACGGCTATTTAAAGCACTTGGCTGGAGAGGTCAAAGTAATAGATTTGTTGCTGTTGTAAGGACACAACTAAAGGCTTGGTACCAAGCCTGCTGCCTCACAGTGCATTGCATTAGATGGAAAGCAGGATGAAAGAGCATGGGTGAGTCAGCATAAACCATCACCGCCACAGAAAACAACTCAAAGTACATGCACTGCTGACCGGTGGTGGCATGAACTTCCTTTAGAGGACCAGCCATCTTCCCTAACTTAAGTGGCAAGGAACACAAACCGGAAGTGACCTCAAAGCAACTGATAACTACTGAGGGGAGAAATGGCCCATAATTAACCATAATAAAAAGATTTTTTTTTGGTAGATACCTTCCACCCTTGCCCGCCTCCCCCCCACCCCCCACCCCCGCCTACAGTCTCATCTCGATATAACAGCCAGGGGATCCTTCTGAAGTGAAAACTCAGATCTATAAACTCCAACTTAACTCCATCTTCCTATGTCACACAGGCAAAGTTAAAGCACTCTCCATGGCTTCTAGGCCCTGAGACCTGGTCCTGTCTCCTCTTCTATGACTTCCTCACTCCCTTGCTCACGGTTCCATTCACTGTGGCATCCCTGCTATTCCTCACTATGCCAGGCAGGCTTCAGGGCCTTTGTACCTGCTGTTTCCCTTTGCTTGGAAAGCTTTCCCCGCTGCTACCGACACTGTCGATTCCCTCTTGAGCTCTCGGCTCAAATGTCACCTCCTTAGGAAGCCTGCCCTGGCTACCCTCCCCATTCCCTTCCCATCCTTTGTTTTTCTCTGGACAATTATCATTTGACGTGTGTGTGCGTGCGCGTGTATTATTTCTTGTTTGTCTTTCCTTAGTTGTAGGTAATCCACGAAGCCAGGGATTTTTGTTTTGTCTTGTTTGTTTCCCACTGCTACATCCCTAGTGGCAGAACCGTCTGGCTAAGATTAAATGCTCAATAAATATTTGCGAGATGAATGCATAGCTGTGAAGTCTGACTGTCTCTAGCAACTAGCTCCACAGAACACGTTAACTCATTCACTAACCTCAAGGTGCATTTGGCTGCAAACTTACTCAGGCTGGTGCTCCAGGAAGCCACGCAGCTCAGAACCAGATAATCCATGGGGGCCCCTGAGAGAGAGCCCCCTGACCTCACAGAAACCAATAGCTCTTGCTTTGAAATATTCCATGCCATGCTTTATGGCATGGCTTGTAGCCCCTTAAAAAAATTATCTTTTCACATTAGGACAATTCCAAAGCAGCTTTCTGAGAAAATTGTGCCTTTGCCTTGGGGACCATGTTGAGGGTGGAGTGCCCTTCCATCCAGGTGAGCATTTTCTAGGTTTGCTGGTTTTTCTAACAGGTCACCAGTCCTGGCTCTTGCTCCTATGTGTTTTTTTTGACCCTGTGGATTATCTCTCAGTTACTAACATGACACCAACCCTCCACATCTGTCCATCCACATCAGCAGCACCTTGAACAAACTACTTGCAGAAAGTTTCCCAGAAGGTATTTAACAGTCCTTGCATATTTTAATTATATTTTTAGATCAAGTGGCATAAGTAGAAGTCTAATATGCAGACCAATCTGTGAAGCCCTTTAGCAAACAGCTCTACAACATTACGTTTTAACGTTCTACCTTTAGATTTCACCTAAAGATTCTTATAAAAATCATTTAAAAGTAAAACCATACCTGAGATATTTAAGATTTCAGTCAAAATATTACTTCCTTTGAGGAATGACTGTGTTTCCTCCTTTGGGATAAAAGTTACATTACAGATTAAGTTTCCTTTTTCTGACCTCCAGAGGAAAAGTTTAATCACAATCACAATGGTTACAATTACAATGGTAACTCTTGGAGATGACATACCTGTATTCTTCTCTCCCACGCACCCCCAGCTCCTGATTTTCTATTTTTCATTTATCATTTCACTGTAAAGGTTTCTTGTAAGCCACCTCAAAGCTACTATGGAAAGATACAGGATAAAATAAACAGAAAGTAACTTTTGCCATTAAGAGTCAACATCAGAGAAGGAACTCAGCCTGTCTCTAGTCAATGGTCTGTAGGTTTACAACAGGAGACATTTAGGACGTACGTTAGGAAGAATACAGGAAGCATCATAAGTGAAATAATGAATCTCCCCTGGAAATTTGAAATAAAAGGCTTGTGGCTACTTCCCAAGGTGGTATAAGTGATAGATGGGGAGAGAAAAGATCAAATGACTCTGAAGGTTCTTTACACCTGTGATTCCAGAGTAGAATAGTGGACAACCAGGCACCATTCGGATACTGCCAACTATTCGAATAGAAAAGAAAAGAACTTAAAAGCCTCAACGAGGCCTCATGCTCAGCTGGGATTGATTATGCCAATGAGACAGGCTCCAAAAGCATCACAGCCAGACCCCAGTGAGGCCTGTGCTTATTCGGCTGTTGTGACAAAGCCTGGACACAAGAGAACCCCAATCACCTACCAAAGGCTTCCTGACATTAATAACTCAACGATTTTTTAAACTGCCTGGCTTCTCAGTCTCTAAAGGTAACTTCACCTGATATAAATAATCATCCAGCCAGAACTCCTCTTCTTCAGAAGTTATCCTATTTAGCATTTCAGGCAATTCAAAAATAATTCATAATACTTCTCTTCAATAATATCATCCTGGGACTTCCCTGGTGGTCCAGTGGTAAAGAATCTGCCTTCCAATGCAGGGGATGCAGGTTCGATCCCTGGTCGGGGAACTAAGATCCCACATGCCGTGGGGCAACTAAGCCTGCGTGCCACAACTACAGAGCCCACGTGCCCTGGAGCCTGCATGCCACAATTAGAGAGAAAAAACCCGCATGCCACGGCTAGAGAGAAGCCAGCACGCCGCAACTAAGACCCGATGCAGCCAAATAAATAAATGAATAAAAATAATAATTTCATCCTGTTTTCATATTTATCATCTTGTTCGTCTTCCTAATACCCACCCTACGCCACCCCCCAGAAGATGCTGTGCTGACCTCAGAGGTACAGACTCTAAGGTTACAAGACCTCCCATGCTTTTCCCAACAATATCCCCAGAATGGTCTCCCAGATCCCAGCCCTGGGATCATCCCACTAGGTCATGCAGCCAATCCATGGCTTGTTTCTATTTCCACGTTTTAGCTCAGAAGAATATAGGAAGGAACTACATATTTGCTTTTACCCTTTCCTATGTGTCTTCTGGTATTTTCTATCGTTGAGTTTCTGTTTACATTAGAAAGAAGTCCGAGACAGAATCTGTTCCTGTTATTTGAAGGGTCTGTGAATCCATCAATAAGCACACTTCGGGAGGAAGCCTGGAACGTCTCCCCAACACGGTTGTTCAGTTCATAGTAGGCGACTGAGCACCAGTGCTGCGGCTCCTCGTAGCAAACCGGCCGAAAATCTGAAAGAAAACGGACCAGACAGGACATCACTACCGCCACGCTCGTGCCTCCCAGCTCACGACTCCACCAGGAAACTGCGGTTACCGCTGTTCACCAGAAAGTCGGCTGCAAGACCCAGGAGGCTGCTGTGTGATCTTTACAAACCTGCCTCTTCCATGGAAGCTGTTGGCAGGTAGCTCATCTGGTCCACGTACCTGTGCACAGGGGCCACCGTCCTTGTGATTCTCCCATGGATGGAGGCTTTGTAAACATGTTTACTAGAATTGAGGGGCCAGGCAACAGCGATATGAGTGGATCCATGTAAACTTCATCCCCCCGAAAGGAAACACAGCTAAAAGGAAGCTGCCAGGTCACCTCATCTTTACAGACGACAGCATCTTACTGTTGCAGTGCCAAACTGAATCCCCGTGGCAACGAGTACCCTTTTCTAACGACCTAAAGCTGAAAAAAATTTGTTCGAATATGTAAAAATCAAACCAAAAACACTGCATAGGATTTTATTTAAGAAAGAAAAAACAATGTCCACATAGACTCACATTCTCCTTTGTGTACATATGGGATAATTACATAAAAATATTTTAAAGGGAGAGGTCTATTTCATTAGGAAATCCATGAATGTTATGTTTTCACCCCAAATTTTTCAAAGTTAAGTTGCCACTAACCCAAATTTGGCGGGTTTTTTTCTTCGCCCCTCACACTCTTTCTCTGCCTTTCTATTGATTATAGTATCTTTCTTTTCTTTGAATATTCTAGTAATTCTTGTGTCTAGAGTGTGTTCCTATATGCACTAAAATATGACCTCACAAAACAGATAAATTAGGGGGTTATTATTTGATTCCCAAATGGACCTTCACTTATGAAAGAATTCCCTCTGAGATACTTTAGATAGTAAAGCGCTTTGACCCTCCCTGCTCGGCGTGGTTCCTGGAACTGCAGCCACTGCATCACCTGGGAGCTTGTTAGGAATGCACATTCTTGGAAAGCACCCCAGATCTAGGGAATCAAAATCTGCATTTCTACAAGATCACCACGTGGTCTGTATGAAGCAATATTTATCTAGCCTATTACAGGACACAAATAAAATTATGTAAAAGCTATATACATATTTTGAAGAGCACTCCTCTAAGCCAAATGAAAGACACTACTATAAACTTATTATAGTAAAGAAACACAAACGGGACAAAATTACTTACTTCTTAAATACCTAATTCCATACTAAAACATCCAGAACTACAGACTCGTAAATGTTCGGTTAAAATTTAAAATTTACTTGTTCTACTAACCAGGATAACACACAAAACATTCACTCTATGGGACTGAGGAATGCCAAAGTCAAAATGTGAAACCATGCTATCTGCCCCTGACAACACTTATGAAACAGCAGGCTGGCACGTTTTGTTTTCTTTTGCTTTTTTCTTTGTTTCCCAGAAGGGAGGTGGTAATAGGAAGTACTCTTGGAGAACAGCTACATTTGGCTGTTCATCTGCCAAGTGACCTCTGTTAGGCACTGACAGTACTAAGTGACTCTCAGCTGTGGCATCTATAGGTCAGGCATTCTGGGTCCCTGGGGCTTCGGCGGCATTATAAGGTGGGGGTGGTGTGTCAACTAAAAGAAAGCAGTAAAACAAAGGAACATCAAACTGATAGACTACACAAGGACAGCTTGAGTCAACCCTTTCTGCCGCTAAACTCCTGGCTTTGGTGGACAGTGTCACTGCTACAGAGAGACCACTAATGTAAGGGGGCCATTCTACGGTGACACTGGGACAGTCCTCCAGGAGAAACTGGTTGTCCTGAGGCCCTCACTAGAGGGTTGATTCGCTGTCCCTCTGGCTTATGAGTTATTATTGGGTTCAAATGACTTCATGATGGGACCTTCAAATCTAGGAGCTATTCTCCTAGCTTTTCTCTATAGTCTGTTACCTGGCTTTCAAAACAGAGAACGCTAAACCTTCTTTGAAGTGAATTTAATTTTCCTGGTGCCATGGATTGTACAATGGCCAAAGGGAAACTCTGACTCAACACAGTTCAAAATATGGCCTCCAAAACACAGAATGGCTGAAACCTGATTATAAGCTTGTGCCCAAGGCATGCTAAGAAGGGCTCTTCTCCCCAGATATCAGTTTTATGATCAGATGATCATAATTAGGCAAATGGTATGCATTCAGTTGATAACATGTTATCAGAAATTAATTCAAGACAATAAAAACTCCTGAGGCAGAAAGTAAACTCTTTATCAAGGACCTCAGAACAAATGATTCCTTCTGTTCACATTCCTCATGTCGGTTCAGAGTGGTCTTGTTATGTTAGCAGTGGAGTTCAATGGCATTAACTCCACTGCTTTTGTTGAACTGAATTGTCCATCCAAGTAGTTCTCACACTTAAGTGGGCATAAAAATCGTCAGTGGAACCTGTTAAAATGCAGATTCCTGGGCCCACCCCCCGAAATTGTGAGTCAGTAGATCAGTGGCTGGATGCAGCCATGCAGGTTTTAACAGGCATTGCTGATGATTCTAATGCACGTGGTCCATGGACCACACCGCAGTGCCAGTGATAAGGCATTTCCCTAAGAGAAAATGAACTATGACCCTGGTGCAAAAGTTATAAAGGGGACCCTTTTGTAAGTCCTTGAGTCAATCTATCTACAAAATTAAGGGGCTGAACGTAGAGTTCATATGACCCATCAGTTCCATTCCTAGGTATGTACCCAAAGGAAGTAAAAGCAGGGACTCGAACAAATACTTGAACATCAATGTTCATAGCAACATTACTCACAAGAGCCGAAGGTAGAAACAACCCAAATATCCATCACCCAATGAATGGATATTTTTAAAATGTGGTATATCCATACAACGGACTATTGTTCAGTTACAAAAATGGAGTAACCGATACTGCTACAATGTGGATGGACTGTGAAAAACACCGTGCTAAGTGAAATAAGTCAGACACAAAAATCCCCACAAATATTGTACGGTTCCATTTATATAAGGTACCTAGAATAGGCAAATCCACAGAGGCAGAAAGTAGATAAAAGCTTACCAGGGGCTAGAGGAAGACGTAATGGGGACCTACTGCTTAACAGGCACAGAGTTTCTGTTTGGGGTGATGAAAAAATTTTGGAAATAGACCGCGGTGATGGTTGCACAACAGTGTGAATGTACTTGATGCCACTGGATAAATTGGAAGATTGGGATTGACATATACCCACTACTATATATAAAATAGGTAACCTCCTGTATAGCACAGGGAATGCTACTCCGTACTCTGGAATGGCCTATATGGGAAAAGAATCTAAAAAAAGAGTGGATATATGTACATGTATAACTGATTCACTTTGCTGTACAACTGAAACTAACACAACACTGTAAATCAATTATACCCCAATAAAATTTTTTAAAAAAAAGAAAGAAATTGATAACTGCTCCAAAATGGGTAGAGTCCTGATCTGGTTAGAGGGTGGGCAGGGTCCAACGGCCCGCAGGAAACTGCTGTGTGAACTGCAAGTGGCAGCGCTGGTTTTTACGATGGCCCCGCCTACACAACCGTGTAGGGTACTCGTATCCCGGGAGACCGCGGCTTTCACTGACCTGAGTGCTGGAAGGGGCTCTCCGGCTCGGAAGGGCTTCCCGGGGAGTGAGGGTAGCCGGCTGTGCACGGAGACTGCGGGAACGGGGGCCCGGGCGACGGAGGGAAGGCCGGGCACGGAGGCTGCTGGAAGGAGTCGGGGTAGGTGGCGTTGTGCGGCATGAGCGGCTCGCTGTGCAGGGACGCGCTGCGGAACTTGGCCAGGAGGCTCAGCTGCGGGTTATACTCGCTGTGTCTGGGCACGAGCACGGGAGGCAGAACTGGGGGGAGGAAGGAACCGGTATGTTAGAACCTCGGCTCACCCGCCCAAAGGAGAGTGGAGGCGGGCTGCTCTTCGTCTATCCATTTTTGGGTGACAAACTCCTGTTTTTCCTTTGGGAACTACCTGTCCACCATTCTGTGTGCTCATCGTGACATTGTCCACGAAGGTCCCATCTCCCCCTCAAAAGACAGCTTGGGAATCAAGCTGAAGCAATGGTTTCTCTCCTCGCAGCCAATTAACGAAAAGTTTAGCAGAGAATCGTTCTGATATCAGCGCTCTAAAAATTGCCTACTCATTCCCATCGCAGAAATGACCAGAGCTGCCCTATTACCTGGCCTTCTGGAGACCTGACTGTTCACTGCTTCCTTTGATTCTGCCAATAAAGCGGTTTTTTGTTTGTTTGTTTGTTTAGTGCAAAATCGGTTTCTATTGCTCACAATGAAACCCCAAGTCATGCCCAGAATATTTTTACTTCAGAAACCACAGTGAATTACTTAGATGACCAGCCTAAATTTTTAGGCTCCGTACGGCTGCTTAAGTAAAAACATTCTACTTGCCTTTAGCAGAAAGGCTTAAAGGTAACTAAAAGTTATAAAGTAAAAGATAAACAGTGAGTAGTAACAAAAGTGAATAAATAGAAGATAAGCAGTAACAGAGAACTTATAGATAAAGTCTGTTCATTTTAGTATGTTTCCTTCTGGGTTCCATACTTTAAAAAGAACAATTCGCTCCTGATTCTATACAAAAACAGGAACAGATGCAATTCTCAAGGGCAAGCATTGTCCAGGCATTCCTAGCTCCTACTGACCTCTAAAGTGTCCTAAGGCTTGGCAGAAATAAGCTATTCCATGAAGTATTGTTGAGGGGTGACCTGGCACCAGCATAAGTTCCAGAAAGAGAAGCAGGGAAAACAGAGGGACGAAGTGATCAAAGAAATAATAGGCAAAAACGTCTCGGAGCTAAAGAAGGATCTATGTCATCAGATTGAAAAGAGCCACAGAGTATACAGCCTAATTAATGAAAAAAGATCCAGACCTAGTCATACCATCTTGAATTTCAAACACCTAAGGACAAACTGAATATTCTAAAAGCTCCCAGAAGATCACCTCAAAGTCACCTACAAGGACATGAGAAACTGATTTATTACTTCCCATCACCGATGCTGGACAGTAGAAGGCAATGGATCAATGCTCTTCTAAGGGGGAATAATTCTTACCCCCAAATCCCACAATGGAAACAAATAGAATAGCCAAAAGAATAATATAATTAATATTACATTAACTTATATAATAATATAATAGAAACCAAAATATAGGTTGAGAAGAGGAAGAAAGGAAAAAGGTAATATAAATTAGCTAAATCTTCATCTTTTATGTTAGAGTCAATGAAATTAGCTAAAAGTGATAAATTTGGAAACATGTATATTATCTAGAGTTATCTTCATATTTTTTTAGTAATAATGGAGAGAACTAGCAAAGGAACCAAGCCAGAATGATTCAAAGAGCTTGCTTCTGGAGATGGCTGAGGTAGCACTTGTTTCAAATCACACTATGGATGTTATCACATGCAAGTATCAATAAAAACTTTCATAGAAAGTAAATGTTTTGGAGTAAACAGACAACAATTACAATACAATAACATCCATCACGAAGTCCACCATTTACCCACTATCGTACGTACACTTATCTCTTCTTAACAAGCAATAATTTTCAGTTCTACAGGTAGAATATAAACTCCAACAGGTAGATGAAAAGTTTTAAGTGAAACCACTACAGATATGAGGGTGGCAGAGAAACAATGATTTCTTCCTCCTTCAAAAGCCAGTATTTGTATATGCCTTATGACATGATAGAACAAATACTCAACATCACCGTGCAAAAATAACCTGGATGATAAGCCATTCAATTTCCTTTTATGTAATCCATGAATATACAGGCATACAAAAATGCCTTGCCTCATGAATACTCTGAAAGTGAGGGGCTGACATAGTAAATGACATATGACTTCTTTTCCAGTGATGCTTCTTGATCACAGTGTTAACAAAGGTCAAATAAACACTCATTTTTCTCTTTTGGATGAAGAATTCAGATACTCACTGTGACTTCAGTTCTAATGTAAGATATCTACGGTGTATTCTTAACATTGATAAACAGACTCCCTCATATCTGAATGCAGAGACTTTCACTCCACCGTGGCCTGCAGGTCTGAGGCACCAAAAGAAAAGAAAGGATGCATTTTTCTTTATTGAGGCAAATATCTTGATAATGTATTTCTATCATCTGGGTAAAACCAAAGGCAGTGAAGATTTGTAAGGAAAACTGATGGTATCATCCTGGTTGTAATTCAGCCTGACAAGCTCAGTTTACCTTAGGTTTGCACTGATCATATTTGTAAATACTTTCACTCAAAACACAGCTGTCTTAGCCCCTTAGGGCTGCTATAGCAGGTATACCATAGACTGGGAAGCTTATAAACAACAGAAATTTATTTCTCACAGTTCCAGAGGCTGGGCAGTCCAAGACAGGGGTACAGCCTGGTCAGGTTCTGGGGAGAGCCCTCTTCTGGGTTGCAGGCTGGCTTCTTCTCACTGTGTCCTCACACAGTAGGAAGGGAATGGGGTCTCTCTGGGGCCTCTTTTATAAGGACACTAATCCCACTCATGGGGGTCTAGCCTCATGACCTAGTCATCTAAAGCCCCCGCCTCTTAATAATATCACCTTGGGCATGAGGTTCTCAACATATGAATTTGGGGGGGCACACAGACATTCAATCTATAGTAATAGCTATTTCTAATTACTCAATTCTATTTCTGCATCACAACTGCTGCTTGCAAATATGACCTAGTGAGCTTACAGACACTGGTCTCAATGTGATGCCACCTTTTAAATACCACACTATCTAAGCATTACCCTGGGGGCAGATAATGGAAGGAGTTACTGCGTATAAGGAAATGCAGAGCAAAGCTGAGAAAAGCTTTTGTATCTTTTTCAAAAGTCATGTGGTCTGATAGAGTGTGGGCATTTTACACGGAGGAGAAATTATACTCCTGAAATAACCTCCAGTTGCATGAAGAAAAATCATTATGAGCCATGAAAACATTTTTGCACAGCTTCTACCAGACGCAAGGCACACAAAGTGAGGTCTGAGGACTGGTGAGACTTTACCAGCTGCTGGGTACCAGTCCGTGGAAATACAACTACTGAAACTGAGAGTCTGTGTTTAGAAACTTTAATAGCCACTTGACAGAGTAATTTTATATCTGTTGAAATGAATAGTAAAAAATATTGAGCTTGTATTTTGTAAGTCTTTCAAAAGTTTTATCTGCCTAGTAATTCATTTGTATTGTAAAAATACTGATATTTGAGGGATTGGAAATTTTTTTAAAAACTGGTCCTTCACTACAGATAGTTTGAAAAGCACTAAAATTGATTATTTAAGTGGTTGTGTGAGTGTAAACAAAATCAGAATTCAGCCTTCAAGGTTCCTAAAACGGGTGGTCAAAAGATGAGAGATTTCAAAGGCAAAACTTCAGCTTTATGATAATCAGGGACCCAGCAAACTTGGTGCACATTAGCATCTTCATTGTTCTCAAAATACTGACTTTAAGCACGGCCAGAAAGCTAGATGTAAAATATGCCTTTTTCTATTAAAAGATCAAAGTTAGGAATTGAAAAAAAAAAGGTATAGCTTAAACATTACCTTAAAATCAATACAATCTTTGCCCATCTTTCATTTTTGAAACTCAAACCTAAAATATGATGATATGAAATCTACCTGCCCTATAAAAACATTCACACTATCATTCCTGAAAGAACCTCACATAATATGAAAACATGAAATAATCCTTTAAAATTAGGGTTTCAAGTGTTCAAAAGGAAAGCCAGATACATTTTACAAGATACTTCTTACAAGACACATTTTATAACTACATTACTCAGGAAGAGAAAAATGATTTCTTGATAAATATTTTTCATGGGATGTATTCTGAATGCTTAATATAATTCAAATCTTAGAAACAAAAGGGAAATCAAGTCATTTCTGTCATAAACTCATTGATGACATTTTTTTAAAGTAGGCAAAGATAGCTCAGAGAGAAGCAGGAAAGAAGAGGAGAAAGCAAAGACCTACACGGTCCAGGGGAAAGCACACCACATTCACCAGGAATGTGGGCCTTTCTCATCACAGTCTCACCCTGTATCCGGGGTGATGTGACCGTGAGAAGCATCCACGTTCAGGCAGGTGACTTCCTTGACAACAGTTTAACAGCATGATAGTGGGATTTGGGAGCCTGAAAGGTCACCTCACTAAGACTGCTATAGGCTGGGCATGACTTAGCCAGGACGGCTGCAAGGTTAACTGAGCCTGGGAGGGGGCCAGGAGGCAGGCTGGACTCCCCCCACTACCTGCCTTCCTACCTAGAAGTGCCTCGTAATGGACATGGGCCAGTTCCCAGAGTGCACGTGCCAGCCCTTTGGTCTCCTGGAATGGGGCAGATGGCCAGTCAGGGAGAGGAAGCTCCCACAAAAACTGTATCCATCAAGCCATAGGAACACTCCATCCAAAGAGAAATGTAGTCAAATTGTTACAGCCAGTGTGAAGGAATGAAGAGCAACACCAGGCTTCTCCAAAAGGGGGTGTGTGTGTGTGTGTGTGTGTGTGTGTGTGTGAAATACAGGTACACACACACACATGTGTGTGAAGAGTTTTAGGAACAACACCTTCCTATATTTAAAGCCATATTTAAGAACAGCCACCAATCTCCCCTAACCGCCACTATGTTCAGTCTTGGAAGGGTTTCCAGCAACTCTTTCACTGGCTGTTTTCAGACCCAGGTAGGAGATATCTCCACTTACTTGAGCTTGGGGAAAGTGCAGCCCGTTTAGCTCAGCACAGTTGAGTGCAGCAAAGGGGGATGGGGAGGAGGATGTTTATTTTCTTCCAGTTGATCATGTCGAGGTGATATTAAGAGCTTTCAAGAACTGGATGATGACTCCAAAATGCATCAAAATAAAACTGCATTTTTCAAAATCACACAAAGCTTACACGTATACTGAAATGAAAATATCTTCTGTCTAGATTGTTCTGACTACAGAATTTGGATCAGTTCCTGCAAATCGAACCTCCCTCTCTTCTCTCCCTCTCTCGCGGGAAGGGGGGTCCTTCTCCTGCCAGTGCCCCATGTTCTCCACCAACTGAGACACACCCTCTTACCTCTTACAATGAACCATGAAGGAAACCCACCTGGCGTCTCCACACGGCGGTAGTGGTAGGGGTTGATGCACACCTCTTTCTGCTTGGAGCCAAATGGGAACTCACAGCACTCCAGTGGCTTCAATTCATGGTGAGACTGGAGATCGGGCCAACGCCACACTCGGCAGTAAATGACGTGGGGCAAACCCTTGCGGTGAGACACCTGCAGCCGCCCGTCCAGGGAGCGGGGAATCGTCACACACTTGCTGGGTTGCCCTGGGCAGCTGAGCGCCCTCTCCAGCTCATCCATGGCTCCTTTCTTCTTCTTTAACTTCTTCACTAATGAGTCCACCGCCTTCTCTGCCCACTTTTCCTCTTCATCTCCTTGCTTCCAGCCGAGCAGTCTCTTCACTGCTGGGCTGGTGAAGGAGAAGAGGGAGCTGATGGGGGTGCTGGAGTGCATAAGAGAGGGACCACAGGCGTCCAGTGCAAACAGGAGCTGGACCCAAGGCCCTTCACTGCCTGCAGGGCCCGAGTGAAGTGAGCAAGGACGCCTCCCGGGATGTCATAGGTACCAACTCTCCAGGGACGTCATAGGTCTTCCCTTTCTTCTGGAAGTAACTGTGACCAATGCGGGCTGGAAAGGGGGTTGACTTTCTCCTAAGCCCTGGGATGGGCTGGCCAACTCTGAAAAACACAAAATAAGACTTCAGTGAACTTAATCAGGATAATTTTCAGAAAAGGTTAAAAGTTGGATGTAAGAGGGAAAATATTCTTCAAATGTTCTAGACTTGAAAACTCTCAGTCACCTTTGACTCTTCCCTCTCCTTTATTCCCTATATCCAAGCCTTGGTAATTCTGCCTTCGAAATGTCTTTCAGATTTTGAAGCTTTCTTTCCATTTCCGCATATCTGAGCCCTGCCCCACCGCACCACCCACCTTGATCACTGCAACACCTCTGAAGGAGCTCCTCTCTTCCAATTCTAATCCATGTACTACCAAATACAATTTTTAACATGCCATTTTCCTACTTGAGAAATTACAGTGGCTCCATGGTTTCCCAAGTATAAATGTCTCTGCTTGGGTTTCTAGGGTCTTTTCTCAACATGCTCATGCCTCTTCTTTTCGAATTTATAGTTTGCACAAGTGATCCATCTTCACTGTACAAAAGATATAAAAATGAAAAATAAAAAATTAGGACCACTGATCATCTCACCACTCATATATTCTTCCAAACTACTTTATAGGATAGTGGTTCTCAAAATGTGACCCAAGGACCCCTGGGAGTCCCAGAGTCCCTTTCAGTGGGCTGTGAAGCCCTCTCTTTTCCAACTACACATCTGTGTGCGCTAGATTTTCCCCATGTACTTCGACCCAAACAACAGATCACAACAGACTGTATTCAGGAGAAGATGTGAGAATCCAAGTGTCGTATAGTAAACCAGGCATTAAACAGATGTGCAGAAATATAAAACAATAGCACTCTTTTCACTATTTGGGGGTAAAATCTAGTTTTTTCAAAAAAAAGTTTATGTTACTATATAATGAGTTTATTGTTGTCTTTAAGGAGTCAGTAAATTTTATAAGCTTCTCAGTTTTAATTACTAAAATGGTAAAAAAAAAAAAGATATGAGCCACATCAGCAAAGGTTCTTTGGAGTTCTCAATAATTCTTAAAAGTAGAAAGGGTTATGGGACTTCCCTTATGGTCCAGTGGGTAAGACTCTGCACTCCCAATGCAGGGGGCCCAGGTTTGATCCCTGGTAGGGGAACTAGATCTCACATGCATGCCGCAACTAAGATCCCTCGTGCCACAACAAAGACCCAGCACAGCCTAAATAAATAAATCTTTAAAAAAAAAAATAGAAAGGGGTCATAAGACCAGAAAGTTCTAGAAGTTACACATAGTCACATACATAAACACGTACACAAAAAAGTACTGCTGTCACATTTGTTATTCTCCCTGAAAATCAGCTGAATTCTTCTTTGCCCTCTCATCCAAAGGAGACATTCTTTCCCAGTTATTCAACAGTCCCATTTAAATTTCCTGAGGTAGAACTGCATTTCCTCTTCTGTGAAATAGCTGGCTTAAACAAAACTCTCTCCTTCTTCCAGATTTTAGAAACCAGCTCCCTTGTTAATGTTTAAAGTAGCTGCTGGTAATATTTTGGAGAAAGCTGACTCATTTTAGCATCTTGGAATCAATCTAGCTCAGAATCTCCAACAATAGCTCATTTAATATGAATTAAACATAATTTTCTCCTTTGCTTCCCTGGGGGGAAAGCTGCACCTTTCTGAGTACAATTACATGCACATCTTGAACAAAGGCGCTATCACAACGCCTGCTCTTGTGATAGCCATCAGGCAGCTCTGTGAAGAAGATGGTCGTTACACAAAAATTGGTGACATGCTATAAATACGAAGCAACACATACATCGCTTTATTCCTTGTATAGACTTTAGTTAGCACTGTATGGAGAAAGGTAAAGAAAAGGAGACGTTAAGCGCTTGATAGCTGTTCTTTTTCTCTTGGCAGTTTGACTTACACTCAGTTTTATTTGGAAAGGTTGATTTTGTGGCTTAACAATCATGAATTTATAAAGTATAGTTAAGACACTGTGTTCAAGCTCTGTTTACTTAATCGAGACAGGCTGCATTAAAGCAATGGTTGAAGAGGGTCAGGAGCTCTAAAGAGGAGAAGGAACACAACACAGAATAATCTGAACCCCCAAAGAGCTTTGAATTCTGCTTAGTTTTACATAGGATTTGTTATTAGTAAATTGTGGCATAAATCTGTAAACTCAGGTCAGCAGTAGAAAACAGCTATTTATAAAGATGTTCAGCAGAGTTAAACGAAATATACGTTTTAAAAAACTTTTGCTCCATGAAACAAATCACAGTTCTCTAAACCAGGGTTTGCTGCTGCTGCTGTCGTTTTAACTGTGGGTTCCTATCTATTAATGGCCTGGGAAATCAACTTACTGGAACACATAGCTTTTGTAAAAACAACAAAGTAGACCATATTGCAGGGCAGCTGACAAAGAAAGAAAAGGCATTATTCCATTTAAATGTTTCATTCAGAGGTAGGTGTTCTGTGTGTGTCTGTATGTGAGTGTGTGTTTGTGTGTGTACATGTGCATGTGTCGAGGGTCACCAAGCAAAGTTTGTGTGTTGTTGTGGGTTACAGTCAAAAAATGTTTGAAAAGCATTATCCCTAAACCATACATTTCCTCAAACCATGTCTGTTTGAGGTTCACCCTGATGAGTGACTTTCAGGGGCCACTGTCCCTCCTCGTCCCCTGGGGAACTCTTAACTAGTCAAGAATCTGGGATCTGGGAACCCTGGCCCTGCAGTTTGATCTCTCTGCCACATTTCAAATCTTTATGAGCCTCACCGTGGCTCCTGAACTATGATTTTACTGCTACAAGACACAGCTCCTGTCCCATTACACAGAGCCCTTGCGTTGGGGAGGCCCCAGAGAGTCAAATTTAGAATCTCAGAGTAATAAGTCAAATTTGTAATAGTGACCACTGGATAGGGAAGGAAAAGAACACAAAATATCAAAAAGTTACAGTCTTGGGCTTCCCTGGTGGCGCAGTGGTTGAGAGTCCGCCTGCCGATGCAGGGGACACAGGTTCGTGCCCCGGTCTGGGAAGATCCCGCATGCCGCGGAGCGGCTGGGCCCGTGAGCCATGGCCGCTGAGCCTGCGCGTCCAGAGCCTGTGCTCCACAACGGGAGAGGCCACAACAGTGGGAGGTCCACGTACCGCAAAAAGAAAAAAAAAAAGTTACAGTCTTAAGGAATTAAATTTAATATCTTGTTAAAACCTATACTGGAAAAGAATCTGGAAAATATACATAGTACATATAAAGTAATATATATAGTGTGCATATATATATGTATAAGTGAATCACTTTGCTGTATACCTGAAACTAACACAATATTGTAAATCAAATATACTTTAATAAAAAATTTTAATAAAAACACAAAGTAAATTACAAATGCATATATTTAGGTCCTGTAAAAAAAAGTTAAGGTTTAGTAAAGCTGACTGGATCCACAGATGTTCAAAATATGATTCTCTACACTTGTTTGATATATTTTTTAATAGAAAAACTAAATGTAAAAAAAAAAAAAGCATCAAACTTGGAATCTCACTGACACTAAGGCTTCCGGTTCTCATCAATGTTAATAGTTCTTATTTGTCCAGGGGTGCGGTTTAAGGTTCACAAAGGTTATCCTCCCATTCTCATTACTATAATGTTTATTACTATTATTATTAATTTTTATTGGCGCATGGTTGCTTTACAACGTTGTGCTAGCCTCCACTGCACAACAAAATGAATCAGCCGTACAGATACAGATACAGATATCCCCTCCCTTCTGGACTTCCCTCCCATTTAGGTCACCACAGTGCATTAGGTAGAGTTCCCTGTGCTATCTGGTATGTTCCCATCAGCTGTCTATTTTATACATAGTATCAAACATTCCTATAATGTTTTAGCCACTAGTAGAACAAAGGGTCCCTGTTTATCGTCAGCCGGTCATCACACTGACAGCGACAGTGTAGGGCCCCCACCTCGCCCGTTTGTTCAGTCGTGTCCACCTGGTTCGGAATGGCTTTCCATCCTCAGATAATTTAGGTTCCTGTAGACTATGTGCTCTAACCTAGCATGATGTTCTGAAAACACCACTGGCCAGGGCTCACCGTAATAATTAGCACAGAGCACCCCCTGGGGGGGGGTCATTGTAAAACTCACAAAAATAGGAAGGGGGGTGGTGTTACTCATGCTGGTCATTACTCCATTCCTATAAAGCACAAAGAAGAATGAAACAAAATAAACTATAAAGATGAATGTACATGGAGGATTCATACACAAAAACACGACCAGATGATTTCTCCAAAATATAACAAAAGCTATGGAAGAGAGAGGCAGGAGGTGGTATAGCAGGAAGAGCCCTTGGTCCAACCTGCGGGGTTCTGGAAGGGTTCCAAAGATGATCACTGAGCTGCATTTAGAAGGATGTAAGTCACAGTTAAAAGATAAACTCACTTGGCAGATAAGGGTAATTTTCTAAAGTTTTTTGTGGTTAAATTCTCACTTTTGTAAGAAAATTGCGTATTGCTGTCATGGATCAACTGTGTGATCTCGGGCGAGTCCTGTGGTCTCTCCGGGGCCCCTCATTTCCTCCTCTGTGGATCAAGAAGGGGCTCAGTCTCACTGGGAGGGTCTGTCTGGGCGATGGGTCCATGACTCCGTGTCTGTCGTGTCACATGGGATTACACAACAACCACGTGTCCTCCCACACATGGGATTTTTTTTTTTCCACTTTGAAGTGAAACCAAATGATTTATTTGTGCTAAAGGAATGAAAATAACACATTCAAGATACACTTCTTTGTACACTGCGCTTGCTTTTACCGGGCGAAACAAGCAGTCCTCAATGCTAATGTGCTACTTGCCTCTATACCTCTTTCCTGCAAAGCGACAGAGTGTTTTGCGGCCATTATGCCAAGATATTCCTGTAATGTTCATTTCAAATAGTATTTTCTGATAGCATTTTGCACCTTTAAAATATCTGTTCGACCTCTATTTCAGGGGAACACAAGAATGGAAAAGGAAAATCGCTGTATTCCCTCAGCTGTTGGTGCTACGTGGCTACCCCTGGGAAGATTGAAAGTTAGCACCTTCACCCATGAAGCTACACCGCATGGAGCCAGGCAGAACAACTTCTTCTTTCCGAGGCTATCAAACTGGCCCTTTTTATGACAAATGCCATCTACCAACACAGCACAGGGCCCACTTTTCTCTCCACCTTTTTGTTTCTTTCTAGCATTATTTTTATCACCCCTGGGGAATAAGAGTGAAAATGTACACTTGGCGTGACTGTGTCTGCCACCACTTCCAGCGTCTTCATCAAGGCCTTGATGCGGCCAGACATCCATGAGTGTTAACGCCAGACATCCACAAACACCATGTGTTGACCATTAGAGCTTTCCTTCTTTGGGCAGAAGGAAGAAAGCACCACGACCATGACTTCTCCGGCTCACTCGTGGTCCACTTCACACTCTCACAGCACAAAAACAATACTGTACTCTCTTTTTCTGGCATCTGAGTTTTACAATAAACCCTAACTGAGCGAGCAAAACAACTTCTCATTTTCAAGTTTTTTAAATAAACAGGACCACTTAAAAGAAAGCAGCACTGGCCACATGCACACTCCATGATCTAACTGTGCATGATTCCACACTAAAATCCAATTTGCCAGGCTGGATAAAAGTTTGGGAGATATGAGCCTTTTATTTTTTAAGTTGTCTGTTTAAATCCAACTCCTGTTAGCAGTTACTCAATCTTATTTCCACTTACTTGGCCTCACTGGAAGATTCAACTGGTGAATTCAATCCTGAAGAAAACATAATTCAAAAAACACTGTTTAAGATGCATACATTGGTTGTCTGCTCAGGAGCATATGGAACCACTGAACAACCCCTCATGGGCGCTGCTTCTTGGTCAACGTGGCCAAGAAAAATCTACATCACCTACCAGGCAGTGTACCCCAGTCAGCCCGGGGTGTCCATGGTTGCAAGGGCCACTCCAGAAACATTCATGACAGAACACTGTTATTTCATTATGTGTTTTAAAATTTTTCAACCTTATCAATTTTGACCCTCTAATACACGGCCAGCATTAAGTATATCTCGGTATCCCCTCCATAAAACAGTTTACTACGGAAAGTTAGAATTTGAACACACTTGCCAAAAGAACTTTTTTTGACTGTGCTGCGTGGTCTGCAGGATTGTAGTTCCCCGACCAGGGATCGAACCCAACCACTGGACTGCCAGGGAATCCCCGCCAAAAGAACATTTAACCTCCTTAAAAGAAGAGACTGTTTCCTTGACGACTACTACAGCACTTCTTTTTTTTTTTTTTTAAACTTTTGAATTTTCTTTGCCACTCTTTTTTTTTTTTTTAAGAAGATGTTGTGGGTAGGAATTTATTAATTAATTAATTTATTTTTGCTGTGTTGCGTCTTCATTTCTGTGCGAGGGCTTTCTCTAGTTGTGGCAAGCGGGGGCCGCTCTTCATCGCGGTGCGCGGGCCTCTCACTATCGCGGCCTCTCTTGTTGCGGAGCACAGGCTCAGTAGTTGTGGCTCACGGGCCTAGTTGCTCCGCGGCATGTGGGATCGTCCCGGACCAGGGCTCGAACCCGTGTCCCCTGCATTAGCAGGCGGATTCTCAACCACTGCGCCACCAGGGAAGCCCCTACAGCACTTCTTGTACACCAGTAATTGATATGGCTTTTAAAGTGTAAAAAGAGACCCAAAAGAATGCTACCTAGAAAATAGCTGGCTATTATTATCACTGTTGGCACATGTGTATCATGTCTTATTACTGTACACGCTTGAAGAGAAACCAGGCTTGAAACACACACACAGGGTCTTCCCTGGTGGTGCAGTGGTTAAGAATCCACCTGCTAACGAAGGGGAAAACGGGTTCGAGCCCTGGTCCAGGAAGATCCCACATGCCATGGAGCAACTAAGCCCGTGAGCCACAACTACCGAGCTGCGTGCCACAACTACTGAAGCCCGTGCACCTGGAGTCTGTGCTCCGCAACAAGAGAAGCCACCACAATGAGAAGCCGGCACCCCAATGAAGAGTAGCCCCTGCTAGCCACAACTAGAGAAAGCCCATGTGCAGCAATGAACACCCAACGCAGCCAAAAATAAATTAAATAAATTAATTAATTAAACACACACAAACAAATACACAGATGTATATTTGATTAATTCAAATTTGTCCTCACTTAAACTAGCCTGTCATCTCTACATGTTCCAAATGAGTGGCAATCACAAGTTCGTATTGTAAGGTGTAAGTAACTACCTCATACACATACCAGTTTAATGTCATTGGATAAACATGCCAGTTGGTGGATAAACATGGAAATGGCGTTATGATTTCATATGCCAGGAAAGAGGCTTTTCTAGCTGTAATCAGAGACTTCCTACAAATCTGTGAGGGGGCAGTTCGCATTCACCAATCTCCTAGAGTGTCTTGTTGCAGGAGTAGAATACTTCCTGCGCACAGTGTCAAAGGAAGATGACAGACATGTGTCCTTATAATAGGGGCCCCCATGGTGGAATTTCAGAGCACCTACAGACCTCTGAACTGTCTGCTCATTTGGGGCGATTGTGCATATATAGATTTTTCTAGGGAGATAATTCATAGGTATTTGTCTTCAAATTCTTAAAAGAACTTGTGACCACCAGAAGATTAAAAAAAGACAAAAAAGACCCACTGAATTAGAAGAGGAAAAGGAGAAAGTATGAGAGAGAAGGGGAAGAAGCTGAAGAGACTGAAGAGAACAGCTGACTATTCTAACTAAATTGGGTGCTGGGGAAGGGTCTTTAAAAAAGACTAGGAAGAGAATTCTAAGAAGATGGCAGAGTATGAAGCACCAGGAATCTGTCTTCCCACCTAGATAATTACTACACTAGCAGAATCTAATGTAACTATTTTGGAACTCTGGAGTCATTTGAAGGCTGGCAACTTCAGGGGAAGGCTTGGATGGTAAATTGTGGCTAATCTGGGCCGATTTCAGTTCTTAGCACAAGAAGCAGTTACCTAGTCCATATCCCTTGGCAGCAGCCTGCACGCCTTCCGCAGGGAGCCAAGGTAGGCAAAAAGGACTGGGTCCTCCAAACATCAGGTACTTGTGCTCTGATCACCGACTGCTGATCCAATCACAGAGATGCAGACAAACTGGAGGGAAGTGTTGATCTTGCACCTCCCACTGGTGCGAGCCCCTTCCCCTCTGGCTGAAGTGACTTCCAGGGGCTTTAAAGGACTGATACTTTTTCTCCACCTCACCCCCTTTTAAGTTTCTCTTTTTTTCCTTTTGGAAGCCAGACATTAAAGACTAGGACAACTTAAGGAACTAGAGAATGAAGAACAAGCTAAACCCCAAGCTAGCAGAGGGAAGACAATAATAAAGATTAGAGCAGAGATAAATGAAACAGAGAACAGAAAACCAATAGAAAAAAATCAATGAAACCAAACTACTGATTCTACAGAAATAAATATGTTATAAAAGAGTAGTATGAACAACTGTAACATGTTATAGTTTATAGCATGTAACTGTTATAAAAGAGTAACATGAACAACTGTACTCCAACAAATTAGATAACCTAGATGAACTGGAGAAGAAACAGAAAATCTGAATAGATCTATCACTAGAAGGAGATTGAACAAGAAATCAAAAAATCTCCTGACAAAGAGTCCGGAACTTGCTAATTCACTGGGACCTTGCTAATTCTACCAAACATTTAAAGAACTAATACCAATCGTTCTCAAACTTTTCCAAAAAAGTGAAGAAGAGGGAACATTTCCTAACTCACTCCATGAGGCCAGAATTATCCTGAAACCAACGCCAACAAAGGCACTACAAGCAAAGAAAACCATACCAATGTCCCTTATGAACATCAATGCAAATATCCTCAGCAAAATACGAACAAACTGAATTCAGCAGCATATTAAAAGGATTATACACCATGACCCAGTGGGACTTATTCCTGGAATGCAAGGATGGTTAGACATATAAAACTCAATCAATGTAATATACCCTATGAACAGAAGGAAGGGAAAAAAACACATGTCATCTCAACTGATGCAGAAAAGGCATTTGAAAACATTCAACATCCATTCATGAGAAAATGCCAACATACTACAAATAGAAGGACACTATCTCAACATAATAAAAACCATATATTAAAAAACCCACAGCAAACATCATACTCAATGGTGAAAGACTGAAAGCTTTTCCTCTAAAATAAGGAACAAGGCAAGGATGCCTGCTTTTGTCACTTCTATTCAACATAATATTGGAAGTTCTACCCAGAACAATTAGGCAAGAAAGAGAATAATAAAAGGCATTCAAATTGGAAAGGAAGAAGTGAATTTATCTCTGTTTGCAGATGATATGATCTTATATGTAGAAAACCCTAATGAGTCCACACACACAAAATCTGTTAGAACTAATAACCAAATTCAGCAAAGCAGAAGGATACAAAGTCAACATGCAAAAATCAGTTGCATTTCTATACACTAACAGTGAACAATCTGAAAAAGAAATTACAAAACAATCCCATTTACAATAGCATCAAAACAAATAAAATACTCAGGAATTAACCAAAGTGGTGAAAGACTTGTATAATGAAAACTATAAAACACTGCTGAAAGAAATGAAAGACATAAGTAAATGGAAACACATCCCGTGTTCATGGATTGAAAGACTTAATATTGTTAAGATGTCAATACTACCCCAAAAAATCCCAATTTTTTGGCAGAATAGAAAAATTCATACAGAATCTCAAGGGACCCTGAAATTCGGGTCTTTTGAGCATGAGCTACCCATTCTCTTTGCTTGGCCCTGCAAGAAACACTGTACTTTCCTTCACCATAACCTAGTGTCAGTAGATTGGCTTTGCTGCACATTGGGTGAGTGGACTGAAGTCTGGTTTGGTAACAAACAAAGAGGCGATAGTGCCAGCTTCTCCAGAAGCTGTGGAATGAGCATTCCAGGCAGAAGTTCTAAGAGGGTGGCGTAAGGGTGGGGAGAATTTGGTGAGTTTGGGTAGCTGAAGGAAAGCCTGTGTGGCCAAGGAGGAGTGGGCAAGGAGCTGAGGTGGGAGGGGTGGGCTGGAGGCAGCTCATGATGGACTTTGAGGGCAATGTGTGGAAAATGGATTTTATTTTAAGTGCAAAGGGGAGCCTTTCAATGGGTTTAAAAAACAAAGAAGTTAAATGACCTGATGCATTTTTAAATGATCACACTGGCTGCTTATGTGGAGAAAAACAGGATGGTAAGAAAGCAGGGAGACCAACTAGAACACACTACAGTACAGGTGAGAGACCATGGGAGACCTAACAGGGCAGTAGCTGTTGAGGAAGGTGGGATCAGTGGAGTGTTGTTTTGTGTTTTTAAGATGGGGATTCTAGAGACCATCTTACGCATTGAGAGAAATTAATCAGTAAAAAAAGGAGAGATTCATGTTGCAAAAGATAGAGGAAGTGGGGCCACAGAAGGGAAGAGGGGAGAATGAGGGCAGATTCAGGTAGGTTTGTCCATCTGGTCACTGGAAGAATGGGAGCATTACCTCTGAAAAAGTCTAATGTCTTGATTGAAGCTTGAATTAAGACTGGAGGAGGAGGGATGAGAGACTTCAGGAGCAAGGAAAAGGTGGGAAGTAGGGAGAAGGTGGGAAAACAGAAGTGTGTTCTGAAATACAGATACAAAACAAAAGGCAATCTGCTACAGGGACCACTTAGCCAGCACGGCTGACAGACAACAAAGCCGTTGTAGGGTCCCACTCCAAGGAGCTTCAGCAAAAGTCAACCTACTCTCGGAAAGGAAGCATTACTCACTGCTCAGACTGAAACCTGGGTCCTCTACCAGTGGGCTCTTTTCCCTGTATGATACAAGGAGGTGATCAGAGCTGGATAAAGAAGCAGGGCAGCCAAGATGGTACTTGGGTACTTATCTATATGAATCACAAAAATATCACAACACACTCTCAAAATATAAGTTGGTCACATTCCTACTAAAGTAGGCAGTGCCCTCAAGTGTGAAAAAATAACACTTCTAAATATTTTTTTGTGATGATCATGCCACCCAGCACCTGGAAATTAGCAAGTCAGAGGAAATTCTGAAGTGGTAATACAGAGGATTCATGTTCCTTACAGAAAGGAGTGACTTACTTGATTGCCTTTTGAACCTTTAATATAATAGTTTCGAGGCAGGGACTGAGGATAAATACTTTCATTATTCTGAAAGGATGCACAAGAAACTGACGACATTAGATGCTTCTGGAAAGAAAATGGTGGCTGGGGAGAAGGGTGAAAGACATGTTACTTCTGTACTTTTTGAATTCTGTATCAACTGAAAAACACCTCCAGAGTCAGAAAAATCCCAATAAAAAACCTAGAAGAGAAGAACTGCAAAAATTAGGAAATGTTTTGCCCATTATTTTTCCAAGCATCGATTCTGCTTCATACTTCAATTTCTTTCTGTATAAACCTTTTATTAACAAAGATTGATTTTTCCCCCACCTTTCCTCAACAGATTTTGAAGCAGAACCATATGATTACTCTCTCTGAGAGGCCTACAGATCTTGGTTCAGCTCTCGTTAAAATGACAAGACTGGATTTCCAGTATCCATTCAAAAAGTAGTGTGCTATTTAAAATGTGGCTCCATGTTTTTTTATTCCCAAGATAAGTCTTGCATTCCCAGTTAGACAATAGGTAGTGAACATCTTACAAAGAGACGACCCATTCATCAGGAGCTCTTACTTAACTTAAAACTTGAATTATATCACCAGAACTCAGCAGAGAGACAAGATAACAGAAAAAAATATAGGTCTTTAACTCACAGTAGGACCCAAATAGGATTGCAACAAAGTAGATTATGTGTTACTTAGAGACTTTCCTTAATTTAGACCAAATTCTAATATGCTTTACTGTTTGTATTAGAATGTTTTGATTGAAATTTCATGTATGCACAAATGTATATCATCACATTAGACAGTGCAATTCTTTCTTTCCTCCCTCCTATATTTGTAACTCTTAGTGTGTTTATAAAACATTCCACATTCTCAAGGAAAATAGAATCAAGGCCAACTATTTCAGCATGGATGATTTATCAATTACAAATTGAAGATCCTCAGAAATCTATTTTTACTGAATTGTTTATAAACTGAATAACTGTTGCCCTTAAAAAAAAACAAACTTTCTGTACCTTAGCAACCACAAAAAGATACAACACAAGGCATCTTAAAGGTGCCCTTACTCGAAGCAATTCTGATCTATGAAAATCTGGCTTTGCCACAAATGTAAATTTGGGAGAGATTATTTGTCTTACAAAATGACTCATTATAAATGTAAAAGTATGCTGCAATTTACAAAAATCTGATTCAGCTTTTTCAGGAATAAATACCCTTTCATTCAATAAATATTTACCAAGTTGTCTATGTTGCAGTTCCTTTAGTTAACTGCTAAACTTTACATATTTTGCTTCTAAAGGTATATCTAATAGAAACAATCTAGACTCCTTACTAGAATTAAGAGAGTTCACATTATACGGCTACTTCTAAAATACAACTCTAACTTTAAAAACATATTCTGGAAGGCTTCCCTGGTGGCACAGTGGTTGAGAGTCCGCCTGCCGATGCAGGGGACAGGGGTTCGTGCCCCGGTCCGGGAAGATCCCACATGCCGCGGAGCGGCTGGGCCCTTGAGCCATGGCCGCTGAGCCTGCGCGTCCGGAGCCTGTGCTCCACAACAGGAGAGGCCACAGCAGTGAGAGGCCCACGTACCGCAAAAAAAAAAAAAAAAAGAAAAAAAAACGTATTCTGGCCATCTTATCATCTAAACATTTTCGTTAGGCAGTAAAGAACCCCATTGTTAGCAAACTGCAGAGCAAATCAAATTAGCTTTGGGGACGCTTTATCTTCTAAACTCTTTGCCCATCAAAACACCAAACATCCTTAAAACTTTAAGAATTTTACAAACCTGCCAGCTTTTTTGTAAGCAATACGGTATTATTTTACTGATGTAGTCAATAAACCACTTTTAAAAAATGCTCCCAGTGTGTCCTTCAGAAAACTGTATTATTCTAAATATCAGATGATATCCATGTAGAATAGCTTAGCTCAAATTCAGAAGAGGGATATTTCCCTTTTTCTAAATAGATGTTTTGAAATTGTTTTTGTAGGTAAGGAGGTATATTTCCACCTCCTCGTTGTTATAAAGTCACCCCAGGACACCTTGGATGTCATTTTTTAACGCTGATGAGTGTTTAGGAACAATAGAAATGAGTTCGCCTCCAACACGTACATCCTCCTTCTCTCTCTGTCTCCCCCCGCCCTCCACGTTTCTCAATAAATGCTGTTCAGCCCAAATATGGGGTATGTGCTGTGGTGACACAGCAGAACAGTGCATGACAGCCACACCACGCAGAGGACAGAAACATGTTTTTTCAAATCTTCCTATTTTTCATTCAGAACTTCTCATATATCAACACACAAGTAATGCGCAGGGGGCTTACTCAAAAAAAGATTTTTTAAATTTATTTCTGTAACTCCAGCCTGTAATTATGGTAAACACAAGTGATCTTTCACTTTTCCTCTTTCCACTTTGTTCCTCTGAGAAATGCAGATCTACAGCAGAGTGAATGGCCATTTGCCTGGCATGACCAAAGCATCTTGTTACCTTCGCTTGTGCTTAGGTGCACTCCTAGTAGTAGGGGTTATTTCTACACAGCCTCGAAATTACCCTGCAAAGCCATCCTGAAGTAATTCTCCACATTTTCTTTCCTTTTCTTTCCTTTTTTCTCTCTTTCTTGCTTTCTTTCTTTCTTTTCCTTCCTTCTTCCTCTCCCTCCCTCCCTCCCTCCTTTCTTTCTTTCTTTCTTTCTTTCATTTCCTCCCTCCCTCCCTTCCTTCTTTCTTTCTATGAGGTACAAGTGACTTATTAGTTCCAGGTGTGCAACACAGCGATTCAACATTTTTTATAGATTACACACCATACTAAGTTGTTATAATATCATTGACTATATTCCCTGTGCTGTACTTTACATCCCTGTGATTTATTTTATGACTGGTAGTTTGTACATTTTCATTCATTCTTTGATTCAGTCAACAAATCTTTGAGTCTCTACCATGCGTTAGGTGCTGTGCTGTGTGCTAAAACTATACAACAGCTTCCCAGATTCAAAGTCTTCATTACCTAAGGAATTAAAAGAATCTAAGTCAGGACACAAGGCCATTCAACTGCTTCAAAATATTTAGTCTTAAACATGCAATGAGGGATATTTGGGGGGATATTTTTGGCTTTGCCAAATGGTTTATGGGGAAGTGTTGCTTTGTTTTATTTTATTTTTATTTTAAACATAGGTGGCAACACGTGATTTCATCATAGAGAGTCTAAAACTCTGGGTCAGCCCAGAAGCAATCTATTTTCTTCACTGTGCCAGGCCCAGTGAGACCCACAGTCTGTAACTGGCACCCCGCAGGACAGTTTCCCTGTTCCCTAGACCTGTGGATGGACCGTGAGACATGAACTTGAGCTGCTCCAACTTGTTAGGTTTTTTTCCAGGTAGAATCTCTAAAAACATAGATGCGATATAACTGAGGAAACGACACCATTTAGAGTCCTAACATTTTTGTGCTGTAAATTTATCTACTCCTGCCGCTCCATTGGGCATCTGTTAACTGCTACTGTCCCACCGTGCAAGCAAGTGCTTCTTTAGACCTACGGTTAGGATTCTCGCCCTTGAGAAAGAATTCCAGAAACTAAAAACAAAACAAAACGAAAAACGGAATCTGTGCTGGAGTCAAAGTGAGCTCACCCATTGTAATGAGCTCTGTACATTTTCAAGCTAGAAAAACTCATGCCCAGAAGGATGAAAGGGTGCAAGGCAGTGTTGGGAAAATTTTTGTCAATTATGATGATAATATAATTGAAATAAATACAACATGGCATTACTGGGTGACTAGGCTTAATTGTATCACTGACTTGAAAGATTAAGCTGGAGGGAAGTTCACCTCCTATTGGAGTCACCCAGGCCAGACAGACATAAGGAAGGAGTCTTATAAGATTATGGTTGATGGCCCATTAACCAAGAGGATAGCTGTGAATAATGAAGTCAATCATTGTGCAGAGCAAAAATTCTTCCATTGTAGATTTAGTCACTGAATCTAGACTAACAAGTAGATTTTTATGTGCTAAGGAGTCATGAAACACAGCAAGAGGCAAGAGGAAGTGCCCCAGCATACAGAGGCACTCCCCTCCCCGGCAAGTGTAAAAACAGCAGGAAAGACATTCTCAACCTCACAAACGGTGACAAGACCCACGAACTAGCTAAACTAAGTTCTTACTATGAAGGCTTAGATGTCAGGCTGGTTCTACAAAAGGACACATTTCGACAAAATCAACCAAAACTTTTCATCAAACAGCCTGCTTATACTTAACTGATCCTTGGAGCTTTAAAATTGACATCACCACTGCCCATAAAAATTCCAGTCTTTTTAGAATGACCCGTGTCATACCACATCAGGGACAACGTACCTGTTTTCTCAGTTGGTTAAAATGTTACTTAGCAGATAATATCTCAGCGATGCTTAACTTTAAAATCAAGCATGAAGCCACAACTGAGGTAGATCACTATTTGCATACTTGAGCAGCAAAGCAAACAGAGTAATAAGTGAGATATAGTTTCAAACAAAGAATATGTGAAGACATTTGCCAAGCAAGATCTCAAGCAGAATACAGAACAACTCAGTGTTCTCCAGTCTTCTGGAAATCCTGGCACTTCATTTGGCTAGAAATTTTTAGTTGTAAGAGTAGAATGTAAGTAACAATCATTAATATGTCCTCACTTAATTTATTAAGTGAATAGACTTCTTGTTGAAAACCTAACTTTGTCTGAAATACCAAGTGTTGATAAGAATGTGATTAACAAAAATTGATAGGAATAGGTGGATCAGTACTTTGCAAACAATTTGCTATTATCTTGTGAAGTTGAAATTTGCATATCTTTAGACTTAGCAACTCCACAACCGGATGTATGTCCTAGACTAGTTTTCAAACCTCAGGTAGAAATGGTTAATAGGGGCTTCCCTGGTGGCGCAGTGGTTGACAGTCCGCCTGCCGATGCAGGGGACACGGGTTCGTGCCCTGGTCCGGGAAGATCCCGCATGCCGCGGAGCGGCTGGGCCCGTGAGCCATGGCTGCTGAGCCTGCGCGTCTGGAGCCTGTGCTCCGCAACGGGAGAGGCCACAGCAGTGAGAGGCCCGGGTACCGCAAAAAAAAAAAAAAAAAAAGGAATGGTTAATAAAATCCAACTTATTGGATCTCTGTCAGTATTTTAAAAAATAGACTGGGTCTTATCAGCATCATTGCTCAGAGTAGGGAAAAGTATTATATCTTGAAGTTTTTGAAGTTATATATATAGAGAGAGAGAGAGAGAGAGAGAGAGAGAGAGGGAGAGAGAGAGAGATATAGAGAGAGAGAGAGAGAGAGAGAGAGAGGGAGAGAGAGAGAGATCTGTGTATATGTCTTGTTGGGTTATAGTTAAAACCATGTGAAAGGCACTGCCCTAAATGACACTACTGCATATACGGTAATACTTATATAGCAGCATTATTCAAAATAGCACAAATTTGGAAATAACCCATCCATCAACTAGAGAATGAACAGATAAATGATGGAATAATCTCACAGTGAAATATAACTAACTATACTGAGGGTTGATCTTAGAGATAAAATGTTAAATGAAAAACAAAGTGGAGCCTAGAAGACTATACAGAGTATGAAATCATTTCTATAAAGTTTAAAAACAGATAAACAAAAATTAAATATCACAGAGATACATACATGTTATCAAATTATATTTTAAAGATCAAAGCAATGAAAACACACAATTCAAGCTATTAATACTAGAGGCAGAAGAGTAGCACAAGAATTCCCCATCTTTCCTGCCTTGCCCTGCCCAGTCTTTCCTCCTTTCTCTCTCCCTTCCTTTTTTCTTTAAATAAAATAGTGAGGGCATTTTCTCCCCTTGATTTTAAAAGAATTTTGTGTTCATGAAAGAAAGAAAAAAAAAAAAACCTAGAAAAATATGGAAAATTTCTTAAAAAGAGAGTCCCAAAATGACTGTTCATTCACACAGAAGTGCTAACCATTGTTAACATTTTTATGAATTTAGAACTCTTTCTTCTAAATAAAAATATTGTAAAATAGGGTTAGTTCACAGATATTCTTATATTCTGCCTATTTCAATGAATGAAACATTGTAAGCATTTTCATGTTAGTATTTTGTTTTTAAAGTTTTGTGGTAGTCAGAGTAATATTCAGCTTTCAATTTTAACTCTAAGTTGCATTTTTATTTCACTTACAATACTTTCTTGTACCATAATTCAAAAAAAAAAAAAAACAGATTTTGAGCACTCCCTGTACAGATTTTACAGTTGGTTGTCAACAGTTTCAGAGTAATTGCTAAAACAAAAACAAAATAAACCCAGAGGCATTTTGCCTCTAGTCATATCTAAATCAGTCAAGGCATTTTACAATTCTAATTATATAAGTTGCTCATTAAGCTATTATTCTTACAAAAGTTAAAACACAGATAAGATTAAATTTCATTTGATCATCAACCACAGTTCCCAAATCCTCATGTCCTTCCTGGTGTAACTACCTCTTTGGGCTTATTTTTAGATATTTTCCTCTTCATATTCACATATAGATAGGTCCTCACCAAAAAAATATAGTATTAGTTTGAATTTTTAAAAATATTTAATCATTCTGCAATTTGCCTGAGGGTATTTTCTATGTTAGTATTATATAAATCTACTTTATTCTTTTAAAATGCTGCATATAGTATTCCATATTATGACAAAGCCCTTTTCTGCTTAAGCCCAACCTGCCATTCAAAGGAATCTACCAGAGTGGGAAATCTACTGATAAAATATATTCATGTTTACCTGCTTGAAAACTGGCATCAACTTAAGGAACGTGGGGTATCTTGAGAGGATGTGAAATGGTATCTCACTGTAGTTTGATTGGCATTTCCCTAATGATTAATGATGCTGAGCATTTTTCACATGCTTCTTGGCGATGTGTATATCTTCTTTGGAGAAAAGTCTGCTCAAGTCCTCTGCCCATTTTAAAACTGCATTGTTAGTCTTTTTGTGTTGCACTGTAAGAGTTCTTTATATATTCTGGATATAGAGATTCTGAGATACATGACTTGCAAATATTTTCCCCTTTCTATATGTTGTATTTTTACTTTCATGATAATGCTCTTTGATGCACAGAAGCTTTTAATTTTGATGACGTCCAATTTATTTACTTTTTCTTTTGTCACTTGTGCTTCTGGAGTCCTATCTAAGAACTCATTGCCAAATTCAAGGTCATAATTAATTTACCCCTATGTCTTTTTCTAAGAGTTTTATGGTTTTAGTGATTTTATTTAGGTCTTTGATCATTTTCAGTTAATTCTGTGTATAGTGTGAGATAGGAGTCTCATTTCATTTTTTTGCATGTGGATACCCAGTTATCCCAGCACCATTTGTTGAAGAGATTATTCTTTCCCCATGGAGTGTTCTTAACACCTTTGTCAAAACTCAATCAGCCACAGATCCATAGATGGTTGGTTTTATTTCTGGGCTTTCAATTCTATTCCATTGATCTAATTAGCCTTACGCCAATACCACACTCTTTTGATTTCTGTAGCTTTGTAGTAAGTTTGAAACCAGGAAGTGTGAGCCTTCCAACTTTGTTCTCCTTTTTCAAGATTGTTTTGTATTTTATTTATTTTTATGGTTTATTGTCTCTTTTCTCCCACCATGACATAGGCTCAATTAGTACGTGGATTTTTGTCCATTTTGTTCACCACTGTACCCCAGGCTCCTAGAATAGGGTTTAGCATATAGTAGGTGCTTATATTTGCTAAATGAATGAATGAGGTACTGAGAAGACAGAGTTGTCCACAGCTCAGAGAAAATGGTGGGGGTGAGAGGAGAAAAGGAAAAGAGAGGAAGATAATACCATGGTCGAACAATTCCTGTCAGAGAAGAGTTGAAATGGCAGGAAGGCAGGTGGTTTAGGCTTGGGCTCTGGTGCCAAGGGACCCTTTCAAAGCCATATTGTCAGTGGGGCAGGAGCAGCTGGAGCCATTCTGGTGTGTGTCAGTGTTTAGTAATTCACACATACTAAAGCTAAAAATCATTTCGTTACTATCACATTGAACATTTTATATTTTTCAAAAACAAACCATCAGATGAGATGAAGCAGAATAACCATAAATTGTCTTCTCTGAACTGAGAGGGAAAAGAGCTTTTGCATCTTATCTCAAGTGTCTCCATAGCTTTTAGGATACATAAATAATTATTTTTGATAAGTTTATGTAGTTTTACAATCATATCAGAAAACATACCCTGCAATGCAAAAGTACCATACTGACCTTCTAAAAAAGTTCCAAACGAAATCTTCATTAAACATATTTATCACATTTAGTTAAATTAAATGAGTGAGCAGTGACATCAGCAAGACTGAACACTATTGTTACTAATGGGACAGAAGCCAGTGAAGAAAAAGCAGCGCTAGAATATGTGGTGCAGTTTAAGATAAATGCTTTGGCAATTTTCTTTGATGCTCATTGCTTCCTTTTTCTATGTAAAATTTTTAAAATGTAAATAATTAAGGAAGTATGAAGAGCACCACTACTGTTGAATGTATATTATGTAAACTGCCACTGAATAATTGCATTTTTCCTACATAACAGCAAACACTGCTGCTGTGAGATGAAGCAATCTATTGCCACTCCACAAATTAAGCCACATGGCCCCATTTGTTTCTAGGTTCCAAGACAGCACACCTACTTGCTAATAAAGAACCTGTTAACCAGAGGATGCAAATAGGCCTCTTATTTAACTTTTTCAAAATCAACAAGGTGTTGTTGATATAGTGTGGCAGAGAGTCTGATTTATTAAGGGAGTGAGATATGCAGCTCCTCATCTGATAATGATTTAAAACAATATGTGAAGTATATAAGCTGTCACTAAAATGGCACAGCTCTGGGATTTGCCAGGTGCTAATCGCTCCACTCAAACCCTCAGGGAAAATGTACAATTTCCCCAGGCAGTCATCCCAGGTTTAATTATATTCTGGGAGTTTTATTCCCTGGACAGAGGTGACAGTCTGGAGAGAGCTTTGCCTCAACTTGGTCTTCAACTTAGCGACTAAAAGACCATGGAGAATTCACCACCTCATCTGCAAAACCCACTCCGGGAGGCAATACTGCTGTTCATCTCTCAAATCCAGCTCACGTGACTTTCCCAGATGAATTCTCTTCTCAGTCAGTAGCTTATACACATTACTATTTTCACTTTGGATAGTAATTTATTTGTTCATCTGTCTCTCCTCTATTAAACAACAGTCTTTAAGGACAGAAACTGTCTTATTCATCTCTGTAGCTCCAATCCCTCCCATAAAATCTGCATTTAATAAATATTTATGATTACTTGTGTGACGGCACTATGTCACCTAGTGCTGGTGCCTGGGAAATGGTAGCTGCTTAGTAAGTATTAATTACCGGAAATTTTCTTTACTCAAAATGGCACTTGTTTTCCCCTTTTTATGACATCTTGCTGTTGGAACTCAACTCAGGCTCTTACCATCCTAGACCAGTGGTTTTCAAGGAGGGAGGAGGGGTAATTTTACCCCCCTTGGGTCACTTGGCAAGTCTGGAGGCATTTTTGGTTGCCACAACTGGGCTGGAGGGAGTGGGTGCCACTGGCATCTAGCAGGTAGAGGCCAGGGATAATGCTAAACCTCCTACAACTCAGAGGACAGCACCCCACAATTACCCAACCCCAAACATCAGTAGAGTCAAAGCTGAGAAATGCTGACCTAGGCTTTCATTTCTTGAAATTGACTCCTGGTCATTCTACTCTATTCCTACTCTTTCTCTCCTCTAATGTATTCTTCTGAAAAATCCTTTCTTCTAATTGAGGTACAATTGATATATAACATTATATTAGTTTCAGGTGTGCAAGACAATGATTTGATATTTGTCCATATTGCAAAATGATCAACACAGTAAGTCTAGTTACCATCTGTCATCATACCTAGTTACATAAATTTTTTTCTTGTGATGAGAACTTCTAAGATCTACTCTCTCAGCAACTTTCAAATATGCAGCACTATACAGTATGATCACGTGTCACCATGCTGTACATCACATTCCCATGACTCATTTATGTTATAAATTATACCTTTTGACCCCCTTCAACTATTCTGCTCCCTCCCCCACACACACCTCTGGCAACCACCAATCTGTTCTGTGTATCTATGAGGTTGGCTTTTTTTTTTTTTTTTTGATACCACACATAAATGAGACTAAAAATATTTATTGTCCTTATCCTGTTCAAAAGGTCTTACACTTTTTAAAATATCTTTGTTTTTCAGTTAAGAGTTGCTGCTGGATTTTCAATAATACTATCACCATATTAATATGTCAAAAGCAGAACTAGAACCAAGTTTTAAAAATTCTTATTTCTAATCTACCTGCATTACAACTCTCTTAACTCAAATGAAAGCTTTTAAATGAGGAGGACACTGAGGGGCCAAAAACAGACTCTAGGGGACGGCAGCTAATTTTTCTTCAGTGATCCAACTTTCTAGAGCTACAAAGACCAAATGGCCCTTCTAATTTCATTTGCAGAACAACTGCTGTGTCACTGAATGTTATATCACACACTGGACTCTTATCTCTTTTGCTGGCTAGATATTCTCTAATCTAACCATGATTTGTTTAAAATTAATGTGACCTAAGATTGGTTGGGTTTTAGAAACAAAGAATCTTTTTAAATATCTGCTTTCTTTTACTTATATGACTGTATGTTATGAAACTCCACAGAATTCTTAAATGTGAAAAGTAATATACACAAATAGGTGGAAAATACATATATATATAGTAGTTTTTTAGACTCTTTCCATTAAAAATCACATTCCACGCAAATCATATATCTGATAAGGGATTCATATCCAGAATGTATAAAGAACTCAACAATAAAAAAAACCCAAACAACTCAGTTGAAAAGTGGGCAAAGCACTTGAATAGACATTTCTCCAGAGAAGATATACAAGTGGCCAATAAGTCTGTGACAAGGTGCTCAACATCATTAGTCATTGGGGAAATTCAAATCAAAACCACAATGGGATAACACTTCATACCCTTTAGAATGGCTGTTATCAACAAAACAGAAACTAACAAGCATTGACAAGAATGTGGAAAAATTAGAACCTTTGTGCACTGTTGGTAGGAAGGTAAAATGGCTCAGCAGCTGTGGAAAACAGTTTGGCAGCTCCTCAAAAATTAAATGTAGAATTTCCACATGACCCTATAATTGCACTCCTAGGTATATACACAAAGGAAAACAGGTACACAGACACTGATTGGTACTCATATACCAATGCTCAGAGCAGCATTATTCACAATACCCAAAAGGTGGAAACAACCTACGTGTCCATCAACAGAAGAATGGATAAACAAAATGGGTCATACATACAATGAACTATTATTCAACCTTAAAAAGAAGGGAGTTCTGACACATACTACAACACGGATGAAACTTGAAGACGTTATGCTAATGAAATGAGCTAAACACAAAAGTATGATCCCACTTACATGAAGTAAATAAAACAGGCAAATTCATAGCAACGGAAAGTATAATAGAAGCTACCAGGACTGAGAGGAAAGGGAAGGGGGCGTTTTTGTTTAGTGGGTACAGAGTTACAAGTGAGAGGATGGAAAAGTTCTGGAGATGGATAGTGGTGGCGGAAGCATAGCAACATGAATATACTTAATGCCATTGAATTGTACACTTAAAAATGGTAACTTTTATGTATATTTTACCACAAGAAAAATCTTATTCCAAATGTTATGATAATTTGCTTCATCACTACCTTCAAGGGATTTTACAAATAAAGTCTCCTTCTGCCAAAATCAGAGGGTTTTTTAAAACTCTAATTTTGAGATGGAAAATAATGTGCCATTGGTACATGGAAGCCTTGAAAGAAACTAAAATCCCTAATAACATAAAATGCTGGGAAATCTTCGCACACAGCCCAGGCCCAATTATGTAGGTTACTCACCTTTCAAATGGCCCACACTTACTGCAGGACCATCATAGTTTTGTGCAGTCCGGGCATTCTGCCTGCCTTTTAGATCTTTTCTTCCACTTAATGCCGAATCATATAAACATATCAATTTTCTCTGACAGTGGTAGTTTGGGGCGGCTGGGGAAGAGGGGAGTACTGTTTTAAAAATAACATTTCCTTCTACATGAAGAAAAAAGGAAAATATGGAACAATCTCTAGAGAGATTATTTTTATTTTATTTTTTTTAACATCTTTATTGGAGTATAATTGCTTTACAATGATGTGTTAGTTTCTGCTTCACAACAAAATTAATCAGTTATATATATACATATGTTCCCATATCTCTTCCCGCTTGCGTCTCCCTCCCTCCAACCCTCCCTATCCCACCCCTCCAGGCGGTCACAAAGCACCAAGCTGATCTCCCTGTGCTATGCGGCTGCTTTCCACTAGCTATCTGCCTTACGTTTGGTAGTGTATATATGTCCATGCCTCTCTCTCGCTTTGTCACAGTTTACCCTTCCCCTTCCCCACATCCTCAAGTCCATTTCTAGAGAGATTATTTTTAAAAATGAGATCTACTTTCTATCTCAGAACCAACCAAGAGCAAGTCTATATACCACTAATTGATATTATTGAGCTTTATTTTCTTGGAATCACTTCTTCTCATACAAAACAAATAACTAAATTAAACAAACATCCACAGATTCATCAGCTGTGAGCATTTTGAAAGAAAGCGGAAATATAAATTCCTTTTCACGCACTATCACATACGATATTTAAAGTTGTGTTAAAACCTACTAATATTCCAGAATCTCTAGGACTTCAAATCTATTGGAAGGTCCACACAATTTGAAATTCATTCTTCCATAAAATTGACTTTATAATCCTTCCTGGAATATAATAGAATCCATATATAGGACTATAATAGGACTATAATAGAATCTACTGCATGGGAATATTATTGGGTTAAACAACCTTACCTTATACTACACAACTACGTACAAGAATATTTAAAGTTAATTTTTAAATATATTTTTTATCATCACTCCTGGATTTGGGTATACTGTGGCCCAGAGGAAGTGACATATGATCACTTGATTCTCATCTGATAAAGGCTCACAGACAGGGCTTCCCTGGTGGCGCAGTGGTTGAGAGCCCACCTGCCAATTCAGGGGACGAGGGTTCGTGGCCCGGTCTGGGAAGATCCCACATGCCGCGGAGCGGCTGGGCCCGTGAGCCATGGACGCTGAGCCTGTGCGTCCGGAGCCTGTGCTCCGCAACGGGGGAGGCCACAACAGTAAGAGGCCCGCGTACCGCAAAAAAAAAAAAAAAAAAGCTCACAGGTATGTCAAAACCTTCATAATGCATAAAGCACACACTCAATCTCACTTTAAAACAGAACTCCTCCAACAGCAGATTGGTTTCTTTTTATATTAATACTGAATTTCACATAAAATAAAGGCCCTAACTACAAGTGATATATTATGCCTAAACCAAGACATGGCTTACTAGGCAGCCTTGTGTTCATAATATGAAGTGCTAAAGTAAGCTGATATCATTGGAACTTATTCTTAATAAGCCTGTGAGAAGTCTTAATCTATGTTCACTTAAATCCCTGAGACACAGTTCTCTTGGCATTCATATAGTTTGATTTTTCAGCTAGAATGTCAATGTTGGTTAGACATCATTTATTAAATTTCTGATTCAGAATTATTCTGGAATTAGAATTATTGGAGATTTAGAAATATTTCTTAAAATAGAGAGACAAGAAACATTTTTTTTTTTTTTGCGGTACGCGGGCCTCTCACTGTTGTGGCCCCTCCCGTTGTGGAGCAACAGGCTCCGGACGCGCAGGCTCAGTGGCCATGGCTCACGGGCCCAGCCGCTCCACGGCATGTGGGATCCTCCCGGACCGGGGCACGAACCCGTGTCCCCTGCATCGGCAGGCGGACTCTCAACCACTGCGCTACCAGGGAAGCCCCACGTTTTTGTTTTAAAGGTTGACAGAGGGAATGTAAAGAACACACCTAATCGTGTGGGTCACTTTAAGGTAGACTTAGAATGCTACATATTTTTTCCATGTAGTATTCTGAATATTAAGAGCAAGATTAAACATTGTGTAAGAGTAAGCAATTCATAACACTTATAAGAGAATGTCAACACTACCTTGGGAAGATTACGGCATAAGCTTCTAGCATTCCAATCTATATCCTTTACACTGTCAGCAAATGCTTGGAAATACTGTATACCACCCCACAAGTGTGATATTTTATTATTCAAGTTTGGAAGGGTCCACAGTTTAACTACTGATTCCATGAACAAGAGACTACATAATGTAATGGATTAAAAACACAGGAACTGGAGGAAGAAGACTGGAGTCTGAATGTTAGCTCCACTGCTAATTAACTGAGACCTTCAAATTAAACACTTCAATCCTGTTTTCTGCTCTGTAAAACTGAAACAATAATCATTACCTTTCATACTGAGAGGATGTGTACAAAAACAATTTGAAAACTGTAAACTATGTAAGGACACTCTTTTTTTATTATTAACAGTTATACTTCTGCTGATTCCTTATGCATACCTCACTGTGCAAATAAAATGTATCCCCCCCAAAAAGGGGAAAAAAAGAAAGAAAAACAATCTAAGAATGGATCAGAGGCAAAGAAAGAGAAAAAAGGGAGGGGAGGATAAATGTTCACATCAAAGGAAAAAAACAGTGTCTCAACTATCTCAACATATCAGCATTTCATTAGGAATTAAAAATATGGCATGTTTTTCTTCCTAATCAGCTTCAACTGCTACTATTCACCCAGTAGAGCTGATGGATAGAAATTTCTGAGCCCAGGGACTTCCCTGTAGCCCAGTGATGAATTCTCCCTGCTCCCACTGAGGAGCCCAGGTTCGATCCCTGGTCAGGGAAGTAAGATCCTGGGTGCTGCACCGTGCGACCAAATAAATAAATAAATAAAGTTCCATGCTACACCTATTTTACAAAAAAGAAATTCCTAAGCCCATAATATACTTTCTATGTAAATCCAGAATTCCAGGATCAGACAGAAAGAGAGGGAAGGTGAGAAGATAGATGGACCTTGACAGAGATGGAATGAAAACCGCGTAAAATTTGACTATCCAGCAATTGCCTCTGTACAATTGCTGATAATTGAGAACAAGCAACAAACAAAAAAGAGTTCTACCTGCCAGAACAATTGTGTTATCAAGCCTGTACAAAAAAGATCACACAGGATCTATTTGCAACTATTTTCGACTCAGTTTAAACAACAAGCATGTTTCTAGGATTCCCAAGCTTACAGCAAATCAGAGCAGCAAACAGACAGGGAAGAGGAGGTGCTACTAGCAGGTAGGACAGCAAAGTGAAATCAAAACTGGCAGCCTGATGCCAAGGAAGGGGACCAAAACAAACAAGCAAACAAACAAGTAGAAATCAAAAAAAAAAAAAATCTATTAAGAATCAGTCACCAAATCTCCGAAAGCCCAAGAGTTTGAGGTCACTGCATCTGGTAACTACCATGCCCTCCTCTGAGCTCCAGAGCTGCTTATGTGCAGTTTCCAAAGGGGGCTGCTCAGGATCCTGGAGACTGGAGGGAGCCTCGGGCACAGCAACAAGGGACGGTGGGGGGAGACGGACACCAGGGGAGGGGGGCCCAGGACTCTGTCTCCCTGTGGATACCACCGTCCACCAGAGCAGCCCTACTTCACTCGGCTTTACTTCCTGAGGCTTCCTCGATGAAAGGGTCTGCTGGTTAAAACGATTTTTAAATTATTTGACTACTACTAACTCCAGAATCCTTCAAAGCAGTATATCCAAATGTAGAAATGGGATCTATTCCAGGCGTTGGGGAGAGGGAGTGATGAAGAGGCAGAACACAGAGGACTTTTTTTTTTTTTTTTTTGAGGTACGTGGGCCTCTCACTGCTGTGGTCTCTCCCGTTGTGGAGCACAGGCTCCGGACGCGCAGGCTCAGCGGCCATGGCTCACGGGCCCAGCCACTCGGCGGCACGAGGGATCCTCCCGGACCGGGCACGAACCCGCGTCCCCTGCATTGGCAGGTGGACTCTCAACCACTGTGCCACCAGGGAAGCCCAGAACACAGAGGATTTTTAGGGCAGTGAAACCATTCAGCAGGAGAATACAGTGGTGGAGACAGGTCATTATAACCTTGTCCAAACCCACAGGACGCACAACACTAAGAGTGAACCCTACTGTAAAATTTGGTCTTGGGGTGACAGTGTAAGCCCAACGCTCTGGTGCAGGCTCTCAGTAGCAGGGAAGGCTGTGCACGTGTGGGGTCAGAAGGTATACGGGAAATCTCTTGTACTTTTCACTCAATTTTGCTGTGAACCTAAAACTACTCTAAAAAATAAAGTTTACTAATTTAAAAGAAGAGAAAGAAATAGATCCTGTTATGCCTCTTAAAGCACCGTTTTTTCTCCCTGTGCTCCCCTCGTGCTGGTAGCACCACCCTCTAACCACTAGTCCAAGCTAGAAACCAGGAGCTACGCCTGACCCAGAACAATCCCACGGAAATTCTATTCCTTCCTCTCCCTCCATCCCATACCCCACAGGTCACCGAATCCTGCGATGGGCCCTGCCACACACTTCTTAGCCATGTCCCACCCTGGACGTCCTCAGTGAGTCTGGATCACTCCAGGCAGCTGTCTTCAACTGTGCCTCCCCCCTCAGCAGCCCACCCCCCAGAAAGCACCCTCCCTGTTGGGTCCTCACGTGATGTCATTCCGAGTCCTGAGTGACACCTGGCTGTGAGTCTGCAGCCAAATGGACAGTATCTATTTCCAGGGGTGGGGATTAAACGTGCTTTGTTTGTGCTTTAAAATATTTGTATCCAAATTTCTACTCTGGGTATGTATTTGCGTATTTTATATAAAAAACAACAGTAAATATCATTGCGGGGTGGGGTATGATTTGATGCTTTTGGCGTTCAATTTCAAACCAGGCTCTTCACAACCTGGCCTCCCCAACTACATTCTCAGCCTCACTAGTTCTCGCCCCCTTTGCCCTTGACTCCCTCCCCTCTGCCCAGGAGGCCTGTGTGCAGCCACCTCCTGCCCCTCCTTCAGGACCAAGCTGGAAGGCGGCTTCCTGGAAACCTTCCCTGCGGCCCCAGATAGCAGCATGAATCGGCCTCCACAGCTCCTCTGGGCTTCCCCAGCCCCTGGCACAGACCTTCACGGTAGCACCATCACTCCTGACTCCTTGTATTTGTTACTTGTTTTCCCCAGAGATGTCAAGCTCCTTCTAAAGGGCACAGGCTGTGCCACGGGGTGGTCAGTACAGCCTAACACCAGGTCTGGACTACAACAAATGTTGCATGAATAAACGTAAAATCCAGTTTTATCAGTAACATGAACTATTTTATTATCAAGCCCTATGTAATCAGTCTAACTGCTGACCTGAAACCCATTACTTTGCTGACGTGATACGATAAATTCTTCTGAAGGCCAGAATTACATAATGTGCTCCCTCCTTCCTGTGCATGTAACAGTCTATCTACTGAAGGTGATGTTACAGAGAACACCAACCTGTACTTGAATACCTGCAAAGTGTTCAATGGCTGTGAAGAAAATTTTAAATGTTTTTAAAAATGATGTGGGCAATTTAAAACGTTTTATTGATGTGCATGTATTGTGGGAGGTTGAGTTTCCTGGCCACAGGCTGCCTGAAGGATGAGATTAAAAACCGATAGAGGAGAATCACTAATGAGCTGTGTAATGCATTGCTGTTCGGGTAAGCGCAGATTTTTACTGGCCAAAGGCATTCATGCTGTATCAACCATCTCACCAGCTTCGCTGGATCTGAATGTGGGCATTCAGATGCCCTGTGTCACTTCAACTGGTCTTCACCTTCCTTCAAACACCCCTTGATTATGTGATTTGCCTGTTCAAATCCTTTAGTGTTTCTTTTTTGACCACAGGTCAAAATGGAATCGCTCTCCTGTGCCTACAGATTAAAATCCAAATGGCTTCTCCTTCCTTCCTCCTTACCCTATGAAACACCAACCTATCTTAGGGGAAGAGAAAAGGACATGGTTGAAGGAAGAACTAAATTTATCAAGTAGCAATGATGAACCAGACATGGTGCTAGGCACTGGGTATTTCAAGATAAAATACAGTCCCTTTCCTGTAAAATATTACAGTCTACAGGAGGAAACAGAAATCTAAACACATTATTACCAGACAGGTGACAGGTGCATTATTGTAACTGTTATTAAAAGGGCTGGGGGGCTTCCCTGGTGGCGCAGTAGTTGAGAGTCCGCCTGCCAATGGAGGGGACGTGGGTTCGTGCCCTGGTCCGGGAAGATCCCACATGATGTAGAGCAGCTGGACCCGTGAGCCATGGCTGCTGAGCCTGCGCGTCCGGAGCCTGTGCTCCGCAACGGGAGAGGCCACAACAGTGGGAGGCCCACATACAGCAAAAAAAAAAAAAAAAAAAAAACAAACAAAAAGGGCTGGGGAAGGTTTCCTGTAGGAGGGGCCATGCAAACTCCCTCAGCCAGTAGAGGGTAACTGGGAAAATCAGAGCGGTAAAAGTCCAGAGATGCCCTCAGCATCCTTAAATTCTCACAGGGACTTACTACCAGAATCTCTATTCCCATTATGCCTTCTATTTCACCTCTAGTTAGAGTCCTGAACCCCATATAATACCGTCCTAATTAACCTTGTCAAGAGTGACTCAAAATTCACACACAGCTAAAATGGAATTCTAACCAGGAAAAATTAGAGAAATCCAAATAGGTCAATTTTTTGTATAAAAAAACTTAACTATTGGATAAACAATTTGGTATCTGCTTTCCTGACCTCTCTCTCTCTCTCTAATTAGGCTGAGAAATCTTGGATACCGGGATTTTATTTTGTTATGCTACTTTATGTGGTTACCTTTTATTTAAATAAATTTTATTTATTTATTTATTTTTGGCTGCTTTGAGTCTTCGTTGCTGTGCCCGGGCTTTCTCTAGTTACGGCGAGCGGGGGCTACTCTTCGTTTTGCATTACATGGGCTTCTCATTGCAGTGGCTTCTCTTGTTGCGGAGCATGGGCTCTTGGCGCGCGGGCTTCAGTAGTTGTGGCACGTGGGCTCAGTAGTTGTGGCTCGCGGGCTCTAGAGTGCAGGCTTCAGTAGCTGTGGCGCATGGGCTTAGCTGCTCCACGGCATGTGGGATCTTCCTGGACCAGGGCTCGAACCTGTGTCCCCTGCATTGGCAGGCGGATTCTTAACCACTGCGCCACCAGGGAAGCCCATGGTTACCTTTTTATATGGTCCAGACGGCCTGGTTTGGGGCCTCACAGGCAGTGTAGGTACAAAAGGCACAGAGTAAATAATGTTGAATGAATGACCAAGTGTATCAGTCCCACTTTCTAGAGCAACTACTACATCCACAAAATCACATTTTATGACCCCAAAACATAATCAATACAGTATTTTTTTAAACTTTTTAAAATGAATATTTGCAATCAATTTAGATCAATGATGACACAAAGAAGGTGTCACCCTCTGAAATAACACCCAGATACCAACTTGCCATTGTTTGCAAACATCCAACTCCTAACGACTGCTTTGTGTAAACACATAATAACTAATAAATCCTAAGGGAAGCATTTATGTACACAAGGGTTTGTCTCTGACAAACATCTGATCCAACTTCTGCTCCTAAAAATGAAATCCTACTACCCCTAGGAAATCAGGCAAGAAGGATATAAAGGCATCAACAAGTGAAAGAAAAGCACTTGGGACCTAAAATCTTTTTAGTTTATAACATTTTCTCATTTTTCACATTCATTGGCTTCTAATAATCACTCATATCATTAATAATAATCACTCATGTCATTAATCCCTGGTGGTCCCACTTTATGAACAAGTGTGCATTTCAGTGTGGTCATAGGGAAAGTGGAATTCATTTCCTCGCAGAAACAATGTTGCAAGTGCTGATAAATTCCCTGGCCAGCCCACCAAGACCCTCTCCACTCCTAGTATAGGTAGCCTCTAATACTGCTAAAACCAGCCCAAATAGGTGACGTCCACCTTCGGCACCTGCCGACCTGCTTTCTGCCGCACCCTCTGCCCGAGCTCAGGTACCTCCAATCCTCACAACTGTCCTAATGCACCAACTCTGAAATGACCTACTCTTTCTTCTTTCTCCTCCTACCAAATTCCAATTCTCTCATGTGTGATTCTTAGTAAAGAAGAAAAGCAAGATGAACGAACAGATTTATAATCAAGTGCGAATAATAGGAGATATCAAATATTCTACCAAGAGATGGAGAACCCTGATGGAATCTGTCATTTTTTTCTGAATTATTTTCTGAAATGTGTTACCACCAAGTCAATTAAATTACATACAAGTACTCAGAAAGCAACTCACAGCACTTTAGATGAACTCTACCACCCATCAAACTCTCCTTAAAAAAAAAATCTGCACATCTGCTTCCAAAGCCCCTAAGTGCTCGGGACAAAATCCTTCAAAGGCTTTTGATAAATTGCCTCAACTACCTATTTCACAATGAACCGCATTTTGTAAAAACAAACTGACTCACACACACATTAACTAAAGCAAATCTACATTTGATCAGCTTCTAAGCAGTTTAACAGATTAAAAAAGAAAAATATTAGGCCACATGGAAGAAGATACCCCATGGGTTAAGAAGGGTTTGTGAGGGCACGTGGCCCCCTCTATCTGGGGATGTGCTCCCGGAATCGGCCAGGTGAAACTGCTGCTCCCTCACAGAATGTTCACACCTCCACCACTTCCAAACCCTAAGTTGTTTCAGAACGAATACCCAAGGCCATCAACACATCTGGGTGGCCCTCAGGGAACATATGAACTCTGCAGGTTATCTGTCCAGTGGCTAGAAAACTGGATGGCCACCCCTGATAATCCCAGTGTTTGTAAACAAAGACAGCTTTGCACTACCGTAGCCCTAAACCCATTTCATGTTTGAGGAATACACGTTTCCTACGTACAGTCCCTCAAAGTTAAATGTGAAAAAGGGGAAGGGAAGTGGTCAGATATGAAATATTAAATTTCCCTAAGGGAAAATTCATATATAAAAATAATCCCCACCAGTGATATCAGATAATCAGGAGAGACGCAGAGAGAGAGAGAAAGAGAGGGACTTTGATATTTAGTATTTCCCCCGAAAAAGAAAATCAAAACTGTCCTTTTGGAAAAATCAGAACTTTGCAGGACTCCTTTACACTGATTTCATGGGTTAAATTTTCATCTTTGAATTAAATATGGTGTAGGGGATGAAAGGGGAGAACCAACATTTCATCAGTGTTTAGGACTTCTGAAGTGCTACAGCTTTGTACACACACATTTATAATTTGTCTCTATTTATGCATTTTCATTTTAAGTTTTGCATTTAAATTTTATGTCATAGTCTCTCTGGTTCTTAAAAAACTGGTTTGAGTTGATTAGATTTCCCAACTAAAACTGTATAATGGACTATGTTATATAGGCATGATATTTATATACAAATTATATTTTTTACATTATATTAACTCTATTCACTCTGAACCACTGAACAGAATACGATGCACCTTACCATGGGAGTTAGTATGGTTTGGTAATGTAATCAACAAGGCACAGAAGGGAGATTCAGCTCTCTGACAAGACTGATAACAAGATTCTTTATACATCCCATCTGACCAGAGCAGAAGCTCATCTCAGCAGCAGTCGGCTTTTTCTTTTGTGAGCACAGTTTGAAACATGTACACTAAAAACAGTATCAATTTTTCTGTGGCTATTGCTGGGGGAAAGGGGGTCAGCATATCGTGTTAGCAATTTTCTGTGGAATCGAATTAGAGTTTCATTGTGGTAGCCATATCACATTAAAAATCTGGTCTTTTTTTTTTTTTTTTGCTAAATGGTTTCCATTGTGTATTTAGTGAATCTGATATGGAAAATTGCTAATGCAATAAGAGTATCATATAAGCTTTCCTGACTGTAATGCTCAGCCACAATATTCAGGAGAAAGAGGCTCAGCTGGGCTGGGGTGAGGGCTTATTCTCCACAGCCTCTTAACATGTCCTCAGCTCAAGTTCAACGCTGGCTTCTTGAAAGATGGACCGTTAAGACCTATCGTTTAGGGGAAACTCCTTTGCAGGTTTTATTCCAGACGAGACCATGGGTTCAGTGAAAGATGTGTCAATTAATTAATATTTATTGACTGAGCACTAGGCAGGGCACTGTGGTGGGCAAGAAGGTAATGAAAACGATAGACAAAAACACAGTCCGTTCCTTCACAGATCTTGAAAGGATTGTCTGAGGAGAAGAAACAAATTAGTATATGAGTAATTCAATAGTAGACAAGATGGGCATGAGTGCAAAATGTCAAGAGCCACAGGTGCTCAAAGGAGGACACACCTGAGACCAGGGGCATCAGAGGAGGACACACCTGGACAGGGTCATTAAAGATGAGGAAGATGCTGATAGGTCTGTGGATTTGGTGAGAGGTCGGGAAGCAGGGGAAGGCATTCTAGGCCTTAGCATGAGGAAACGTGCAGAGGAGAGGAAAGCCAGGGTATGCAGGGAAAATCACAATTCTTTATTTTAATTGCAGCATAAAATATGGAAGGGGTGGGAAGATAAGCCTGGAAACGTGGTCTAGGGTCAGCTCAAGGCTGATGCAAAAAGAGAGTAGTGGGTGGTGTTCAGAATGGTTTGGGGTAGGTAGTGTCAGGCCGAGGTCCACTGGCAAGAAGAACATCCAACTTCCACGGGTCTGATGGCTTCTAACGCTAACAAACATCTTCAAATCTTAACTTTAGTTAGCTCACGTTTCTTAAGAGACATCATTTATCGGAATATTTATTTGAAAATGTTAGTTTATGGCCAAGGGATATTTGTTTATTTTTTGTTATGCCCCTACTCATGACATGAACATTTACTAGGTTAACAGAAAAGAAAATATTCTACGGTGCTCATACTGTTATAACTACTTACAAATTTACTGTTTGCTTTTTCTTTTTCCCCCTTTAGAATAACTTTTCAACTCACTGGCAACAGTAACCAAGGAAATATAAACCCAACAGCCTAGAATTACAACTATTTGAAGAGATTCATGCTTTCAATGTACTGCTACATTTACTGTTTTATTCTGGACTATTCCCTGTTTCTGAATTCCTCATTAAATGTTAGAAGTGATGAGCAGAAAATCTGCACTAAGCTTCATTAGAACTTTAAAATTCAAGGTAGTATGTTTTGCGAATTAAAAAAACAAACTTGTTCATTTTCATAACTTTTAGCTTGCCTTGTATCAGAGTATATTTTGTGGACAAGTATTATTTCCAACATATTAAAGCCAAACATGATGAAATTGCTGTTTTATTTATTGCAGAGGGAATGTCAGATATAAACTAGTTAGTTGTCTAAGTGCTATAGTGACCACTTATTAAACACCAACTCTCCAAATGTGGCAAAGGAAATTGAACTCTCATTAAAAAGAATTAAACTATTTGTAAAATTGAAATTGAATATTTTAATCTTTATGAAATAATTTCTTGACAGATTTTTTTTTCTCCTCCAACTGACCACATGATTAGAAAGGATAAACAAATTTACCAGTTGTTTATTACTTCCAGAATCCTTAGCAATGTTTCATTAACAACAAAAACCCCTCCTAATTCTCATTCCATGGTCTTGGGCAATCAGAGATATAGTAGTTGACGTCTGTGAATATTTTCTGATTACTCATTAACTGGGGATATATAAGAAAAGGAAAAAGATTTTAAAAGGAGAAAAGTCAAATAGCTCATGCTGACTTTATAAGATTGATGACAAAGATGTGAGAAGGGCAAAGTACTTTGAGGTTTAACCTAAGATTTGTTTATGTCTTTGATTTTTAGCAAACACTGTAGTGATAAAAATGAGTTTGCTCAGATCAAGAATACGTTGGCATTCTCTTAAACATAGCTTGAAACCACAGAGTTCAAGCAAAAAACAGCTTTGGCAAAGATAGCCAGTGAAGCATAAAAACGGGAGTTGGTTGTGTCAGAATAGATTAACAAGCTGAAGGCTGTCTGCTAAAGACAGCAGTCTTGCCATCAATGAAGGCGACCATTGCCACTAAAAGTTATTTTTCTGATATATTATTTGAAGCTTCTATCATAATATATTTTAAATGCTCCTTATTTATAAATGATTACATCATTTTCTTATCTGCAGTATCCTTCTTGGATAACCACAAACTTGAGAGCGGTCCAAAATCCTGCTCATGGTTTCCTACAAATATAGGGATACTTACTTATTGAACTGTCTATTTAGAGTTAGGAGAATGTGTTTGGATTTTATTTTTACTTCCTTTTTAAATATAGATCACTATTTCTAAAATGTAAACATCCAATGGCATTCCCTGACACCGAGAGGAATTCCAAGGCAGAAGATATGCCTGTAGGATTAACATGTCACTCACCCAGAAGGATGCCCAAATGCTTGGCTCAATTATGGCCAAGGAGGTAGCATTATTAAATGCCTTATGACTTTACAGCTATTCTCTATTATTCCTGTTCAACAACGCTTCCAAAAGATTATCCGAGAAATCTGGCAAGCCACTGAAACGGTACTTGTAAATTGGATCCATTAAAAGCAATCCACAGTGTCCTGTGGGTGTGTATCCGACTGTGAATTACTGGGCAAAGGATTTACGTGCAATTTTATTCCCAAAGTCGATTTACATCATTTGTACGTTATTTCTCACGCGTACCAGTTCCAGCCCAGAAACAAGTCAACGGAGTATTTCTAAACTATCATTTCAAATTTCCACTGTCAAGAGTGGGAGGAGGAAGGCATAGTAACGGGAAGACTTGTCAGCGATTAGCCATCCATAAAAATGTGTCCCGTCCCCCCGCCGCCGCCCCACGCTCGCTGCTCCTTCCGATCACAATGCTGGCGTCAGTAAGTCTCCTGTATCTGTTCCCCACCTCGCCCCCCTCCCCTCCGCGGAGAGTTGGCACCGCACAGCAGGCGAAGGAAAAGACAAACACCCCAGCTCCCAACACAATCCAAGCGCTAGCGCAGACACTTGAACAACATTCCTAACTTTTCTTTTTTTCTTTTTGCTCACTTCGCGTGTCTCAAAGGTAAGCAGAGTAAAAAAAACCCTACGAGATACAAGGCCTGGGAGGCCAGCGGAGTCACATATACTACCCCGCACCCCGATTTCTCCACTGTCCTCCCCCTCCGGCCACAGCAAACAGTTACTCAGCGGCAAATCGGGGTCTCCACGGCGCCTGTCCTCGGTGCTCGGCCCCTCGCGGTACCCAGCCTGGGGGCTGACGGCGAGCGTCCATCCCTGCCCCCCGCCGCGGGCCAAGCATCCTCTGACAGGTCCCAGGTGCCGGCGGCTCCCGCGGCCGCAGCCGAGAGGAAGGCGCGCGGCCGTCTCCCCGGAGCTGCCCCCTCCGGCCTCTCGCCCACCCCGACCCACCCCAAACAGGCCCCACCAAGAAATACAGGGATGGAGAGTACAAAGAGCCAAGCCACACACCAAAGAGCCTCCAAGACTTCCCTGTGGAAGAAAAACTTCGCCGCACCCGCGTCCACACACGCACACGCCCAGCGCGCGCCGGGGAGGGCAGCTCTTACCTGTTCCCCGCGGTGCCGCTCATCCCTACCCCCCACCCCCACTCAGGTCCGGCCGCGTCCCCTCCCCCGCGGTGGGTGCCCCGGCCGCCCGCTCCAAAAGCCGCGCACTCACCGCTTGGCTGAACGCGTCCAGCGCCGGCAGGGCCTGGCGGCGGCGGCGGCGGCGGCGGCGGGGACCGAGACAGCGGCTGCAGCGGCGGCGGCAACGGCGGCCCCAGTCGGCGTCAGTCAGACTGGAGCCGCGAAGCCTCATCGCCCGTATTAGTGCGCCGACCTGGAAAGCCGCCAGAAGCCCTGCTCGCAGGCCCGCCCCCGCCCGCCGCTTGCCGACCGCCGCCCGCCGCCCGCCGCCCGCCTCTCGCCGCTAGCCGCCCGCCGCCGCCGCCGAGCGCCCGGGCCGCTCCGGGAGCCCACGAGGAGGGGGAGTGCGGCGCGGCCCGCAGCCACGTGCGCGAAAACCCGCGGCGGGGGCGCCTCGTGGAGGCCCGCGCGAGGGGGCTCCCAGCCCCGGGCTGCGTCTGCGTCCTCCCGCGAGACCCTGGACTCCACTCGGTCCACGATCAAGCTCCCTCGGCGGCGAGGCTCCCGCCAGCGCGGGACAGCTAGCGTCTCTTCCCCGCTACGCTGAGACTTCCTGCCTCCACCTGGAGCCCAAGGCCGGAGGGCCGTTACCAGAACTAGAGATACGGGACCAACAAATCGGTTTGGACTCCCCCCCACGCCCCCGAGTGACTCTTTCTGACGTGTCTCTGGCCCCTGAGGGTTGCTGTTATTTGCTGTTTGTTTCTTACTTGCTTTGCAGAGGAAAGGGGATCATTACTCCCACCGACAGCGCCAGAGTAGCTGGTTTGCCCTGGCATAAGCAGAAGAAAAGCTACTCTGAGTGGTGAGTGGTGGTTAAAACAAGCCATATAATTTTGTGGGCTGTCATTTCCTTACCCGTATTTATTTGCTTAACAGCCTAGCATATATAATATATACTCTTGTCTAATCTAATAAAGGTACAACCTTATGGGCCGTGAACAACGTTAATGGACAGCCTTCCTTGCTCATGGCCTGGCTCCCCCCGTGGATAGCCTGCCTTTGGAGGTCACTGTGGACTCCTCCAACTAGCTCAGAATTTGTTTAGGAAATGCCACCAACATACTGATGGCCTCTGATTCCCCATCAGCCAGCAGCTCTTCATAGAAAAGGCACTTACTGTAGAGATGAAAGTAGAAGAAAGCCGCACGGGACAGTATTCAGCTTGCTCTTGTGTGTAGAAAAATGAGTCCTCCAGAAGGTCCTGATACCCCTGAAATGCAGAGCCGTGAATTTAACTGCTTTTTCTCCTTCTCAAAGCACTGAGGTTTCTTCCTATAGCAGATGCCATGTTTGCATTATCATAGTGTTGTCAGTTGAGCAGTGACCTTGTGTAAAACAGCATTTGTGGTAGAATTTAAATCATCTTTCTACACCTGGCCCATTTTCCTCTGCTCCAGGCTAGGTGTTAAATTGGAGATTGTTCTGGGTGTGAAACTCCAGGAAACCTTTGGACTGCTAAGAACTACAGGTTGCACTTCCTGGGCACTTTATTGCAGGTAAACTAATGAGGTCACACAATTGATAATATGTGGCTTACTTTTTATTAATGTTATTAAGAAAAGAAATGGCCCAGCCACTATCTGTTTCCTTTGCTTACGTGCATTAGACAATGCAGAGGACACAACGCAGAGCAAGAAATTATAACCTCTGCAGTACTGGCTTGTGCTTCTGCCACAGTCTTTTTAAGTTCACAGAATTCTCTGGGCTCTTGGCAGGACTTGGATTTGCAGATTCTTTGTGTGTAGTCTTCTTTTTCTGTACATTTCTCATTTACATACCATGAAATTTTGGCATCGAGAAGTTAGCCTGTCACTTATACAATGCCTATCACTTATCCCTCAAACCTAGTATAGCAGGTTAATCCTTTATACCCAGGAACAGTAAGATATGAGTTCCAAGGAGAAAATACCCACTCTGGGAAGGAAGGCTCAGAGCTGACACTCCATTTTTCAGAAGCTGAATATCCTTGGAATAGGAAATCCAGACTCTTTGCTTTAGTTTTCCCTCTTGATTTCTTGATGGGCTGCAGTTTTATTGCTTGTTAGAACTTCCACCAAAAAAGTACATAATGGGAATTATGTGAGAGCTGAGACTCAGTCACGGGTTGTGATTTGGTAGAAACACCAGTAAAATTTTGGTTTAAGACCTTAAAACCATGGCAAAACAAAGCTGAATTTTCTGAATTACAAGAACTTGGCTGAACATGGGCTCCTGCAGCCCATAAAGAGGTGGTAGGAAGGGCAGCCTCCTTACCCATGAGAAGGTTGGTTCTTTTCACTTGTCATGTGCCCAACATAGGACAAGGTTGTGAGAAAGTCTACAGTAATCCATCGATGCAAAGATCCTGCTTTGTACATCTGCTGTACCTTATGTTTGATCCAGCATTATAATGGTTCCACTCAGAGCCATTGGAGTTGCTGCCTGTACACCTCTCCCACTTCCAGTCTCCTTCCTACATTTCATCTGTAGCTCTCCACTTTTCCTGCCTCCCCCTTGAATCTTCCTTCAAGAGCCATCTTAACTCCATAACCATCATTGAACACTTTCCTGAGTACCAGGTGCCTGGACTAACCATATGGACACAGAACAGAGGCCCTCAGTAAACTCAGTCTCACTAGAGAGACCCACATGCCGATGATTGTCATACAACTTCATGTGTCGCTTAGGGCCACGGACACGGAAGGTGTCAGGGAGGTCTCCACAGAGGTGAAATTCAGCTACACCTTGAGAAATGAGTATGAATGCCTACCAGCCAGATAGCCAAAGAACCACACGGTGCGCCCGCCCACCTCGGTGGATGCAGCCCAGTGGGTGCTGGCTTTGAGTCAGAGTGCAGCCTGGATTTCATCCAGCCACCTTGGCCAGAGACTTGGATGCAGACACAACTTGCACGATCATAATGACAGCCGAGAATGCCTAGAATGTGCCGAATTCCATGAGGTTTTGAGTATGAAAACCTCAGTTTTTCTAGAGAATTGTCAAACTATTTGATTTCAGTGCTGTTCCAACATTCTTAGAGGTCAACAATGACATTTCAATAATTCAGTGAGTTTTCTTGATCCTCATTTTTAAAAAGTTTTGAGATACAGCTTTATTATTTTAATTGAATTTATGTTAATATTGGAATTCATTCAAATTGGTGCTTGGTAGCATGCTATTTAGGGACTAGGTGAGACTGACTTTCTTTTTTTAATTGTATTTATTTTTGGCTGCGTTGGGTCTTCGTTGCTGCGCTCGGGCTTTCTCTAGTTGTAGTGAGCGGGGGCTTCTCTCGTTGCGGAGCACAGGCTCAAGGTGCGCGGGCTTCAGTAGTTGTGGCGCACGGGCATAGTTGCTCCGCGGCATGTGCGATCTTCCCGGACCAGGGATGGAACCTGTGTCCCCTGCATTGGCAGGCGGATTCTTAACCACTGCGCCACCAGGGAAGTCCCTGACGTTTTTTTTTAATCATCTTAATCATTTTAAAGTGTCCAGTTCAGAAGTGTTAAGTATATTTACATTGTTATACAGCAGATGTCTACAACTTTTTCACTTTAGAAAACTGAAATTCCATAGCCATTAAAAAGTAATTCCCCCGCCTCCTTCTCCACAGCTCTTGGTAACCACTTTTCTACTTTCTGTTTCTAGGATTTTGACTCTTTTAAATTTATTTATTTACTTATTTTTGGGCTGAGTTGGGTCTTCGTTTCTGCGCGAGGGCTTTCTCTAGTTGTGGCAAGCGGGGGCCACTCCTCATCACGGTGCGTGGGCCTCTCACTATCACGGCCTCTCTTGTTGCGGAGCACAGGCTCCGGACGCGCAGGCTCAGTAGTTGTGGCTCACCGGCCCAGTTGCTCCGCGGCATGTGGGATCTTCCCAGACCAGGGCTTGAACCCGTGTCCCCTGCATCAGCAGGCAGATTCTCAACCACTGCGCCACCAGGGAAGCCCCGGATTTTGACTCTTTTAGAAACTTCATATGCATGGTATCATACTGTGCTTCTCTTTCTGGGACTGGCTTATTTCACGTTGCATAACGTCCTCTAGGTTTGTCTATGTTGTAGCATATGGCAGGATTTCCCTCTTTATTAAGGCTTCATAATTTGCCATTGTATGTATAGGCCACATTTTTTTTTTAATCCATTCATCAGTCAGTGGACCTTTGGTTTGCTTTTACCTCTTGGTTTTTGTGAATAATGCTATAGTGAACATGAGTGTGCAACTATCTTTTTGAGATCCTGCTTTGAATTCTTTTGGATATATACCCAACAGTGGGACTGATAGATCACATGGCAGTACTATTTTCAAGTTTGTAAAGAACCTCAGTATTGTTTTCCATATGGCTGCATTATTTTACATTCTCACCAGAATGTTAAGTGCACAAGGGTTCCAATTTCTCTGCATCCTCACCAACCCTTGTTACTTTCTGTTCTTTTGATAGTGTCCATCCTAATGGGTGTGAGTTGACATCTCATTGTGGTTTTGGTTTGCATTGCTCTTACTATTAGTGATGTTGAACATCTTTTCATATGCTTGTTGGCCATTTGTGTATCTTCTTTGGAGCATTTTTTATTCAAGTCCTTTGCCCATTTAAAAAATCTGATTATTTGGTTTTGTTGTTGAGTTGTAGGAGCTCCTTATATATTATGGATATTAACCCCTTATCAGATATGTGATTTGCAAGTATTTTCTCCCATTCTGTATGTTGCCTTTATACTCTGTTGATTGTTTCCTTTGATGCCCAGAAGTTTTAAAGTTTGATGTAATCCCATTTGTCTGTTTTTACATTTGTTGCCTATACTTCTGCTGTCATGTTTGATCCTCATTCTTTGATGCCTCTACTACTTTTAAGAAACCCACAAAGTTTTTTAACAAATTAAATGAATAAATGAATGAATATTGACTTCCCTGGTGGCGCAGTGGTTAAGAATCTGCCTGCGAAGGCAGGGGACACAGGTTCGAGCCCTGGTCTGGGAAGATCCCACATGCTGCGGAGCAACGAAGCCTGAGTGCCAAAACTACGGAGCCTGCACTCTAGAGCCCGCGAGCCATGACTACTGAGCCCGCGTGCCTAGATCCTGTGCTCCACGACAAGAGAAGCCACCGCAGTGAGAAGCCCACACACCACAATGAAGACAATGAAGAGTGGCCCCCTTCACCATGACTAGAGAAAGCCTGTGCGCAGCAACAAAGACCCAACACAGTCAAAAATAAATAAATAAATATAAATGAATGAATGAAACACATAAAAGGAAAAGAGAAGAAAACATTCTACTTAATTAAATGGCAGGAGTTATTCAACAATTGTTAACTCCCAATTCACATTTCCCTTGGGCTCCTTGTATTGGGCTTTTCCTTCCCCTCCTTGTCTCATTAACACCTACTTACAAATCTCAGCTCAAGTGTCACATCTTAGAGAAGCCTTCTTGGGCATCTTTGATATGGTTAGACCCTCTGATTTATTATCTTGTAGGACCATGTATTTCTCATTCATAACCAACACCATTGTTCCAAATTGACTTATATTTAATTACTTGATTACCGTCTGTCTCCTTTAATCATCTGTAATATCTAAAAGAATGGGGAGTGTGTCTGATTTTGTTCTTGTTTATTCCCAACACCTAAAAAGTGCCTGGCATATAGTAAGTGCTCATCAAATACTTGTTAAATGTATGGAGATGTATTAGGAATAGAGGAAGAGAATAGAGTAACGGATCCTGAGCTTGGATTCGTACCAGGCTTTTGGTGTGCCAAGGGCTTAGCAGTGCAGGAGAAAGCAACGCCTGCCTCTGGTCTTCTTTTTGAAAAACTAGATGTGTGTGTGTGTGTGTGTGTGTGTGTGTGTGTGTGTGTGTGTGTGTGTGTGTTCTGAAGCGGGGTGATTCATAGTCATTTTGGGGACGCGCTAGACACGTTAAAGGACCTGGAGAGTCGTATGGTCCACAAAACTTACCTTAACAGTAAGTGTAAGTTTAAGGTTTATTCTTATTTTCATGTGGGATTTAATTATTTGATGGTATATGTAACACAAACCCTAACCCAGTTATAATGACTTTTTAAAATTTTATCCACTTATTTCAATATAATTTTTGTGGGTTGTAGGGGGTACTTGACTTTGTGGTATCTGATCCCCACAGGACTGAATGGGTTCCCATTCCTTTTGAATAGCAGAAATTAGTTTTTAAGATGAAGATAAGTTTAATTTTGATATGGGAACTTTGCAATACATTCTGGGATAAAAGGCAACATCCTAAGGTATCACAGAATTATGGTTGAGCTTTACTACTAAGAATGGGTGTCTTAGTTCAGGTATCTGCAACAAGATACCATAGACTGGGTGTCTTAACCAACAGAAATTTATTTCTCACAGTTCTAGAAGCTGGAAGTCCAAGATCCCTGCCTACTAGCTGCCTGGCAGGAAGATGCAAGTTTCTCCCTGGTATTTGTTAGCGATCAATATGTTGACTTTTTGCCATTCTCTGTGGCATTATTTTATAAGGGCTTAATAAACTATACTCTTTCATCTACACATTGCTCTTTAATTTATAGATGACTTCTGAAAGAATGAATTCTAGGAGAAATTAAAGAAATATTCAGAACACTTTAAATGAGAATAAAAGAACATCTCTAAAAGCATTTTCTGTACAAATAAAATGTTTCATGTTCATACAGAATCTTAAGATTCATAAAGAGTCTTCATGATGTGCTTGTATCATATCACATATTGTTTCATGAGCCGTAGATCTGCTTTAAGGCCTCTATTGAAAATAGTTAAGCATAGAAGAAAGCCAATCCATTACTTTTTTTTTTTTAAACATCTTTATTGGAGTATACTTGCTTTACAATGGTGTGTTACAATGGTGTGTTACACCATTACAATGGTGTGTTAGTTTAATCCATTACTTTCTGCTCTCCTATTTAAGAGAGAAGTTTGGGTGGAGAAATAGTCTTTTAGAATAGTTACCTTTAGAATAAGGTAGGTTGTAAACCAATAAAAGATAATATTCTGCATTTACCAAATATAAAATATTCTCCCTGATATGAGCATATGTGTTATCTTACATTTTCACAAAATTCTTGTTTTTAAAGCTTAGGCTTGTATATTTCCTTTCATTCAGCAGCTCATGTGTTATCTCTGTATTACTGTTTTATAGATAAGAAAACTGAGATGCACGCAGCTTTCATCACTGGAAAAAAGTCTCCTGACTCACCCAAACAGTATCCTTCCACATCAGTTGCCTATTCAGAGGGAAGAATGATGTCCAAGAAACCACATTTTTAATGAAATTTAAACTTCTTTTTTTAAAAATATTTTTTAGGGCTTTTCTGGTGGCACAGTGGTTGAGAGTCCGCCTGTCGATACAGGGGACACGTGTTCGTGCCCCGGTCTGGGAAGATCCCACATGCCGCAGAGCGGCTGGGCCCGTGAACCATGGCCGCTGAGCCTGTGCGTCCGGAGCCTGTGCTCCGCAACGGGAGAGGCCACAACAGTAAGAGGCCCGTGTAACACACACACACACACACACACACACACACGAGGCCCGTGTAACACACACACACACACACACACTATATATATATATATTTTATTTTTTGACTGCGCCGCACAGCATGCAGGATCTTCTCCTACCAGGGATTGAACCCGTGCCCCCTGCAGTGGAAGCACAGAGTCTTAACCACTGGACCACCAGGGAAGTCTGAAATTTAAATTTCTAACATATATTTCCTATAAGAAATATAAATAAGGTTCTACCTAGGGGCAGGACAGGAATAAAGATGCAGACATAGAGAATGGATTTGAGGACACGGCGAGGGGGAAGGGTAAGCTGGGACGAAGTGAGAGAGTGGCATGGATATATATACATTACCAAATGTAAAATAGCTAGCTAGTGGGAAGCAGCCGCATAGCACAGGGAGATCAGCTCGGTGCTTTGTGACCACCTAGAGGGGTGGGATAGGGAGGGTGGGAGGGAGACGCAAGAGGGAGGGGATATGGGGGTATATGTATACGTATAGCTGATTCACTTTGTTATACAGCAGAAACTAACACACCACTGTAACGCAATTATACTCCAATAAAGATGTTAAAAAATTTTAAGAAAAAAGAAAAGAAATATAAATAAGGTTCTATTCTTGTTGGAAGTGTTTTTTTCTGAAATGATTATTTTTGAAAAGTGTGATAAAATTGCAGCTAAAACTCAGCTGTCATGCACTGATTAATCATCAGAAATGGTGAGTGTACAGGTATTCGAAAAATTCAAAAAACTATGAGACTTGACTAAACTGAGGATTTAAAATTTTAAAATCTCAATTTATTTCTCTTTAAATAATTGGCCTGTGGAAAGAGAAAAGTAATCATAGTTGGAAACATTAATGGGTCAAACTCTTACCCCACCTACTTTAGTATGAGAATCTGTCACCTTCTGAATAGGGCTTGCTTTTGGCAGATTCTGCTAATACTTCTTTTATCTTAAAAAAGACAGATTGGGCACTAGTTGCATACTTAGCTTATTGATTCTCCAACTGTGGGTCACAGCTCCCCAACTGCGATGTCAGAAGATTGCCTAGGGGATGCAAGGCCTGTTACCTCTGTTTTTGCCCCTTTTCCCTCCCTCATTTGTGATAAATTGTCTTATATATTCCACTACATATATTTAGAACCACATCAGACTGCTTTAGTATTTGCTTCCACCATCAAACATAATATAAAACTCTTGAAGATAAAGTCTTTTGTATTTGTCAATATTCTGCTTACCATGTATTTTCTTCCTTCCTAACGTTCCAAGTTTCCTTTTGATGTTTTCTTTCTGTTTAGAGAATTTTGTTTAGCCATCGTTTTAGGGTAGGTCTGTGGGTGTCCAGTTCTCTAAACTTTCCTTCATCTGAGGTTGTCTTTATTTCCCCTTCATACTTGAAGATTTGTTTTTTGCTGAGTATGAGATTCTGTGTTGACAGTTTCTTACTTTTAGTATTTAAAAAATATTGTGCCACATCCTTCTGACTGGCATAGTTTCTGATGGTAAATTCAGTCATTCTGATTGTTTCCCCACTATAGGTAAGGTGTCAGTTTTTTTTTTTTTTTTTTTTTTGTGGCTTTCAAGATTTTTTCTGTCTTTAGTTTTCAGAAGTTTAATTGTGACGTGTCTTGGTATGGGTTTCTTTGGGTTTATCCTATACGGAATCTGATTCTGTAGATTTATGCCTCTTGCCAAGTTTGAGGAGTTTTCAGCCAGTATTTCTTCAAGGATGTTTTCCACCCTTCCAGGGACTCTGATGATACTGTTAGATCTTTTTATAGTTTCACTGAGCCTTTTTTTTTTTTTTCCTTCTGTTTTTTTCTCTCTTGATCAGATTAATTTCTATTGTGCTATCTTTGAGTTTACTGATTCTTTCCTTTGCCACCCCCATTCTGCTGTTGAGCTTATCCACCAAGCTTTTTATTTAGTGATTGTATTTTTCAGTTCTAAAATTTCCATTTGGGGGACTTCCCTGGTAGTCCAATGGTTAAGACTCCATGCTTCCACTGCTGGGGGGCACAGGCTCTATCCCTGGTCGGGGAACTAACATCCTACATGCTGCATGGCGTGGCCAAAATAAAAAAATTAAAGATAATAATAAATAAATACAATTTCCATTTGGTTCTTCTTGATATTGTCCTTTGCTGAGACTTTCTGTTTCTTTGCTGAGGCTTTCTACTTTTTTCATTAATTTCAAGCATGTTTGTAATTCCGTGGAAGCATTTTTGTCATGGCTGCTTTAAAATCCTTGTCAGATAATCCTAACATCTCTGGGATCTCAGTGTTGGCATCTCGATTGTCTTTTTTCATTCAAGTTGAGGTTTTTCTGGTTCTTGCTTTAACAAGTGATTTTCTTGTGAAACCTGGACATTTTTTTTATTATGTTCTGAGACTCTGGATCTTATTCACAACTCTTGTTTTAGCTGACACTCCTCTGGTTGAGAAATGGGAGCACCGTCTTGTTATATTGCCAGGGGAGGTGTAAGTACAGGTTCTCCCCTTGGCCCCCACTGACACCCAAATGAAGGGGGACTATTTATTTATTATACTTGGGCAGGGGTAGGAGTTCTGGCTCACTACATGGTCTTCATTGTCACCGCAGTGGGGTGGCCTCATCACTTCGAGGCCACCAGAGGAAGTGCCTCCTCTGACTCCATCCCTGGGAGGGGGTGGAGCTGCTGTTACTGGAGAGGGGAGTGCAAGGCCAGCTTCCCCTGGTGCGGACTCAGGATTGGCTTTGGGGGAGGAAAGTCCTGCTCCCTGCTGGGTGTCTCTGACATCGCCTGGGTGAGGATGTCCAGGTACCTGATTCCAGCCTTGTGAGGGTGTGCATCTTGGCTCCCCACTCAGCCTGGGCTCTTGTCAGCAGGTGTGAGGTCACCATTCTTTCCTGTAGTGTTTGGTTGTAGAAGGGCAGTAGTTGTCTAGAGGATCAAATCTGGGAAGGTATTGCTTTTTGTGACCATCAAAATACTAATGAGTTTTACTTCAAAATCAGTGAATTCCAAATGAGTCCTATATTGGATGGACATAATAAAATCATTAGTTTGTAGATTTGGTGCCTTTGAGTTTGCACAAAAACAAAGCAACTCATAAGACTGCTTCAGGAGATTTAGCTGTTGATAAAATGGATAACCTCATTCATGTAATGTTTTTCTTGGACAGATGAATTATAATGCTGGCATTATCTAACCATTTGGGAAACCTTTATTGAACAATCACAATTTAGGAGGCTATGGAGACACAAATAAAAGGCAAGGTTTCTGCTCTTGAGGAAATTATAACAATAAAAAAAAGTGGAAAACAGAACTGGAGAATCAACTGTGAATCGTGGAAATACACAACTACATAGAGACATAGAATTACAGATGTCAAGAAACATGTCCTCATCCAGACATAATCTTGAGTCAAATAAACTCCACGTGTACATATTCTATAAGAACAAGTCAGAAGGTAGAAAGTACTGTAAATGGTCATGTTGTCTGATTGTGATGCGATTTTGTACCCTCAGTTTTAATCATGGCCCATGATCCTATTTCCTGCTTTTATTTCAGTAGAAGCATGACACTGGCTACTTGTGTGATCTTGGGCAAATCGCTTGTCTAACACTATTTCTTCGTTTCTGAAATGTGGGTAATCATACCCGTATGATAGAGTTGTTTGATCGGATTAAGCTAAGTAATGCACATGAAATTCTTATCACAGTTCCTTGCACATGGTAAAATGATAGTAGCTGATACTTTTGCTTTTGCTGTGGCTGCTTGCCTCTTTTTGTTAGCAGGCTCTATAATGTCAACAAGTTAAACTACGTTTTCTCTTACAGAGTGCCCCCGAGTCTGTACTACGCTGTTAGCTTAGGTGAACCTGTGCCTAGGAAGATAAACTGGCATCAAGGATATCAGAAACCTTTCTTAATAGGGCTCATGAGTGAACTACATAAAAAAATATTGACCCTTTTTCTGAAAATTCCTCTCATGCTTCAAACATACACTTTTATCACTAGCTTACAAAGAACAATAAATTATTTTATTGTCTTATTATAGTTTCATTAAGGATCTTATTTTTGGCTCAAGGCTTGTAACTTTAAATTCTTGTTAATGCTCACTGTCATTTTACTATTTGTTTTCTCTCATTTCTACTTGCATAAGCCTTGTTTTGTTCTGTTCATTTAAGTGACTTAAAGGCTCTCAAAACCTGGTAGTGAATGAAGTTTGTTTATTTACTTGATCGATATTGAGTGTTTACGCTAAGCACTGTACTGGGAATACTAATTTGAGTAAGAAATGGTTTCTGTTTTCAAGGCGCTTGTTTAGTGCAGATGTGACAGCGTCACTGTTGTTTAAACTACTGGAGAGGAGTCATCTTTAGCTTATTTACTTTTCCACGTAAGTCTTGTCTTTAAAATGTTGTATTTCACGTGCTTCTGAAACTTTCTACTTACATGTCCCCAGTTATCATACTGTCAGAAACTGAAGTAGCATACTCATTCAAGAGTGTAAGCCCTGGATCCGGACTATGTGGGCTAGGGTCACAACTCTACTGTTTCCTACCTCTGTGACCTTGGGCAAGTGACTGCTTTATGCCTTGAGTTCCCTCTCCTATTGTAAAAGTTAGGTGAGTCATTATATACTAAGTGCTTAGAACGGTGGTGGGCAGACAGTCAACGCTCAGTAAATGTTAGGTATTATTATTTTCTCTAAAACATCAGAAACAATCTAATTCTTATTTTTAGGAGTTCATTGTTTTATAATTGCTATTTTTTAGTCTTTAGTTTCTCAAAAACACAGGCTTCTGATGTTATTAAATACATTTATTAATACCGCAAAACTTTCTCTTTTTAATAAAGAATTTCCAATTTTTATTAACATGAACTCAAGAGGTTAGGGTTGCCAGGAAGTAAGAAAAATTTGGAAGGAGATAAATAAGACTGTATGAGAAAGTGGATACCTTTGTGAGCAAGCCTATATTCTTTCTTTAACATAATTTCCTAGACTTTTACAGAATGAAAAAGTTTTATGGGTTTAATATTGATAAATTTATATATATTTAAACATTTATTTTTAAATCCCTGAACACCTATATGATTGTGGTTTATATTTAAGTTCATGAGAATAAGGCACTTTAGAGTAAGAATAATCGCTTCTGTCTTCTGTTTAAAAATTGTATTTCTCAGAATCATAATGATAATTAATCTAAACGAATAAAATTGCTAAAGCAAAAGAAAATCTGACTTTTGTTACAAACACCTTAAAAATTTTTGTGTCCAAAAGAGGTATAAAGATTTGTACTGCTGGAGTAAATTCTTTAAAATTATCAAAAGGCATACAATGGAACAGTTTTATTCCAGCTTTATTTAAAATTTTAATTTCAAGTGAAATAATGTGATACTGATGGATAAGAATACAACCAAAGATGGCAAATCACCTAATTCACTTTCCTGGTTTGTTCAAGCCTCCAGGCACCAGTCAAATATCGAAGTCGTATAAGAAGTAGGTCCTTGCCCATCTGTAGCCAGCTCCAAAATGGAACTAATTTAGAACCTGCAATTTAAAAATAATTAAAAATAAATATATTTTCAGGAAACATAACAGTTTAAAATTGTATTTTAGAAGTCACGACCTTTGTGAGCTTCTAGTCACCTTAATTTAACTTACATTATTTATATTATATATGTATGTCTGTTAAACAATTCCTTTGTACATTTAAAAATGATTTTCGGGGGCAAATCGTCATGTTTTACACACTGCTTTTCAATCTCATGTACTACAGAGAATCAGATACACCTCTATACATAATACAAGTACAGATTAATAATCTGAGATAAGAAATCCAAGACAAAAACCCAACATTTATTCTAATTCTACCAAAGGCTCTCAATCAGATAAAATAAATACACCTTAGCTATAGGCCATCTTCTTGTCCAGTGGTTGTCAAATGACAACATGCCAAGTGCAGTTGACTGCATGAGATCTGCCTCCTTGAGCATGTCTTAAAAGCTTATATTCCTTGATTTTACCCCTTGGAATTGTTTTTTTGGTAAGTCAGAAGCAGACCTGCCCTGCCCTCCAATCTCAGGTAACTGGCATGCTGGATGGTAGAGTGAAGTGGTAAAGACCACAGGACGATCACTGACAATTTCCAGATTGAAGCCCAAATGCTCTAGCTTCTGTCTCTGTTCCTTTCTTCCCACCTCTCCCCACCACCACAAGCTTTACTGAGGTGTAATTGGAAAATAAAATTGAAATGTATTTAAAGTGTACAACATGATGATTTGATAGCTGTATACACTGTGAAATGATTACCACAATGAAGTTAACACATCCACTGTAATTAATTTAAATCATGGATAAGAGATTTAAATATCTTCAAAGCCAAAGTGAGTGGTTTCTCTAAAAACAACAAAAACAAAACACCTGGAAGTGAAATAAAACTTGGGAGGATCTAAACCGTGAGAATTTCAGGTGGCCCTGCTCTAGTGGGGAGGCACCGATCGTATATGGCTGAGGGTTTGGGGATGATTAACAGAAAAACTGCTAAGTGCTGGTTATCGAGATTCAACACTCAACTCTCTGAGAAATGCAAGTGAGCAACTGATATAAAATGAAACATACTTTTACTTTTCCCCACTTCAGCTTCCCATAGAGTCTGTGCTGGGCACAGATCAACACAGACACATCCACCAAGCTGATCCTAACGAGCCTGAGGCATCCTTTCACCTGCTTCCATCCCCTTTGGTCTAGGCTGCTACTGTGGAGATTAGTCACACTGCTGTAAACTCAATATGATTCAGCAAGACTCCAAGAGGTCTACAGAGCTTGTATGATTTCCAGACGGGTTCCTACCCTTTTTCTGTCCCTAAACATGTGAAGTTGCTTACTTCAACAGTGACTTTTCAAGAGGAGGCCATGCTTACCTGGGGGAGAGGTGACTTTGGAAAAGTCTCCAGTTAACTGTTCCTACACTGTGAATTAATTTAGGATCATTCTAAGGTAAGCAAAGGAGAACAATAGAATATATTTTAAATTCTAAACAGTGAGCGCTGTCTAAGCTTTTCTGAATAGAAATTATTCGGAAGTATGATAGATTTCACATTTTAAATCTTAGAAATCTTTACATTTTTGGATGTATGTACAGATGCCAGTTAAAAATCGGCTGTGAATGGATTATGGACATTTGGAGTAAAAACAACTAATTCCTCATTTAGCTTTGCACAGTGGTTTGTAGGTACTCAAAACTCACTGAGTAATGAAATAATACTAAAAAAAATTGGTATTACAAACAATAAAGTTTATCTGAAGACTATTCACCTTGCTTCTAGCCTGAAATCACCATGATCCTGTCTACTGTACAAGTTTTTATTGAATTGCTTAGGCAAGCCAGTAGGCCTAATGAAGACCCTAAGAAGAGACTTCTTCTTAGGAGAAGAAGGCATTTACAGAATGAATTATGGGCTTACAGAAGGCAGTAAGCCAGCTGGAGGAGGGTGGCAAGGATTAGCAGGCAGTATTTACTGTCTATGAAACTGCCTCTGAGTTAGGACAGCTGAGCTGGGGTGACAGTAAAGCCAGCTGACTTCACTGGACAACTGTATGGTCTGACGTCTTCCCCCACTTAAGATCAGCTGTAATGTAAACAATATACTCACCTTCAATTTCAGTCCAGTTGACAGCAATTTCTGCTATTGGGATCTTAAAGAACTGTGCTATGTAAAGCAGTTCTACATCAAATGCCCTGAAATAGAAAATACATTGCTGTTTATTTTTAAAAAGACAGAGTGTAATTAAATCTCTACCTTGGCATATTTTAAAGAAGCTTACACAGCAGATATAAAAGCTTATATTGTAAAAGTGAAGGCCAGATAAACATAAGGTCAAATAAAAGCAAAGTAGTTCAGGAGCTTCAAGGCAAATAATACAACATCGCGTGTCACTGCATAACATATAAATGAGAAATACGGCGTCTCTGTCACAACTCAGAAACTCTCAGAGGTAAAAACGGCCTCCTGGGCTCCAAGAGAAAATTTAATCCTGGAAATGTTCAAGATTGATGGTTTTCAAATCCCAACCTTAACTAGCTCAAGAGACAGAACTGATGGCATTTTCAACAGATTCAGAGAGCTGGTAAAACAGAACCTTGAGGAGCCCTAGGAGAGCATGTTCTCAGTCACTTCAGAGCTGCTTGATTCCATTCTTCTACCGCCAAAGAATCAAGGGTTCTTTTCTAAGTACGGGGTCCCTGTGGCCTGCCTTCCCTCTTCCCCTCCCCAATGCCATCCTGGCCAATACAGTACTGGTAGCTGGTGGAACTGAAAAGCCAGTTTAGGCTGGCCTGAAAGGCCTCGTGGGTATAACTACATATATACATAGGAATTAGATACGTTGTCTCATTTTAACATACACTTAAAATCATCTCTAGCTTGTATTCCCAGCTCAGCCTTCCTTCTACCTAGGAAAGACTCTTTCTTAAAAAGCTCCTCTTCAATCAGCCCTTTGGTTTTGGTCGAATCTGCTTTCCTTAACATTTTTGAATCCTGACTTAGAAGTTTTCCTGGATTTTTACAAAATTCTCTCAACCAGTTGCTTCCTTTCACTGGCATTAAACTCAAAAAGAGAAGCACCACTGCCTGTGCTGCATTTCATGCTTTTACTTGTCTCAAAAAGCACTGAAGTCTTTCACTGTTTTGCTTTCATTCTTGAGACATGAAATGCCCCACTTTCTAGACTGCATGGAACACACTTCAGACTTCCCAGGCTTGGTTTTAAGATGTGAGCACAAACAAGAAAACGCCTAAAATCCACTTCTATCTGATTTCCCTGATTCCAGACAATCTGAATTTGGGGGTTCTGTTTTCTTGGCTACAATACCACCAACCATCCATTATGCAACTAGTTTAAATCCCAAGTGTTTGGATAATTCAATATGAAAACTATTTTTTTTTAAAACACTTAATGCTTTTCCTTATCCTAATAAAATATTTACCTAAGATGATAAATAAAACCACCTACAAATGTGTTCTTTGTGTTTCTAAAAGAACTAAGTAAAACTTCCGTTAAGTAGAATTGTGACACTCATGAAAGAAGGAAATAATTTGAATATTAACCCTTAAAACTTTCCTTTAACATAAAACCAAAAAGTTACCTAATGGGCTGCTGAGTAATGCTAATTAATAATCAGATCAAGATTATTAAGTATTTCTCCAAAGATATCATGTAGAATTAGTGACTTATCAAAGACACAAAACAACATAAAAATGATGAATGAAAAGGAGTGGGGTAAAAAAACCACCGATAAACTAAAATACAAATTAATTCTTTTTATATTAAAAAAACTGAAAGGGCTATTCATCTTATAAACTATTATTTTTATTATACACTTCTCCCCTTAAACATTTTAGAAGACATGAGATGTTTATTTAAAAAAAACACCCCAAAAAAAAAAAAAAAAAACACCCCAAAACAACAAAAAACAAAACAAACTGCAGTTCATATCACCATATTACAAATAAGAGACCAATCTGTTACCAAAGGAAACATTATAATTAAAATACCAAGTACTTCTGGATGGAACCTTATGCCAATAAAGAGAAGCAGCATAAGGGTTATTCTCCAACTGAGATGACTTCTTGAGTTTTGGTAAATGTGGGGAGGGCAGAATCACCACGTTTTCTTTTGTTATTCAGTTCCTGATACAGCTGTTACCTCAGGAACAGATGTATTTCTGAAGAACAAAGAGTGCGTTGAGACTCTGCTAAACATGGCACACACACACACCCTACTGCTCCCTCCTGAAATCCCACTAAAATTAAAACGACAATGATGGGATAACCATACGAGAACAAAGAGAAGATGAGAGTAACAACAAAAAAAATGTGAACGTTGGAAAGTAGCTAGACAAGTGGTAACTAGAAAGTAGACAACGGCAGAGGGAGAAGCCCAGAGCAGGTTAATGGGCACCACAGAGCCCCCGAGGCTCAGGCATCAAGGGCCCAAGTGACCTCTGTAAGTGGAGGTGCAGGTGGGCTGCAAACCGGAGGGCTCACTGAAAATCTGTATGAGATTCTCCTTTCTTCCAGCCGGTTCTGTGAATGCTGGCAGCCAGGATCATATTTCTTAGGCAGCAAATTGAAGGATCCCACTTTAGTGAAAATGACCAGCCCCAAACATAGTGACAGCTGGGAGTTACCCACACAAAATGGCCCCACTAGTTTAATTTGTAGTGAAATCTATCAGTCAGAGTTTGTGGACCACGCACCCAGCTGCTGATGAGCTAAAATTTTTAGCACCGTACTAAAGATATCTAAGGATAAACGTTAATGATAAAAACAAACATAAAGAAAAAAACTGGAGCAACAGAAACAATGCAAGGAAAGAAGAAAATAAAGTGTTAGTGGAAGCTACTGTAGTCATGAAACAAGAACAGATTTTTAAAAATGAATACTAGAATATAAGAATTGCAGGAAATTGAGGTTTTGATAGCAGAAATAAAAATTTAAAAGGAGGGTTAGATGATAAAATTGAGGAAATCTCAAAAGAAGAAAAATAGGAAGAGGGAGAGAAAATAAAACGAAAGGATCAATAGGGAAGCTCTATATCTGTTTTATAAGACAGAAGAGAGAAAAGACAGAGGAGATCATCGAAGAAATGAATAAAGGACATTTCTCAGAACTAAAGGACATGGGTTTCCAGACTTAGAGGGCCTCCTGAGTACTCAACAAAATGCATGAAAAAGAGCCATGTTAAGTCGCTGAATCATGACATTTCAAAACACTGAATAAAAGGCTTCCAAAGTGGGGTGGAAAAAACATGCCATACACAAGGAATCAAGATTAGATTATTGACAGAATTTGACTTTTCCACAGAAACACTGATGCCAAAGACAACAGAGCAATGCTTTCCAAATCCAGAGGAAAAAGGATTTCCAACCTATAACTCTTTCTCCAGCTAACTGGTAAACAAGTGTGAGGGTAGAATCAAGGCACGTCTCTACATGTGGGGTCTCGCAGTGTCTTTCTCATATTTTTTAGGAGGTGTAAGAGAGGTGTGCTATACTAAATTAGGATGGAAACCAAGGAAAACAAGATCTAGGACAGGAGCTGCAGCAGGCCAGGACACAACTAGAAAGAAAGATCCAATGAGAAAGGCTTTCCATCTCCAAGAAAAAGATGGAATTGAGGCATAATCTGATGTGTCTGGGAACTTATGCTTCTGTCAGAGAGTGAGGACAAGTGTTAGATCCATGGTCAAGTAATGCCAGCAAAAAACTCCAGTTATTACCTTTAGAAAAACAAAAAGTACTACAACTATGTGGGTCGTATAATCCCACTGCATGCTACGGCTCAAATTTGAATTCTCTTTACCCACCTATAACGATCAATGCTGAGCTAAGCAAACATTATTTGAAAACTGTATTAGGAGCATATCTGTGGAGGGTGTACAGGAGTTTAAGAGAACGAAATACTTGTCCATTGATTTCCTATTGTGGAAATTAATATCTAAAACTGAAAAACTGAGACGTAGCTATGCAGACCCATTGTTTTCAATGTGAAAGCAAACACAACAAACAAGCAGTAAAGAGATGAAAGTGACTAGAGTGAGGGAGCAGGAATGGGGAATGGACGGAGATGGGGCAAAGGACAACTGTTTTCTTGTTATAAGCCTGATGGAATGACTTTAAATTATAAACATGAATAACATTGATTAAAAATTTAAAAAAATTCACTAGAAGTACATTTCAAAGAATCCATTTAAAAAATTATTCATAAATTGGGTCAAATTATACCTTAACATTAAATGGAAAGAATTTAGGTGAGGTAGAGTTCAGAGGATGGAGATTTTATATACATATTTATATTTAACATTTAACGTTACCCATACTCAAGTAATTCGGAATCAAAGAGATGCCTGTAGTCTTTTAACTTCAGCAGTACAGCGTATACCTTGAAGTGTTGTAATACCTAGAAACTCTACTTGACTTGGATTCCCTGAAAGTTACGAGAAAAATTTCAGTGAATCTTTAGAACAAGTCCTCTTAAAAAAACCGTCTAAGGAGACACATATGGAAATGAGTGGATGCACAATTTGGTTTCTAAAACTTATGCTGCATAAGAAAAAACAAATCTGCTCTTTAGTCTTTCTTGACTGAAGTGAAGGAACAGAGATGTTTAAATGAAGATATGAAACAACTGTGGTGAAGGGTATACTGCTAATCAGGTTGATACATGTGTATTTGGTGTTCTCCTTTATGGGCACAACATAAACATAACTGGACCCTAAAGAGAGATGTGAGAGGCTAAAATTTTAAGTCAGGTCAATATTATGCCAATCAAATTGCAAATAAATAATTAAAAAGGCATGCACATGAACATAAAATTTAAAGAAGAAAAAAATAAAAACATGTTTTTTAACTTAAAAATCCCATAAAACCTTGGAACAGTGCTGGTCAATACACTAGCCACATGTAGCTGGCTACTGGGCAACTGAAATGTGGCTAGTCTGAATTGAGATGTACTGTACTCTGAAGACATAGTACAAAGAAAAGCATGTAAAATAGCTCAGTATTTTTTTCATACTGAGTGCATGCTGAAATGACTACATTTATATTGTGTTCAATATAGCATTAAAATAAATGTCACCTTTCTTTTTACTTTTTAATGTGGCTACTAGAAAATGTAAAATTACATATATGGCTTGCATTTGTGTCTCATATTATATTTCTGTTGGACAATGCTGCCTTACAACAATCCTGACTTATAACAGTCCTGACAAGGAAACTTCATAATTTTTAAGTCATCAACCCTAACCCTAATGTTCTGCATTTTTAAATCCTTCCTTTTGAACTACAAAGAACCTAGCTCTTTGACCATAGATGGAGACATAACAACTGACTGAAAAACATCTAATGCAGAGGGAGGGCTTTATTTCTAGAGCGGCTTCTTAATAAATAAGATCCTCTGATTTTGGAGTCCATTAACTATCAATACATTTTATTCTTTAACATAATAGAAACATGCATCTAAATTTTAAAACCAAATACACATTACTTAAAAAATTTTAATCTAGGAAAGAAAGATTCAAAAACATGTTTGATAATTTTAATTCTGAAACTACAGTTTCTTTAAAGTTATTTGGGAAGATTATATGACATCTCTTTCTACGGAGATAACAGATCTTTGCAAATAGACACATGAAAGTTATAGAGACTATAAAAATGAACATCTACTGGAATAATTACGCAGACTCCCACCATGAACAGAATTCACACAGAACCCAGTACTAACAGTAAGTATTCTTTCAACAGTATTTACTGAGTACCTATGATGTGCCAGGCACTCTCTTTGCTATACAATAAGCAAAATCAGATGGGATTCTTGCTCTTGTAGAGCTTACGTTTTAATAGAGAAAAAGAAACATTACACAAATAAAACACTACAGATGTGACAGGTGCTACGAGAATGGCTTATGGCACTGCAGCAGCATACAATCAGGGGCATCTGATCTGGTACAGAGAGTGAGGGCAGGTTGTTCTAACGAAGATCGGAAGGATAAGGAGAACTTGACGGAGGGGCAGTGGGTAGTGAGAAGAAGAATCCGCACATGGAGACTCAGGTGGGCCAGGCCGTAATATCAATACTGATACTGCCTATTGGTATCCCTCTCAAGGCCTTGGAAGGCACCGAAAGGCAATGGAAAGCAGAAGAGGTGCATCTGATTGATCACTTCTAATTTCTGAAGGGTCCCCTTGGACTGCAGCATAGGAACTGATGATGTCTTGGATTGTGGTGAAGATGAAGAGAAATGAAGGGACATAAAAGCTCAAAACAACAGGCCTCGGTCATGGGCTGGATATACGGAGGGGCTGTGGGGAAGGCTGTAATGACGCCAAGGTTTCAGGCTTCTATGTGACTGTTATTCCCTAAACAGGCTGGGAGCCGAGGCGAGGTCTGGGACAAAGAGAGGCCGAATGCTGCTGACAGGTTCATTGAGACGGTAAGTCGTCATCTTAAACATGACCACTGGATTTAATCATAGGAGGGTAACTAGATGTTTAGATGGGAGGATGGGTGAGGAGTGAGTGGGAAGCGAAAAGATGGGGACACTGAATATGGACCACTTTTCCAAGAAAAGGTTCGCTGTGAAAGGAAAGAGGGCTAGAGTTGAAGGGGTGCTGGGGGCAGGGGTCAATGGAGAGGGTGTTTTTCTAATGGCAAGAGAAATTTAAACTTGAAAAAACTGATGGGAAAGATGTGGTTGAGAGAAAAGGCTAAATACACAGGAGAGAAAATAAGTGAACAGGATTGGGTTGTTAGAAGGTGGAAGGGGATGCAGAGGTCCAAGGATTGGTCTTAGGCAGGAGAGGGAACTTACTCCTGCAAAAGAAAGGAAAGGAGAGAAAGTGGGTACCCTCTTCTGCTTTGATATGTCTGAGCTTTTTCTTTTTTCTTTGAAGGAAAAAAAGGAAGCTTAAGGAAACAGGATGTTTTCAGGCCTCTCAATTTATACTGTCTACAATTAAAGTAAATATATAACTTTATACCCTATGTTTGGTTTGAGGTAAATAAGAACCAAACTAGTAAGGGTACAGATTAAGTTTACATATATAAGTGTCAATTTTGTTTAAACCTGGATGTTCGTTATGGGACTACAGGGCTGCTGCCCATTACCTGGAGAAAACTGCTGTATAAGATACACCAGACACATTCCGGTTAGGAACCTACCATCGTTCAATGTGGAGAGATGAAAACGTCCGTGACGCTGCTTCTCGAGTTAATAATTTGAACCCACACTGTGTATCCCTGATTCCTTTGACACAAAGGAACCACACCAGAAAGTGGAACCCATACATGAGAAGAGTACGGAAGTAAGAACGCTGAAACAAAGACAAAATATAAATGACTTTTCTATTTATCTATAAAGGAGACATTGAAAACACCTGGCTGTAGACAACTGCAACTTAATACTTAATTGACTGGGTAGATCTCACACATGAACGCCATTGTTCCATTAGCTGCACAGGCAAAGTCTATTCTAGAAACTGTGAGGACGCCTAATGCTTGGAGCTGGACAGAGGCTAGAAAAGTAGTTACTCACTTCCTGGAGGTGGAGTCAGACAAGAAGAATCACAATGCCTGTGAGAGTCAGGGCTTCAATGTGCCAGAAATGTTCCACAGCAGTTGGAGGGCTGCTCTGAGCCAGGAGAACATCTCATTCACCTTGTATTTTGTGCCCCAAACACATTTCAGTTTCAAAAAAAGGTGAGTTACCACAATATCTTGGAAAAATGAAACACTAAGATTTCAACCTGAAGTATGATACCTAGCTAATGAGAATGCGATAGAAGAGGTACAGCAGAGTGTCACAGACTAGAAAGGAGTTTGAAACAAAAACCCAGTGTCTCTAACTATGACAGATATTTCTGATTAAATATATTTTAACAGGAACGTTCTTTAATACTTTGGATATTAAACTTAAGTAGTCTAATCCTATCTGAGAATTCATTATTGTTATTAGTCGTTAATTTTATTATTAGTAGTAACATGACACATATTCCATTATTCATTAAACAATGCAAACTTTAAAAAAATCATTAACTATCACTGAATTCAAGACTTTCATATTTAGGATTAAAAAAAGATAAGATCTCTTAAAGTTTTCTATAATTATGGTAATAGACCCATGGAATGATATTTACATATACACATAAGCAAACCAGTAAGAGTCTATGCAGAATATTTAATATCTCATCCTACTAAATAAAAGTCCTTTCCTCCTTCTGGATTTTCTTTTTCATTATTGTAATCTTTAGTATTGTTCTTCATTCACATGTCTTTTTCTATCACCATGGAACAAAATCATGACTCAACAGTGAAAAAATGATGGGAGAAAAGCCACGGAGCTGAGCAGGCCTGTATTTGAATCCTGGCTCCATTAATAATTAGCAGGCTGTGGGCTTCCCTGGTGGTGCAGTGGCTGAGAATCTGCCTGCCAATGCAGGGGACATGGGTTCGAGCCCTGGTCCGGGAAGATCCCACATACCGCAGAGCAACTAAGCCCGTGCGCCACAACTACTGAGCCTGTGCTCTAGAGCCTGTGAGCCACAACTACTGAGCCTGCGTGACACAACTACTGAAGCCCACATGCCTAGAGCCCATGCTCCGCAACAGGAGAAGCCACCGCAATGAGAAGCCCATGCACCACAACGAAAAGTAGCCCCCGCTTGCCGCAACTAGAGGAAGCCCGTATGCAGCAACGGAGACCCAATGAAGAAAAAAAATAAATAAATAAATTTATTTAAAAAAAATGATTAGCAGGCTGACCTTGAACAAGTTACTTCCACTCTCTAAATCCCACTTTTCTCATCTAGAACGAAATGCCTGCCTCACAAAGGTACTGTAAAGTTTAAATGAGATAATATTAAAGCCTTTAACCAAGTGTTTGGTACAGGAAGTAACAGAAACTTAATAAAAGCTTTTAATAAGGGAAGAAGGCTTGAAAGCTCACTTTAACCTCCTGACCACAGTTTCACTTGTGTATTAAATAGGGCAAGAAGGGAAGGAAGAATAAAATACTTATCTATAGGGTACGTAAAACAAACTCTTTGAAAAGCTCTAGCACTTCTCACTGATCACCTAGAATCGTTAGTTATGTTTTGATGTAAGTATGTCTTACCTCTCTAAGCAGATAGGGCAGAAACCTCATCTTAAAATACTTTGGGAATCTCACAACAGCTTGCTCAGTGCCTTTCATTTAAAATATTTCCAATAAATACTGGTTGAGTGATTAAACCTCCAAAAGAGCATTTATACTTAGGAAAGGAACAAACAGAAATCGAAAGACAGAAAAATAAAAATTGGTCTTCCCTGGTGGCGCAGTGGTTGAGAGTCTGCCTGCTGATGCAGGGGACGTGGGTTCGTGCCCCAGTCTGGGAGGATCCCACGTGCCGCAGAGCGGCTGGGCCCGTGAGACATGGCCGCTGGGCTTGCGTGTCTGTAGCCTGTGCTCCGCGGTGGGAGGGGCCACAGCAGTGAGAGGCCCGCGTACCGCAAAAAAAAAAAAAAAAGGTAGAAAAATAATACCTATAAACTATTCTCCTTGAATGATTTTTAACATGATTTAGATGAGCTTACTAATAACCAAATGAAAATATTCATGACTGCTTTTGCTTGGATGCTAATAGAACATTTTTGTTTGTTTTAGGATAATGGCTATTTTTTTAAAAAACAGAAACATGTTGAGTTCACATGAGGACTTTAACTTATTTGATTTCTAACATATTGAAAAGCATAACAATATAATCTACAAACAACTGGAACTTTCTTTAATTTTTAAAACTTGGCAAAATGTCTTAGAATTTAGAAGACATCTAAAAACATACTACAGGATAGACTTATTTAGTTAAATGAAGGTAACAAAGTCATAGAATAGCATTATATGAACTTCTGAAGTAGACATTTAAAAACATTCACTGCTTTAATATTAACAATCATCTCTAATGTTTATGAAATGTAAACAAGGAATTCAGGTGAAATTTAAAGCTGACTGGTAATTTTATTATCTTAAAAAGAGAAGTTAAAGAAGTCCTAAGACTGAAGCAGACTCTTCAAAAAAAAATCTAAAGAGATCAAACAAACAGTAATGGATTCTATTTTGAATCATTTAAAAATGATAAGTTTGAGAATACCCAGACAATATAAACATGACTGTTTTAACTGTTATACAGAACACATGGGCATATGAACACTTTTAAGGATGCCTGAAAGACTCCCATGGCTGTATCATGCATGTTTGTCTTCCAAGAGAGCAACAGAACAGACGGTAAGATTAACTGAGAATATGTGTAAAGGTATTTAAGACAGATAAGACTGAAAACTACACAGTTAAGCTACTGAAGTTGCTGTTTACTATCTTGGTTAATTAATACTTTTATAATTTTCTCACTGTCCACAGATCGATCACCATGCAGGATCTATATTACCTATGGCACATTAAGAGAACACCCTAATGGCTGAGAAGTGGAAGGCCACGCCGCACTTTCTTGGACACGTGGCAGATGGTTGTGTTGCCCCTTGGAGATGACCTTCTATAAGACAGGTATAGTTCTGTGAGAATCACCTGGACTTGAACTACAAGCCTACTCAGCAGGAGTTATACGTAGCATCTGCAGAGGACAACTGCTGATCTCTGGTCAGTGGACCAGTTTACCCTTTCTTTCTAGAGTAGCAGCCAATTCTGTAGGGTCCAAAAGCACTATGTCAGTAACTAAGTTTTACAGATGGAGGAATGGATGGATAGATGACAAGATAAATTATAAACGCATAGATCCTAGAATAGATCCCTTGATGACTGGTTAAAAGCATCACTAGGTAAAAGAAGGTTCAGACCATAGCACAGCCTCATCTTACTATTCTGGAAAAAAATTCAAAGAGTTTTCAACCAATGGAAGTTCTAAGTGAGAGAATTTGCACCGTTAAAAACAAAATCAAAAACCGTAGTTCTTTTCTACTGCCACCAACAATACAGGTCCCAACTGTTTCTTGCCTAGATTACTTCAACTGCTTCCTAATTACTGCCTCCTATTTCTCCAACCCTTTTTCCTTTCCAAGTAGATAATCCTCTTTTCCCCTATCTATATATATATTTTAAAAAAGGACCAAATTTACTCACAAAACCCTTAAGTTAACATCAGTCTATTTTCATTAAGTGTTTTTTACACAATTATACTGTATTTACAATATCATACTGTTTTTTTCTCCATACAACCTAATATTTTAGTATTTCCCAACATGATTATACAGTCTCCATTATCATCTATTTTATCACTGCACGACATTTCGTCCAGGGGAAATATGTACACTTTCTAGTGTTGGGATTTAGTATTTTATAGTTTCTAGTATTTCACAATGATAAATAATGTGCTGAACATTTCGCACATGCACTTTTTCTTTCCTTATCTCTTGTGTATCAGTAAAGTGATGAAGTTGGACTAGCTAATCTCTAAACTCTTTCAGTGTTAAATTTCTAGGAGTTTGATTCTCTATGGTTAACAGATTAACCTTTTTGAAACACCAATAACAGTCCATAGGGTTATAGAGTTACATTTGGACTAGATGCTGAAGATGTTAAAATTATTTATTTCTTAAAAAAAGGAGGGGCTTCCCTGGTGGTGCAGTGGTTGGGAGTCCGCCTGCTGATGCAGGGGACATGGGTTCGTGCCCTGGTCCGGGAAGATCCCACATGCCACGGAGCCTACGCGTCCAGAGCCTGTGCTCTGCAACGGGAGAGGCCACAACAGTGAGAGGCCCGCGTACCGTGAAAAAAAAACAAAAACAAAAAAGGAAAGTTCAGGTTTCCACATTTGAGCAAAATCCTTAAGGGATTTTATGACTCTGCCATCAGTATATCTTGGGAAAAAAATGAGAATATTTTCATGTCCTACTTCAGAATCACTAAGGGAAAGGTTCAATCTTTTATTCCGCTGGTTCTCAAACTCTGGTATGCATAGGGTGACCTGGGAAACTGTTAAAAAGGCACATTCCTGGTCCCGTGGCTAGAGTCTGACTTAGTGTCTGGGATTGGCCTAAGAACATGCATTAAAGGAAAAACAAACAAACAAACAAAACACCCCAGATAATTTTGACCTTGCACTGAAAATATGGCTTTATTCTTGATCTACTTGACCAATCTAGTAGATGAACTGTTAAGAATATAATGGACAGTTACGGAGCTTGATACATTAGGTCTACGTTTTCAAGTGAAAAAATAATTAAAATAAAAAATACTGCACAGAGTAGTTCCTTATTATATTTTTTTCCTCAAAGTTACTCCAGCTTCTTAGCCTGATCTGTAAATTACAACCTGAAGAAGTTAATGTCTTCAGTGATTTTTTTGAATATACTAAAAAGGGCAGTACAACTTTACAAATCTGAAGGTATAATGCTTTTCTAAGAGGAACAGTTAAAAACAAATTTAAACTTTGAATAAAACTTAAAATATAGTACTTAAGTGTGCTGACATGAGAAAAACTAAAGGCAAGTTGATAGGTTCAAAAATGGATCATTTGGAGAAATTTGCCTTATATAATAACTGAATGGGGACTCTCTTTGTGTCTTAAAAAAAGAGCTGCTTGTATCCAAAATCAAAGTGAAGTCTACATCCTCCCTGTATACTCATGAAAAAAAAAAAATCAACTCCTGAATATGCTAATCCTTTCTTCTGAAAGGAACCTCATCTTTATGAGATTAAGTATGAAAGCTTATCTCATGCTAATGTATATGTAAAAAAGGAGAAAACTGATCCATGATGAAAGCCTCACCTGAGCAATTGATTGTTTTTCCAAATGAGCTCGAGATCCACATGCAATAGCCATTTGATCCTGAGGAAAAAAGCAGTGAAATAAGTATCATTAATAAAAATATTTATTTTCAATGTGAATACCTCATTTTTTAGAAACTATTTTTTAAAAAAGTAACATTAAATATCTTTAAAGGTTTACTGAGGAATTCAGAATATGTACAACTTAAACAACTCTAATTGTATTTACCAAGATGACACTATTCAGGGCTAAATATAAGGGGCATGCATTATTTCAAAAGTCATATATTTAAGTGATTTTTCTAATTGAAAATACTGTATCAATATAATTATAAGAAAAAGTAGTAGTATTAGAAAGAAAAGGGTTATCTGTAGATGGTATTTTATATATAATCATTACATTATGGAAACCCAAGAATATCAACTGAAAACCTACTACAAACAATAAGAGAATGTAAAAAGATGAGTGGGCACAAAATGAATATATATATAATATTTTAGCCTTCATATGTACAAACAGTGATCAGAAGATATAATGGAAGAAAAGACAGTATTTATTTTATTTTATTTTATTGCGGTAGGCAGGCGTCTCATTGCTGTGGCCTCTCCCATTGCGGAGCACAGGCTCCGGACGCTCAGGCCCAGCGGCCATGGCTCACAGGCCCAGCCGCTCCGCGGCACGTGGGATCCTCCCGGACCGGGGCACGAACCCGCGCCCCCTGCATCGGCAGGCAGACTCCCAACCACTGCGCCACCAGGGAAGCCCCGAAAAGACAGTATTTATAACATCAATAAGAAAAATCTATAAACTTTACAAGAAATGTGGCAAGATCTAAATAAAGGAAAGATATAAACGCAACCAAAGGAAACAAAAAAATCCAGCCACAGAGGGCATGCCATGACCATGGATGAGAGGATGCACTGACAGCACTGAAAAGGCAATGCTCATTAAGCTAATCTTTAAATTTAATGCCATACCAATGAAAACATAAAAATAACTTTTCTGGGCTTCCCTGGTGGCGCAGTGGTTGAGAGTCCGCCTGCGGATGCAGGGGACACGGGTTCGTGCCGCGGTCCGGGAGGATCCCACATGCCGTGGAGCGGCTGGGCCCGTGAGCCATGGCCGCTGAGCCTGCGTGTCCGGAGCCTGTGGTCCGCAATGGGAGAGGCTACAACAGTGAGAGGCCCGCATACCGCAAAAAAAAAAAAAAACAAAAAAAAAAACTTTTCATTGATTTAGACAAGCTGATTTGGAAGTTAATATTGAAAAATAAAGAACGAAGAAGAGCCGAGAAAATTCTAAGAGTGATGAAGGACTAGCTCCAGAGGATTTAAAAATACATCATAGGGCTTCCCTGGTGGCGCAGTGGTTGAGAGTCCGCCTGCCGATGCAGGGGACACGGGTTCGTGCCCCGGTCTGGGAAGATCCCACATGCCGCGAAGTGGCTGGGCCCGTGAGCCACGGCCGCTGAGCCTGCACGTCCGGAGCCTGTGCTCCGCAACGGGAGAGGCCACAGCAGTGCGAGGCCCACATACCGCAAAAAAACAAAAAACAAAACAAAACAAAAACTCAACATTTATAGTAACAATGCAGTAAATTGGGTTAGGATTAGAAAAAAAGATGACATCAGAACTCCTTTCCTTTTCAGAGGACCTGGATTTATAAGAGGAAGGTTCAGATTTTTTTTCCAGTGTATGGTTTGGTTCACCCCCTGACTTTGGCTGAATCATTTAACTTTTCTTTGCCCCACCACAGAATGACATATAGGCAGCTAACAATCTGACACCTTCCACTCTCCCTCCCACTCTTGGGTCCCAAGGTAGAGAAATAATGCAGGAGAAATATATCAAGTCTCCGTAGATTCTCTGGAGAGAACTAGGATATCAAACCCAAGAATTTCACCAGTTGGACTTTTCTTTTAGCTTATCATGATTTACTAAGAGATGAAAAAAGACATACTTTTTTTAGTAAGAGTGAACATGTAACATATCCAATAATAATTTAATAATTTCACTGTCCAAAATCACTTTGATTTTGGACATGCTCTACATCTGTGTCAGCCAATAAGGTAGCTACTAACCACATGTATTTGCAATGTGGTCAGTGAGACTGAAGAAGTAAAATTTTATTTAATTTTAATTGACTTAAATAGCCACATGTAGCTACTGCTTTGAACAGCACAGGTAAAAGGGATATTTGCAAAACTAATTCTTTTAAGAATGATATTAGTTAATTTATTTAGTATCTTGAAAAAACAAACGGGAGTGGGTGATGGTGGAGGAAGAAACAATATTTCACAAACTATGAAATTAAATAGATATTTATTCCTAGGAAGAGAAATATGAGATGGATTTTTATAATTATTATTAAATTTTCTGGGTTTTGGATGTTTTGCTTTAATAGGTTTTCTATGTGTGGTGTTTTAAATTGTTTACTTTTTGAATGATCAGGAATTATTTTAACAAATATATAATAATATTTTAACAAATATAATAATTAAGTTTAAATCTGGTCTATTTCATTCATGGATAGTTCCATTTATTGATCTTATTTTGGCCCTCAATTTGTTTTCTTAAATCTGCAATTGTCATCTCACCTTCAAATTGCCTGTGTTGCTGAATTCTTACTTTCATTAAGTATTATTTCTTTAGCAAAAATACTCTTGTGTAATTTTAGCCTTTTCCTTGGATTACGCTGGCTTTCAGATGGGGTTTATCTTCCTTTTGTATGAAACTTTCTTTAATTCTTTTTCTGTAGTAATATGTTGGTGTAGCTGCCATTTATTTCTTTTCATTTTGTCATGATTAACATGGGTAGCTCTTGTACAGTATAGGTGAATTCTCCTTGATAAACTTCTACCTTTCGTGATACCTATTTTTCCCTTCTGAACTAGAGTCTCAAGGCCTGAGGATTATACTTGGTGGTGGCGGGCAGCACCCTAAAGCTCTATGTAGCTTTCCTGGGTTATCTGGGTTCCTTGCTGTTGTGAGATTTTGTCGTACCCTGTACAAGGACAAGGGTACACTCCTCTGAGGAATGGATCCAATCACGTGGATCTGTGATCAACCCAAACCCAGTCTGAGGCCAGGACAATGGTGAGCCCTAGCAATTTCCGCTTCTGCTAGAATCCTGGGATACGGTTGTCTATGGGTGCTAACTCATTCTTGAAGTCTGATTCTTTCTAGATTGGGAATATTTTTAAAAACGCTCAGAATTTGATAAATTCATCTTCTTTCTCTAAATGGCTTTTAAGAGGTGGGAATGGCACCAAGATTTTCTTTCTTTCCTCAACCTCTACTTTTTTAATTCAAAACAAATGTTGATACTGGCTTTATTCATAATTGCCAAATGCTGGAAAACAGTCCAAATGTCCTTCAACAGTTGGATGGATAAAGAAACTGTGGTACACTCATACAATGGAATATTACTTAGTGATTAAAAGGAACAAATTGCTGATATACATAGCAATTTGGATGAAAGTCGAATGTATTATACTGAGTGGAAGTCAACCTCCACTTTCTGAAGTTATGGCACGCACTTACACATAATCTTTTTTTGAGAGATTGCTGCTTGTGTTTTGTTTTTGTTTGTTTCATCAAAAACAAGAGTCTGGTGATTCAGTTTCATTTCACATCTTTACCCAGAAGTCTCAGTCTATGCTTTTAAATAAAAGACTTAGCTAAATATGCATGATAAATATTAAAACTCTGGTAGAAGTAAAGCAATTTAAAATTGAGACGGACAGAATATTAAATAAGTAATTGTCAAGTGAATCTCAGAAAATCAGCAGATGTTTATAATAAAATATTAGCTCTTCTGTGGGACTGTATACAGGAATTTCACACCAAAAAAAAAATCTCCCAATTGTTTAACTTACAGGTAAATATCATTTTAACTTTACTTTAGACCCCCTCTATTCTTTAATGAATATTGTTTAAACTATATTCTTATACTCACAGGCCAAGGCTGTAGATCATTCAGTCCTTTTTCTAATTTCTCAATATCTGGAAACTTTGTGGCTCCATCAGCATCTGCCATGAGGATCTTTTCTCCTCGAGAACTGAATACACCCTGGATTTAAAAATTTCAAAGAAAAGAAAGTTGCTTAAAATCAAGGTTAAATTCGGTGACATATCAGTTTGTTAAATTCGGTGACATATCAGTTTGTACTTAAAATATCCAAGAATTAAATATTAGGTATGAAATGGCAGAAAGAGGCCGAAGTTCACTGAACGTAAATTACATCGATAAGATCTTTCCAAAAGTAGCTAATGTTTATTTCATGATTTTTAAAAGTTTGTGAAGTCACACTATTAATACCTTGGAAAATATCAAGATAAGAAAATAGATTTGGATAAGTTAAAGATATGCTGCATCAGTAAGAATAAAAATGTAAAATACCTATCATAAATATTATATCTGTATTGTATATGTATTATGCTGCATAAAAGGGATCAGGGGTTCCTTACAGCAGCATAGGAAGAACAAAACATAGATAGCTTTGCTATGACATGCATCATAACATGATAGATCTTCACTATCTTTTATTATGGAATCTAAAGTATTTAAAATTAATTGTTGAATAAAGAAATGTGGAATGTCACTAAAATTTAGAAAGTATGGATATATTCAAATGTTATTTTGCTATCTGAGGCATCTGACACTTAGCAAAATTACGCCATTCAATTTTGAATTGATTGGTCTTTTGGGCAGAATATGGCTCTACGAGTGTATATTTCACTCAGAAATAAACTATGCATCAACTCTTCACTTGATCTTAGCCAAAAGGCCAAAAAGTGATTTACGCATCAACTCTTAATTTCATGGTGCATGTGAGTGAATACAGTGTGTCTTAAGTGTAAATATATTTATGGTTTGATACAGAATACAGCTTTGATGTCACTCAGCAGTGTGGCTATAGATAAGATGTATGTATACAAATCTAGACAAATTTGATCAATTATTGTATAGCATAAGGCTAATTAGTATCTGTAATTTTCTTTATCATATCTGTTAGAATATGGGTAAAAAAGCAGAAATAAAAATGTTATATTTAATCTATAAACATTATTAAGTTTTGGAAAAGAGTAAACATTACAAGGCACAAAATCTGTAGCTATACGTTTGAAATAAAAAAAACGATAAAGGACTATTTCAATGATACCTGATAAGGCTGAACTGTAGGTTGTTACACAATATTAATGGAAAATTGCCTTCGCCCTCAAACTTGTTTCAGCCACCTCATCGTTTTCTTTAAAGGGGGCTTTTGAATGCCTGCTACTCTCACATCCTATCTGGATGGCCTCCACTTCACTGCCAGACTTCTTGGAAAGAGTCTAAGTTAGCTGCTCCCACAGTTGTCCATTCAGTCACACCCTCTCCCCTCTGTTCTTTCTGATTTTTCTTCTTCCTCATGTGCCTCTTTGCCCCAAGGCTTGGTTCTTGGCCCTCTTTTCCTTCTATACCCTCTTCCTTGCCAACTGAATGGCTTCAACTCTCAGCTGACACATGTGGATGACTCTCACACCCTCTCCACCAGGCTATTCTGGATACCACTACTTGGCATCTCAAACTCAGTATGGCTCAAACTCAACTAAACATATTGTCTCTTAAACCAGCTCCTCTTCCAGTGTTTCACCTCTTCTCTAATGACATCCTCCCCCTCTCAGGTACCCAAGGCTACTTACTGGTAACTCATTGCTCTCTCCGATCACCTGACACAATTCTACCTCACTTTGCATACCTCTCATATTCGTCTTTTCCTCTTCCTCTGTTGTGTCACCATCATAATCCAAATATTCATGGTACCTTGCCTACACCACTGCGCTGGCTGCTGTCACTCTGTCAATGGTGAAAGTCTAGCAGCCTCTAGCCTGAAGTCTGTGATCTACACCCACATAACCCTCCAGCGTATCTCTAAAGTCAAGCCTCATGTACCACTAGAAGTTCCTTTGTTGTGTCTTTGCTCATGTTCTCCTCTGCAAGCTCCCTGCCTCGAATTTTGCCTAGAGAATTCCTAATCCTCCTTCAAGAGTCCATCCAGAATTTATCTCCTGTGGGAAGTCTTTGCTGCTCCTCCCAGAGCATTTATACTGGAGCATTTATAACACTAGTGAACTATGATACCCTACGGACAGGACAGGTATCTTTCATCTTGGCATCTCTAATGAAGTACGTGGCACTTAGTGAGCACTCAAATGTGGGCTGAATAAATAAATGAATGGGTGCATTTAAAGCCCACGATGATATTGCATCAATCTTATTTTCTTTTTCTCCTTTCTGCATATCCTGTGACCCTGTCAGAGAAAACTCACTGCTTCTAGTACATACCCCAAGAGTTCCTACTTCTGTCTTTTCTTGCTCTGCTGACTGGCATGCTCTTCTCTCAAATCTTTCTCCATATGGGATCAGGGAGGTGAAGAGCACGATTTCATGGTTAAATCAACCCAATCCAAATCTTGCCTTAATATCTATGTGACATTGAGTAAGTCACTTTACCTATCTATGACTCAATTTCCTCATCTATATAATCAAAATAATAGGACCTAACTCACTGAGATGATGTGAGGAGGTTTAAATGTGATAATTATGTTGAAGTGGTAAATTTTTGCTGTTCAGCTCAAAATAATCAGTCAGCAAGTGGAAGCCAGTGTTCACCATCGTTGGAGGCCTGGCTTCAGGGACATATCTTTTGTGAAGTTTGCTATTTTACTCATGTGCCCAAGGTTGCTAGTTACCTAATACCTATTCTTTTCTTCTTCCTTACAAATGAAACCCTGATTTGGCCGAGAATGAAAATGTCAGAAAAAACATCTCTCAGCCTTCCTTGGAAATGGGGGTGGCTCCGTGACCCTGTTCTGGCCAGTCACTGGGTGGAGCTTCTGGGAAGGTTCCTTAGAAGGGACAAACTAACTGGCGTGTGTCTTTTGCCCTCTACCCTTCCTGTCTGGAATGAGGAGGTAATGGCTGGTGCTCCCGCAGTCACTTTGTATGCAGGTGGGCAGGAGGAAGAGGGAGCGAAAAGGCAGGAAGCTGGGTTCCTGAGGAGTTGTTGAATGAGCCCTGCACTGCCTACATCTAGACTTCTTTGGGAGGCACAAAATAAATAAATTAACCTCTACATCATTTAAGGCACTGTTGTTTGGATTTTCTTTCACATATCTTGCTTTTAGATCTTTTTCAGTGTATCTTGATTCCTACCTGATATGCCTCTGCTGAAAGTAACCTCTTCTTTGCTGGAACTTCTACTGTACCTCATCTGTGCCTCTCTCATAAGTACCATCACTTTTTGTATTAGACTGGAAATTACATCAGGAGTGACCATATCAGATTTATCTTTTTCTTTTCAGTCACACTGTGCAGTTTTTGGGGATCCTAGTTCCCAGACCCCTGCAGTGGAAGCATGGAGTCCTGACCACTGGACCACCAGGGAAGTCCCAGATTTATCTTAATTCACACTACCATGTTTTGCATAGCACCTTCATATAGGTAAAACTCAATACATGAAAGCATTTTGTAAACTGCAAAAAATCATGTAATCGTATTATCTGGTAACTATGTCAAAGACACATAAGAGACAGAGGGCAATGTTTTCAACTTTGAACAAGATAAACATTTTCCTGAGTCACCCAGTATGTTATAAATATGGCATGATATTTTTTAATTGGATATTATATGTACATATATGCATGAAGTTATTATTAAAAGCAATTTACCACTAATTTGAAAGACTAGTATTTAACTAGCTGGCTGTAGGACATACATGTACTGTAATCTGCAAAAGAGGTTATTCAAAATACCTTTATATTTCAAATAAAAATGCTGAAATTAGGTATTACCATCCTAATAGCTCCGCCTTTCCCACGATTCTTCACCAGCGTTATCACTCGAACTTTGTCACTTCCATATTTCTGGCAATATTTAAAAGCTACCTGTCAAATTATATAAAAGTCAGAATAAAATAAATTTGAATTCCAAGACAGCAATATAAACTGGGTCTCTGATTTTGGCTTAAACACTGCTATTCTAATTGCCCTCTCCTTGTGACTAGATTATACCCACCGCACATTTTGGTGGCCGAGAGGAGTTGTTGAATTCCTGGTGCCAAGATCCGACACTGACCTACTAGGTCGAAGTCACAATTCACTTTCCTGCAGAGGAAACACCAGAACAGGCAGTGGCCATCTCTTATTCTCTTGACTTTTTTGCCTAGGCTACCAAGCTGCTAGAAAAAGTAAAAATAAAACCCATGCTCTAATTGACTGGTACACATTTTTGTGTGTGTGTGTGTGTGTGTTACGCGGGCCTCTCACTGTCGCGGCCTCTCCCGTTGCAGAGCACAGGCTCCGGACGCGTAGGCTCAGCGGCCATGGCTCACGGGCCTAGCTGCTCCGCGGCACGTGGGATCTTCCCGGACCGGGGCACGAACCCGTGTCCCCTGCATCGGCAGGCGGACTCTCAACCACTGCGCCACCAGGGAAGCCCTGGTACACATTTATGATTGGGCTCCCAATACTGCCTAATGACCTGTTTACTTGTCAGCAACTGACCTCATTCCGCAGAGAAGCTGTTTGTATCCTAGACCATTTTCCCCAAATCTTCTCACTCGAATTCCTGGCTCTCAGCAGATAATCATCCACGATCTGTCCTCTTCTGAATCTTCAATCTCTTCTTCTTTTCTGGGTCCTCAGCCTCTAATATGCTCAAAACTCCAGCATCTTAAACATTTTCCTTTGACTTCACTATTATCTTAAGCGACTGCCATTACTCTTTGATCTAGTATCAAAGTCATGAAATGGTGATCTGTATTTGCTATCAACATCTCTTTGTCCCTCATTTAGACTTCAAGCCATTGGGGTGTGGCTCATGCCCTTTGCTTTTCCACATCACCCTCTGCAGAACCTCTTCATCACCCCTTGCCTCTGAGGCTCATTTCCATAGGCAGTTGTGAAGTTATTTTTTTTTTAATTTTTATTTATTTTTGGCTGCATTGGGTCTCCATTGCTGCGTGTGGCCTTTCTCTAGCTGTGGTGAGCTGGGGCTACTCTTTGTTGCGGTGCACGGGCTTCTCATTGCAGGGGCCTCTCTTGTTGCGGAGCACAGGTTCTAGGCATGCGGGCTTCAGTAGCTGTGGCATGTGGGCTCAGTACTTGTGGCTCGCGGGCTCTAGAGCACAGGCTCAGTAGTGGTGGCGCACAGGCTTAGCTGTTCCGTGGCATGTGGGATCTTCCTGGACCAGGGCTCGAACCTGTGTCCCATGCATTGGCAGGTGGATTCTTAATCACTGCGTCACCAGGGAAACCCCTGTGAAGCTATTCTTATCTGGTGTTTGCACTCCTGTCTTCAGACTCAGCTCAAACACCATTTCTCCTTCCTAGCTTCCACGCCCATCGTCACCTTCCCCAGGGAAAAAGTATAATTCTAATAAGTATTCCTAATGCATTTTCCCATTCAACTGTTACTTCTCTCATCTGTAGATCAGATAGATCTCTCATCTGTAGATCTGTAGAGCCTTCCCACTAGGAACAGGCTCAAGACTCCGGGATGCCTGAAACTTTCCTGACTTCATTATTATTAATAATCAAAGTCATGGAACAGTGATCTGTATTTGCTATAAATCACTCTGCACCACTCATTTAGTAATGAACTGTACCCCTCCCCACTTGGCTATGAGCTACTTAAAGCCAAGGATTAATATATACATGTATATATATGTGTATATATGTATATATGTGTGTGTGTATATATATATATATATATATATATATATTTTTTTTTTTTGGCTGCTTTGGATCTTGGTTGCTGTGCGCAGGCTTGTTGCTACTCTTGTTGCGGTGTGCAGACTTCTCACTGCAGTGGCTTCTCTTGTTGCAGAGCACAGGCTCTAGGCGTGTGGGCTCAGTAGTTGTGGCATGCGGGCCCTAGAGCGCGTGGGCTCAATAGTTGCGGCTCACGGGCTTAGTTGCTCTGCGGCATGTGGGATCTTCCTGGACCAGGGCGATCCCTGTGTCCCCTGCATTGACAGGTGGATTCTTAACCACTGTGCCACCAGGGAAGTCCCAAGGATTAATATTTTAGTGCCTGACACACAGCCTGGAATTGATTAATATCAGTGAACAAGGGTAGCCACCGTCCTTTGTACATACTCTTATTATAGGACTGTGGTGGCACTGTTAGCTGCTTACCCAACAAACAACACCTCTTTCCTTGCTCCTTTGGCCCCAGTCTGCATAGTGACAATGTGTGCAGTCCTAGGAGATGAATCATTATTGGTCCAAATCCTCTTTACCATGTATTTATACTTTCCCAGCCCCTCTTGCAGGCAAAGGTGGCCATATCACCAAAGTTCTGCCTCATGGACTCTAGGGGAGGTCTGCTGGAGGGTGGGAGCTTCTTGTGAAGATTTTTATTCCTGGTTATAAAAGGAGAGAGGCACACAAGAGAATTCTTAATGTCCTGACTGTCTCAACTGCCTCAGGATCAGTGATATTTGGAGCTGTGCCCGTTTGATGATGAGGGAGAGTGTGGTAACTGAAAAGACAGGGATCCAGCCACTTGACACTGTCCAAATGCTGAAACAACAATGTCCAGACCTTCTGGCGTATGAGATAATCAAACACTTTCTGTTACATAAGCTCCCCTCATGAGACACTTTCTAACTGATGAAAATATCGAACACATTGTGCTCTATTTCTCTGGAGCGTGTCTCCAGTATTGGATGTGAAGTCCTTGAAGGTAGAGGCAGGGCTCCATCTTTGTATTTTAGCACCAGTCCTACTCCTTGACTCATGTTAATGGCTCAAGAAATGTCTATTCAGAGAACATTTATTTGAGTTGCTGATGTTTATTCTGGGGTGGCAGAAAGCATGATAGTCATCATAAGACCCAAACCAGGAAGATGAAGTCACTGGGCATGCAGCTGAGTGCACTGAAAGGCACTTGACCAGGCGAGGATGAGGGCTCTTTCTAAAGGGGACGTGATCTGGCTTTGAAGGAAACAAACACCACTGAGGCCCACCTGCTTGGCTTATACAGACACTGACACTTCACAGTATGCCCTGCAGAACACGGCAGCAGCTGACACTTGCTCACCATTTGTGAATTCAGCTCACATGGAATGCTTACCTTTCTGGCATCTTATGTTATTTGAGGGTATAATAAATATCTCTGTACAAATGCAATACTCTCTTATTCTGTACTTTGGCATAAATTTTACCCCTTAGTTTAAAATTCCTTAAGAACAAGAATTATATCTAAATTTTTTCCCAGACCCCTCGGAGAGTGAAACGTGTTACGGGAAGATAATAAATACTCAACTTAGGGGAAAAGAGTTCCTTTTTCTTTTTTTAAAAAAAAAATTTTACAAACTATGATTTCAAGTTTTCTGTTTCTCCCAACCTTGGGAACAAGTGCGAACCTCTCCCTCTTGGATCCTTCCAGAGAGCAGCCTGAGACTCACATGGCAAAAGGCCTTGAAGGAAATACTCTTCAGGAAAAGCTGCTTCTTCTCAGCGGGGCTGAGGCTGCTCGGTCATCTCAGCAGTAGATGCCCGATGCTGACTTTCTACACCACTCCCTTCATATACTAATAAACTGTGGGACAATTTGTGTTCATCTTTCAAGTCATACTATTCCAAGTGCAGCACCTACTCTTCCTAACACAGATCCACCAATACTTTCAGGCCTCTATGCCTTTGTTTACATTATATATTTTTTTCAATTTGAATATACTATCCTCCATGTTCCTAGTCATTATCACCCTTAGAGGTTTAGTTCTCTTTCTCTCAAATTCTTTTCAGCATCTTTCTCTTTGGCTCCATTTTTACCTGCATTACAGCAATTGGAGCCGTGCTGCCTGACTGTCCTGGGGGCTCCTTATACCAGGGGGCAGGCGCGTGTACCTGTGGGGTCCAGCCAGTGTCCAGCACTTCCTGCACAGCTGGAGTTGACCAAAATCATAACTGATGAATAATCAGGTGAACAGATATTCCCCTGTATATTTAAGATCTATTATGTTGCCATTTAACAGGAATATTAATAGCACCGTAAGTGAATCTTTTATTATAGAAACATGAGTGTCAAAAACCAAAATGTGAAGCAGTCATAATAACAAAAATACTTAGATGTTTGGAGAGTAATTTATCAGGATCACTGACAAGATTTAATACATGTACTACTGCAGGATTAATGCACCAGGGCCCAGTAGTTACAGGTCTAGGAATGCAGGAAGGAGAGAGGATAAACCCTAAGATACTGTCACCCCATGGGTCAATCTAGAAGGGACTGTGGGGTAGGCCAAAGGACATACCCAATCCCCAGGGGCAGATATGAAGGTGTTTTCCTATTTGCATGACTACTTTAGAAACCATAATTTAAGGTGGAGCATAGAGAAAAGAATTATGCTTAGAATAAAAGGAACCATAAATTGGTGGGCAAAGAGGGTTCCCCAGAGGCCAAGGTGAACTGTTGTTATGTGTACTCTCTCCCTATCTGGTGACCTTCCAAGCTTCCCTGGTCTCAAGGAGCAGTGGAAAGGCGGGTATATTTTCCAGCTTCCCATATATGACATCTCTCTGCTTTTTCTACTACCCACTTATGTTAAATGGAGACTATCTGGCACAGCTTTAGGGTTCTCTGACGAGCAGAAATATGATTTTACATTTGCAAATTATTCCATCTGTTGGCAATTCTAAAAGCAAGTTTACTTACCTTTGAAGTCTCGTCTTTGCTGCCATCATCAACTACTATTACTTCATAAGTGAATGTAGGATCTTGTTTCTGCAAGAAGCAAAGATAAAATACCACAATTTGGCATGACTACCATCAAGATTTCTAATAAAGTTGTAAGAAAGTTAAGAAACAACTGTTTTACAAATAACCCAATTGAAAAATGTGCAGAAGACCTTAACAGACTTTCTCCAAAGCAGACATACAGATGGCCAGTAGGCACATGAAAAGATGCTCAACATCACTAATTATTAGAGAAATGCAAATCAAAACTGCAATGAGGTACCACCTCATACCAGTCAGAATGGCCATCATTATAAAGTTTACAAATAAATGCTGGAGAGGGTGTGGAGAAGAGGGAACCCTCCTACACTGTTGGTGGGAATGTCAGTTGATACAGCCACTATGAAAAACAGTATGAAGGTTCCTCAAAAAACTAAAAACAGAATTACCATATGATCCAGCAATCCCACTCCTGGGAATACACCCGGACAAAACTATAATTCAAAAAGATATAGGCACCCCTATGTTCACAGCATCACTGTTCACAACAGCCAAAACATGGAAACAACCTAAATGTCCATCAACAGATGAATGGATAAAGAAAATGTGGTATATATATAGAATGGAATATTAGTCATAAAAAAGAATGAAATAATGCCATTTGCAGCAACATGAATGCAACTAGAGATTATTATACTAAGTGAAATAAGTCAGAAAAAGAAAGACAAATACCATATGATATCACTTATATGTGGAATCTGAAATATGGCACAGATGAACCTATCTACAGAACAGAAACAGACTCATAGACATAGAGGACAGACTTGTGGTTGCTAAAGGTGGTGGTGGGGGGGGTGGGATGGACTGGGAGTTTGGGGTTGGTAGATGCAAACTATTACATTTAGAATGGATAAACAACAAGGTCCCAATGTACAGCACAGGGAACTATATTCAATATCCTGTGATAAGCCATAATCAAAAAGAATATTAAAAAAAGAATGTCTACATGTGTATAACTGAGTCACTTTGCCGTACAGCGGAGATTGGCACAGCATTGTAAATCAACTCTACTTCAATAAAAAAAATTTAAAAAAAGAAACAATTGTTTTAGTGTTGATATGTATAAATATGAACATAAATATAAGTGCACAAAGCACATAAAGGAAAAAGGCCAAGGACAGAAAGGAGACCAGAGACTGGGAGGGAGTTGAAGGTGAACACGGACCAAGTCTCCACGGGCCTCCCGTGCTCCCCTGGCTGCCCTCCTGAGCACCACTCAGAGGCTACGAGGTATACAAGGCAAAGCCATGAGGTCTGAAGTCAGGGGTGCAGGTTCCACGTGGCTGTGCCACTTCTTAGCTTTATGACCTCGGGCAAGTTAGCATTTTGGGCCTATTTTCTCGCAAAAAAAATAACACAACCTAGTCCACGTGGCTGGTGTGCAGATTACACATAATAGAAGAGGCAGAAGCTCAAATATAATAAGGGCTCAGTCCTCTTCCTCTTTTTTTCCCTCTTTCGATGAATCTTCTCTTTTCCCTTTACACAAAAAAACCTAAAACAAAGTAAATCAAAACAAGGAGTTTTCTAAAAAAAAGAAACAGCCATAAATCTTACTTATTTTCTTAAACTCTCCCAAGAGATTCCAATGGCAGCGGATACAAACGAGGGGCACATGCTACTTTTCTTCTCTTTATGCAGAGAAAGCAGAGGAAAATAAATGAGGGGGGAATCTTCAGAATAATACATACAAAATGATTTCACTCTAGTTATAGGTCTTTTTCAAATAAATGTCTTACTTAAAAAGTCACAAAAGCAAAAACAGCATTGTGCTGTCATACAAAGTCTGCAGACACACTATCACTCAATTTTAAGTATATCATCAGGCAAGAGAGGATCAAAGGGGGGAGGGAGAGTCCGTAAGAGGAATATCAGCTTTCCTGTTTGCTCTGGAGGGAGTGTGCTGTCGGGCTTGCCTGCAAATGGCTGACAGCTGGCAACATGCTGAGCACAGAGGCCAGGACCACGATGGCCCGAGAATGGACGGCACTGCCTCTCACAGTGGATCTAGCCCGGGGTCCACAGCTTGATGACCTGCTCTACTTTTAATTAGACCCCATACTGGATGAGAAAACACAATACCTGTCTCTCCTCTAGATAGCCCAGAGCTTCATCCATCATTACAGGCACTTAAAGAAAAAAATATATATTAAAAATTGCTTTTGAAAATAACTTTCCCAGTCCCAGAACAGTTTGCATATGGAAAATGCCTGAATAACCTAACAAGTCCCTCCTGGACTGCCCCCCAGTGGCCATTTCCACCTGGAATGTCTGTCTTCTGTTCACCTCTTGCTCATCACTCCTCTAGAACACTTCAGCCCTAGACCTGATGCGGCTGCTAACACTCATTCTTTCTCTTCTGAACTACAACTACCAACTGTGCATTCTCCATAGCCCACAGGTATCAACGTTCTGGCCAAGTCCATACTTTAAATGTCCTTTTCTTCCCAAATTACCCCTTACCAAAAAAATCGAGTAGGGCTTACACCGTTTTTCTTCATTGTATGAAGGCACGACCACAGAAAGCTGCTTGGTAGGCGAGTCCCGTATGCTGGGTAGGGCTTCCCTCTGGACTCTGGCATTGAAGAAGAACTTCTCATCTTCATGTCGATGCAGGTGTGGCATCTCTGTAGCAGTTATAAATGCAACAAAGGAAATCTAAAGGCAGATATGTTAATAAGAAATTGTGTTATGTTGACCTTTTTAAACATTTGCTACATTAGAATACATCATTTACATGATTTTTTCACCCTGAGGTGAAATATTTACTGTTTTAGTCCATTAACAATGGTCTGGAGGTGACTTCAAAATTCAAACCAGTCAGTTCCCTATTTTTGAACTGATTATTATTGTCCTTTTTTTCCCTAACTAAGCATTTTCCTAAATGCTCTAGGAGGCTCTTTGTCTCCTCTCACTTGTCATTCCCCAGCCTCTGTCACCCCAGATCTAAAAGGGAACAGTCATTACAGAAGTGCCATCTACTCTGAGATGCCCTGAACTCCTGACCCCTGGTACACACACAGCGAGGCCCCATCCCACTTGGAGCCTATGTGATCGAGGACACACTGCAGGTAGAGCTTCTGGGTGAGGGCAGACCTCCCATCTGAGACCAGGTTGACCCAGCGTAGGAAGGGAAGAGTCCCCCAACCCCCAGAGTAGGGATCAGTAGTGCTTAAGAATATATTCTTGATACTTATCCCAGATTTGAATTCAGAATACACTATTTTTTGGAGTCAGGTATCAAACTTGTAGGCTGTAGACACCATCCCACTGCTAACATTATATAACCCCCTTCCATATTCAGTGGGGACCTAGCCCTGGAAATAACCATTCTTTGTAACATTGTTTCCATTGGTATACTTTCTGCTTTCAAAACAATCAACCTACCAACTTTTGGAATGCTACTCATTTGGTACTTCTGTGACCATTTATAATATTCTATTGAGTACATACTGAAATTGAATATGCTTCTGATTAGTATGAATATGAAGGCAGTATCCAGACTAGTGGCTAAAGAGTTCCTGCTCTGCACCCCTAGTGTCCAGATTGTGGTTTCTAAATTCAATTTCCTATTAAAAGTAACCAATGTTCCTAGGAGGAATGGCTGATTCAAGTCCAGGCCAGGAAATGTACAATGGTGGTCAGAGACGGGAAAGCAAGGAGGCTACCAACAATCATGACAAAGTAGCCAACTTGACAGGCTCCCATTGGCCTGTGAGCGGGAAATTTTAAGCATCAAAAAGAATAATTAATGCAATGTATTAAAACACATGAAAAATTTTATATCACGGATTCATGATACTAAATATAAAAAATTAGTCACCTTTGTAAGATGCCAGGGAACCATCTCATTATTTTGAAAACTTGCCTTTTATCTTACCTTTTATATATGAAAGATATTTCAGCGTTATCGAATAGCTGAGGATGAAATTTTTTTCATTATAAAATTCCAGGTAATACATGAAGAAGGAATGATACAGTCAGAATATTCCACTTTGCAACCCACAGTAAAATACTGGATTTAGGCAGTGATCATCAATGACTGCTAAACCATTAGGTTAATGACACACTTTATAATCGGTGGGTCAAGCTAACAACTCCTGAACCCAAGAATCCCTCTTAATACCAAAGAAAATCAGAGATTAACACACCTCCTGACACGACACAAAAGGAAGTAATCAGCATCACTCACACACTTCTTTTGATTAAAACAAACATGCATTTCATCAAATCTCTAGATGTAACTAGCAGTTTACAGGCAATTCAGGGGACAGAGTAAGATGTTAAAAGTCACTTAAGGGATAAAATTAGTAAAATCCAGACTGTGAGAAATTCTACAGGACAAATGACCGCTTATTAAAGAAAAGGAAAAAAAGGGAGGAGAAATTGTTATAGTTTAAGAGACTTGAGACATACCAATCGAGTGCTAAGTGTGTGTGAATACTGAATGGAACAAACCAATTTACTAACAGATACATGAGGCATCTGAACTGATGCAGTATTTGAAATCACTGAACAATGTTAAAAAAAATCTGCAATAACCTTATTGTGGTTTTATTTTAAAAAGGGGGTCCTATCTTCGGAGATAAATGCTTAAGATTTACGGATAAAATGTTATGCTTTGAATTTGATTCAAAAGTAATTCAGAAAGGAAGTGGGGTGAGGAGACAATGGGGAGATACATGTATGTATGTGTGTGTGTGTGTGTGTGTGTATATGTGTGTATATATACACACATATACATATATATTCATTGAAAAAAAAAACAAAGTTCCACTAGTTGGGTGACATTTGCATACCAGCTCATCAGCTTCCTCATCAGTCAAAGGAAGCTAATGATAACATTTCTGTCAGCACTGTTTTAAAGATCAAACGAGATAATCCCTGTTGAATGCTGAATACAATACCCAACATACTGTAAGTACTCAATAAATAACAGCTTTTATAACCAGTTCTGGCTAATAGGATCAAATACTTCCAGTACAATCTCATAACGTACACATTTAAATCTGTGCAACACAGTCAACACAAGGCAGATTCAGTCTAGGATTCTGTCAAGCTCTGCCCAACCCAAAACCTGAAACCTCCCTCCCCCCCAAATCTCCATATACACTAAGGGAAAGAGAGGACTCCTCTCTCACCCAGACATAAACCCTAAAGAAGTCAGGATACACCACTTTTTCTCTATCTACACTACTTTTAAGCCATACATTCTGGCCAGATGGCAAAGTGGCCTTCCTGGCAATGCTATCTAGGCTGCTAACCTTAACGTCAAGGAAGCGGAAAACGCTCCATTTACAAACTAGAGGCAGGCCCATTCCAATTATATGGGAGAAAGCTCACTTAACAAATTTCCTATTACCTATGGATCAGCAGGTGTTACAATGTTTCCGTGTTTCCACAGTAATGGCAAAGAAAATCGTAGTTTGAATTCCCCTGTACTGTCTCTTCTAGAGGCAGCAAGCTTAGGGTGTTGAATTCTAGGATATAACGACCCCCAGGCGTATGATAACACCAGGCCTTGTCTATCTTGGTCTTCCTATGTCCCTAGTGGGTCTTCCTGATCCGCTGATTTATCCAATCTGTAACAGGCGGCTCTTGTCAGTGCTGTCAACACTTTCTATTTGCTTAACTACACCAGGAAAGGGAGTGTCTAGAAAGCACACACTTTCTGGGGGCTCAAGACCTTCCCGATGGGGCCAGAACTACAGCGATTGCAGACTCGGGAGGAAATCTTGGAGAGGTCGGGGCTCAGAAGGCGGGTGGGCAGAGTCCGGGGACCAGGGGTGACATAAGACAGGGTGGGCATGTCCCAGTAAACACAAGTACTAGGCTCTGGGCACGCAGGGATATAAAGCTCTAAAGTAAACATAAAGAACGGAAGAAAGGGGGTGTGAAATTCTAGCAGAGAAAATTCTGGGGTCAAGGCTCAGAGGAAGTATGGTGCAAGGGACACGCCCAAGAGCCGGCAGCGCGGAGGAGAGGATGCCTGGGGCCCGAGTCTCCCGGAGAGCAGTGAGCCCAGGCCCGCGTCGGTCCCCAACCCCTCTCCTCACCAGAATCAGGGCTACAGCCGCCAGCGCCGCGCCGAGCACCGCCAGCTGCAGCAGGAGCGGAGCCATCCTCCATGCCGGCGAAGCTGCCCGCCCTATCCCGCGCCTACACACATGCGGAAGTGCGGCCGCGCAGCCCCGCCTCCCACCCGCAGAGAGACCGCGCCAGCCGGGCGCCCGCCGCCCACAGCGCCGCCGCGGCCAGACCCAGCCACGACCCGGGAGCCCGCGCCGCCCACAGCGCCCCCGCGCGGCAAGGCGAAGAATATGTAATTGTATAGGAGGCGCTCAGTCCGTTTTTGGGAGGGCGGGGGGCCGACTCTCTGTTCCACCGTAGTAAGGTTGCCGGAATTGGCAAGTACAAATTCAGGATGTCCACATAAGTTGAATTTCACATAGGAAACGAATCGTTTTTTAACAGCATTATTAAAATAAAACTCACAGACCATATAACCCACCCATTTGTTTTTGGTATATTACATTAATTTTTTAAAACTGTGATAAAACATAAAATTTCCCATTTTAACCACTTTATGTGTACACTACAGTGGCATTAACTGCATTCACAATTTCCTGCAACCATCACTACCATCTATTTCTAAAACTTTCCCAGTTCTCCCCCAGCTTCTGGTAACAATAACACGAACTACTTTGGGTGTACTCTTTGTTTATCTGACATTCAAACTGAATTGGATGCCCTGTATTTTATACGAAGGAGATGGAGGTCTTGAGCCACGACACAGGATACAACAAAAGCTGCTCCTTTGGAGCCCGCTCCCGGCACCTGTAAATGTCACCTGGTGCGGAAAACGAGCGCACAGAAAATTTACGTAATTCTTCGGTGCTGGAGCAGGGAGGCTTTTACCTGGGAGAAGGCAAGCCAAGGGCCCAGAATAAGAAGGAGAAGGGAAAAGGACCCTGAAACACTGGAATTATGCTCCACACTCAACACCTGATTCTTTGCTTTATATAAGGTCGGTTTTCTCTGAAACTCTTCAACCACCAGTCTCTAAACAGGCACTCATCACTTCTGTAATAGCCGATTCGTCAAAACGTGTCAAAGTCTAGGAAACCTCGAGGGGCGTCTGACTAGGGGAAGTCTAAGCAAATGCAGGCTAGAAACCTTCCCCACGCCGCCCGCTCCACCCACTCCACCCTGCCTTCTAGATACCCGGCAGCGGGAGAAGGGCGCAGGCGTCAGTATTGAAAATGCGAAGCGGGGCCTCAGAGCCGGCGGAAGGGGCAGTGCTACCCAGGCGAAGGCGGCGCGCGCGCAGGCGCAGGCGCGCAGACGCGCAGACGCAGACGCGCAGACGCAGACGCGCAGACGCAGACGCGCGGGCAGAAGATGGCTGCCGGATTCAAGTGAGTGTGGGAGGCTGGCGGGCGCGAGTTCGTACCGTGCCGGTTGGCGGCTACCGTTACCCGTAATTTTCTCCCCAGGAGACCCCCCCCCCCACACACACACCTGGTTCCCACTTCTTTCCACCACGGAAGCGGGCGGCGAGCGGGAGGACTGGAGGTGGTCGTAGTGAAGGGAAAGGGGGCCTCTTCCCGTCGGGGAGGCGAGCGCTGGAAGGGGCTGTGTTGAGCTCGCTACCCGCTGCGAGCGCTGTGGCTTGGTGAGTAGTAGACCTGCAGACCCCGGGGAGCAGTTGTAACCTCGTGAAAAGTGTTCTGTTAGAAGCACCTGCCACGCTGCTCTCCCTCTCCCTTGAAATTTATTTCTAAAAGCGTTGTTCCTCGTTCGGAAGGTTTTACTTAAGCGTTTTTGCTGCCGCTCTGGAGAAGCTTGTAGATTTTCGTTCTGAGTCCAGTTTTAAATAAAAGAAATAAGATTGCAAAGGAAACCAATTGTACTGAAACAGTTATCTGTTTGTATAAATTCCAAGTTTATGGTATAATGAGATATACATCTGTTTTAGAATTAACTTTCTTAATTAAGATCTCCTGGGGAGGTTAGTAACTAACTCCTGGAATTTCGAAGTAACGATGAGTCTTACAGGTACCTTTGACAACTCTAAAGTAAAAACGAAAACATTTACTCTCTGTGGTTGTTAAAGTCGCAGGTACGGCTAACATTAATGGTTTATTGCCAACGGTCGTAATTGAAGAGTATGCTAAATTTCAGTCACGGGATAGCGAAAAATATGTTAACTTTCTTTTCCTGCCCACCAAGAATCCCTGCTTCAGAGTGAGAGTGATGTTATTTTCACACCTGTATTAATCCTCTTCTAAAGATGCCCGAGGGTTTTGGGCTGCAACCCTATACTTGTTTAAAGCAAAATTAAGGACAGCCTTTGAGTATGATTATTGCAAAGGTATCTAATTTTTATAATTAGCAACACGTGGCAACATAAACGTTAGAATTCATGAAAGAAACTTAGTTACAAATTTTGGAGATTTCTGCTCCATCACCACACTATTAAGATTTTTGCCAGTTTCTGGATTTATATTGATTTACTAATTTATCTCATTTTTAACATGTGTTTCAGAACTGTGGAACCTCTGGAGTATTACAGAAGATTTTTGGTAAGTAAAGGTGGTTATGTACATTTTTTGCTTTTTGATAATGATATCGTGCTTTTTTCATAAATACAAATATCAATCATTACATTGCACACCTAAACTGTCATACGACAATTATACCTCAGTTTTTAAAAGACAATTTTCAAGTAATTCAAATTAATTTGAATTAACGAGGTTTAGTGTATTTTCACTGGTGTGTGTAAAATATATACGTAGATGTAATCTACTTTCATATATTTATTTAGAAAGAGAATTGCCGTCCTGATGGAAGAGAACTTGGTGAATTCAGGACCACAACTGTCAACATAGGTGAGGGTATTTTGAGTTCTAAAATAGAATGTTGAGGTTGCTTCAGTTCTGAAAATAGTTTTTATTTAAAGTAAATTTTTCTTTGCAAAGTTTTTTTAAACTCACTGTCCTCTCAGTTGTTATGCTCATTTTAAATTTTAAAATAACTATAAAGTGTTTTCCTGCTTTCCCCCTGTTCAAAACTTCTAAGACATGGTTTTCTTACATATCTTACATTTATTAAACCTTCTGTTGCAAACATGGAATTTCCCAATTTTACCTATATGACATTCCCAAGTTTTAGCCTCTGAGCCATTTAAACAGTATTTCAGACAAATTCTACCGTGTCTAAGGGATTTTGTGTCAAGAGATTTAAATCTTTGTAACAGCCCTGTGATTGAACAACAAAGGATTAACTCACTTCAGGGACAATGAACAATCCTTAGACCAGTGCAGTTGACCCTTGAACAACGAGGGTGTTGGGGTGCCGGCCCTCGCACAGTCAGAAATCCAAGCGTAATTTTACAGTTATGGATCGGTGCTTCGTAACCGACGCTGTGCATCCTCAGACTCAACCAACTGTGGATCGTGTAGTACTGTGGTAATATTTATTGGAAATAATCCTTGTATATAGGTGGAAAGGTGCATTTCAAACCCATGTTGCTCAGGGGTCAACTGTAATTTTAGAAAGACTCAAGAAAGGAATAAATTTTCATAAACAACTTAGATATGTAGCAAGATAGAATCATACGTAGAAGACGAAAACACTTTTTCATTTTGTTTAAATACTTACTTTTTCAGGTTCAATTGGTACTGCAGATGGTTCTTCTTTAGTGAAGCTGGGAAACACTACAGTAATTTGTGGAATTAAAGCGGTAGGTTTACTGTATATATTACTAAGATTTGAGTTACTAAATTAGCTTTATATACTTATTAGATTGTAATACACACCTGTAGTTCTGCTGTTGATTAGGCAATAAGGTGTCTTTTTTAGTATTTGTTTTCATTTCCCAAGTTTTCACCTTTGAGTTTTAGATAATACAACCCAAGTTTAATGGCTCTTAATTACAATTTATGAACATTCTCAAATGTGCTGAAATGGAACAACTTAAAACAATCCTCACCACCTTTACTTTTTAAAGAATTTGGTTGTAATTTGAGAAATTGAGAGATTTTTGATGACATTTTTATCTAGTGATGCCATTTAATCTGTGCAAATGTGTAGAAATTGCTCAAAAGAAAAACTTGAGGGAATAATAGCTACTATTTACTGAGTATTTGCTATGTTCCAGGCACCTTGTGTTAGGTGTTTTACAGAATTATCCAGTTTAATCCTCAGGATAATCATTTGAAGTATTTCTTTCTTCATTTCCTATTTTACATGACATTCAGTAACTTGTCCAGGAACATAAGGCTCATGAATAGAACTTAGACATGACTGACTCCAAAGCCTCTGCTTTTTCGACTACACTGAACTCTGAGTTACTTAACCTAAGTTCATTCAATAACTGGCCCAAAGTCTCTCAGCCAAAAGGTGTGGGTCTCACTTTTGAATTAGGTAATTCTAGGGCTTTTGCTCTTGACCATTATACCATCGATTCCTAAATCTGACTGTCAGTATCACCTGGAGTTTAAAAATTCAGATTCTTGGCTACTGAATAAGAGAATCTATTTTCTTTCTCTTAGGAAGAGAGAGTGGGACAGAAATCTAAAGAGCCCCAAGTAATTTTGATGAGTAGCACTACCATCAGCTGTGCTACTACACTGCCTTCTTGCCTTGCAGAGCTGGTGAGGCGCGGTCCAATGTTCCTAGAGCCCCTGACATACGTTCCTAAGCTCATCTTCCCAGTAGATGCTCATGATGTAGTTAACTAGCTAAGATGGTCTTTGGTAGAGGCTTCCATAACTGACTTCTTCACAATTTTTTAGTAGCTTCTTTCATAGGAAACATTTGTCTGCTTCTGTAGGAATTTGGAGCACCACCAACAGATGCCCCTGATAAAGGATATGTTGGTAAGTTAAATGCCTTCATAAATTTAATACAAATACTTTAAGACAGTTAACACTATTATTATAGTTAAATCTTAGTAGGTGAGTTGAAAAAATTATTCATAAGCTTCAGACGTCCCTGAAAAGTTTTATGTATGTTTATGTTAGAAGATAGCATAATAGCAAGATACAGAATTTTGTAAATACCTTTTATCAAACTTGTTTGATCACTTTTGGTTTATACAGATGTCATCAGCCAAGAAAATAGATTCTCTTAGGCAAAGGGCTGTAATTGCAAACTTTTCTGTCTCCATAAAGAATTTTCCTTTATACCAGTATGTGATTTTTTTCCTTAACTTGGACCATCTTTTCTTTATGGTAGGAACCAACCTTTTAAAAATGCAGAACAGTTGGTATGAATAGAGGGGCTATTTACTGTTACAGATTGGGGTATTTTGAAAGAAACCCAGAAACTTTTGTGAATAATTTAGGATTAAGGCTGTTTCTTAAACACACGCTTTTTTTTTTGGCGGGGCGGTTGTGTGGGAAAAAATAAATTTTATCTAAGCATAAGATTCTCACAGAGATGAAAAAGAATATAACTGATGTGTTACAGTGCTTTCCACTTGGAAAGCCTATCCATGCCTACAGTTGTCTTTGCCATGGATTGATATTATCTTTAAAACTAAACGACAGGTGATGTTTGGTTCATAGCTGCAGTTTCTTTCAGTTCCTAATGTGGATCTATCACCTCTGTGTTCCTGGAGATTTCGGTCTGGACCTCCTGGAGAAGAGGCCCAGGTGGCCAGCCAGTTCATTGCAGATGTCATTGAAAAGTAAGATCATTATGATAAAATGTGACTATCATTCATTTTAGAGAGTTTTTGAACTTTTATTTACTGTGTTCTATGTCTTCAAATCAAGTTCACAGGTAATTCAGAAAGAGGACTTGTGTATCTCTCCAGGAAAGGTAAGAGGAATAAAGAAGCTATGAGCTTTTATTAATTCTGAAATGTTTTGTGGGGGAAATTTAATTTCTTTTTTTTTAAAGTTTCTGAGCCTTGAAGGTTATCTTGATTGTCTAGCCAAGGGTGTGGTTTGTAAGTAGAAACAAATACCACGTTATAGCAATCAGAAGGCTTTAATTTCCACTTTGTTTAAACTGTTTTAGCTTGCTTGGGTTCTATACTGTGATCTCATTTGCCTCAACCATGATGGAAACATTTTGGATGCTTGCACCTTTGCTTTGTTAGCAGCTTTAAAAAATGGTAAGCAACCTTAGGCAATACTCCTACTTATGTGTCAGAATGTTCCGTTTTGGTAAAATTTCTCAATAAATTTTTAAAGGTTTTTGTTAAGACTTACCTATCATTCATGTGTTTCTAAATTAAAAAAAAACGTGTTTGTATCTACTGTATTTGCCTTAATTGTTCTAAGATATATTTTTTTAAAAATACTACTTCTGGACAAGTTTAATAGAGGGAAAAGTGAATTAATGAAGCATAGAATGCCTTTTTGTTTCTTTCACTAGAGTGAGAGACTGACTTTACATATTCGCCTTTTTCTAGTACAGTTGCCTGAAGTTACTATAAATGAAGAAACTGCTTTAGCAGAAGTTAATTTAAAGAAGAAAAGTTATTTGAATATTAGAACTCATCCAGTTGCAACTTCCTTTGCTGTGTTTGATGAGTAAGTTAATCAAATGTATTAAAAGGTTGTATATTTAATTGAAGGGAGGACAAAGATTCTTACAAGTAGTAGAATTTCAGGTTGCTGTTAACTTTTCTGGTTTCTACCAGTTCTAGCTCCTTGCTTAAGCTAAAATGCAGGTAGTGAGTTTAATTTGTACGGTTTTCTAAAATAAAATTTGTCCCACGGGTTGATAATTTATACCTTTTCATTTTTAAAATAGCACTCTGCTTATAGTTGACCCTACTGAAGAGGAGGAAAACCTGGCAACTGGAACCTTAACAGTAGTAATGGACGAGGAAGGCAAGCTATGTTGTCTTCACAAACCAGGCATGCACTTTCCTTCCATTGCAGTACTAAACACGTAGATGAAAACTCAGCATGAGCTTCTTTATGTTAGGGAGGGCCAAATGGAATGTGGGATGTTTTACTGGTTTATGTAATGTAAATTTACTATGTGGTTTCTTTGTTACTTCAGATGCCTTGCATTTTTATATTGTATGTCAGTGGTTCTTAAACTTCAGGAGGTCTTGTTAAAACATAAACCTGCAAATCTTGAGACCACACCACTGGTTTATATTATTCACTTTTTTGGTTTTATGTCAATAACTTGACATGATGTAGATCATGTAAAAATAAGTGTTGGCACAATACTTTTTCAGGTGGAAGTGGACTGACTGGAGCTAAACTTCAAGATTGTATGAGCCGAGCCGTTACAAGACACAAAGAAGTAAAAAAACTGATGGATGAAGTATTTAAGAGTATGAAACCCAAATAAACAACCACCACATTTTCAAAACAGATTTGTAAAAACTGTATTTGTTACACTGTGCACAAACCTTTTATACTAAATAAATATCAAACTACATTCTTCTGAAAGATGTTTCTAGTATTTCTTAGGTCACTTCTGTATTATGTACAGTGAAACCATTTTTAAAAAGCAATGACTTAGGCAAACTCACCCTAATGGTTCGTTAAACCATTTCCCTGTTTTCATTTAAAAATCATAGGGTTGTGCTTCTGTATAAAGTTTGTATATCTAGCAATGTAAAATACTGACACGTTAAAAAACAAAAACGAAGTAGAAACTCAGAATCCTTTTGATTCAATGCTCTTACGTTTTTTTAAAAAAAAATAATGCAAGCCTCAGAATTTTGGAGTGGTTGGCGTGCCTCTCTTCATTTTACTTTTTGACTGGCTGCCTGTATGCCGATGACGATGTAGCTGAGCTGTCTGTGCTGCTGCTGCTGCCGCCATAGCCATTTGATGCTGCAAGAACCGCAACTGCTGCAAAGCAGAGGGGAAAAAAATCAAGTTAGGTTAAAGGTAGGCAGGTATGGAAGATGCTTTTCCTGAAAGTGATGAAAACAACAAAACTGAAAGGGAGAAAGCACCAAGGTAACAAAAAAGGACTATACCACATCAGGACAATGCACAGTCAAACAGCACCAGTGGCACAGAAGCCTGCTGCGGGCTTTAAAAATGGCTCTTGGTAAACTTCAAAAGTATTTCTGTTACTTTGCCTGGCCAGTCTATATTGCAGTAACTCAGCAACTTCAGTTACCATTTTGTTGTATGATAGTTTATAGCAATATAAAACCACCCTGCAAATTAAAGAAAGTCAACTATAATATGCTGACTTCTAGAATAATGGAACAACATTCTTCAAAAACAGGTATGACATTTACAAATAGGAACACTGGTACACTTGCCTTTTTCTGCAGTACAGTATTAAAAAGTTAACCATTGGCACTTACAACTATTTCAAAATGTACTGAAACCTATAAAAATGTATGTTAATGTGCCACCAGCACTTCAGGGAAGATTTTGAATTAGGAAAGGAGTATGACTTAAATGTACAAAATATTCAGTGCTCCAAGTTCACTGGCTAAAATTGTCAGACTTTTAAATAAAATTTGCTAAATTATTTACCAATTACTGTATAGTCTTAAAAGACAGTAACATAAAACTAAAGTAAGGTATTTTGAAGTACTTTTGGAGCAGAGTATCTTTAAAAATGTAACCAGAGTGAAGTTGCTGGATTACTTGGATCTGTTGCTGCTGCTGTTGAAAGGCAGAGGAGAGCTGGAATCTCTGCTGAGGAAGGCTTTGCTCAGGTCTGTTCTCGGCAGAGCCAAGCTGAGACAACACTACAGAGAGGAGAAGGGGAAAGCAGGCCAGTCAGAAAGTTTGAAGGCTACCAGGGTTAGAAAAGGACAACACAGAAAATGAAATAATAGAAAAGTATCAGTATGATTAATCTTAAGTATCAAATCACAGACATTTCAGAATAAATTTAGTACAGTCTCCTGTTAGTTGAGGGTACCATTGATGATAGAACTTCCTGGACATGGAAGAGAAGGGAAAGCATGTGGGCCAAAGCACTGTATCCCTCTCTTTTCTTACATCTCAATGAAATTTGATACTAGTGCTATTTTGTTGAGAAGGCTTTCTAGCAAAACATTGAATACAGTATGTTATTTTAAAATACAACCAATCAGGTAGGAAATGGAGTGGGAGAAATCCAAACTACCATAAGGACAAAACTGGTAGACAAGTGCTAAAAGATGAATGTTAGACTACACTATTAGCAACAAAGGTGGTGAACCTTTTAGAGCTGAGTGAGATCAGGGACAAGTTCAACTCTTGCACTGCTCAGTTGAGGACATTTCAGACCTGGATCGTTTGAGTGACTCAAAGGTAATTAGTGGCAAGTCGAGCTAGGAACATTCTCATTTTTCAGCCTAGAGTTCTTTCCACTAAATTATACTACAGCTATTTTAGGAAAAAATAGCTTGTGGGGTAAAAGTTTATACTAATAAATTTCCATTTGGAAATTCACTGCCTCTAAATTAGAACTTTACATAAATTATTCCAAATTCGGACACAGAATTATACCAGATTCTAAAGGCATCATAGTAAGCCCAATGATAATTCAAAATGTTAACATGTTCACTCATTAATCCTCAAACAGTATCTCAGTTTTCTTATACATGTGGCGTCTTGATTTTAATTAAATGTAGTTATAATTGCTATCTTCAACTGATGAAATGATCTTCATTAAACACATATCTTTGGTGCACCATTTATTACTAGAAGTGGTGAGCAATCACTTAGTACAATCATTTTTTTACAAGTGTCTTACAGAAGCTAAGCTACTTGACTATTAAGTCCTAATTCATACAACTACAAGCCACTGGAACGAGACAAAAGATTGTGCAATCTGGAAAAATGCAGTCTCAATAACCCAGGAAAACTGAAGAGCTAACAGCTTTAGAAGCTTCCTAGTAAGTTGGGTAACTGTAAACTTTTCCCAACAAAATTTAACATGAGGAAAACATTAACTGCTGTTAATATATGTAGGTCAAAGCACTTTAATCAATTATCAAAATAATGAAAAAAATCTGAGTGCCATCAATCCATTTAATAGTTCACACATTAAATACAACTAAACTTTTTCCTTGTAACTGTCTGCACAAGGAAAAGAAACAGTTAAAATGGTGAGATCCCAAATAGATTAGACACTTTAAATAAATTCAACATATTTAGTTATGAAGATACCAACCAGCTGCCTGTGACTGCATATAACTTCCTACTCCAGCAAGGTTAATAACTGCAGTGTGCTGAGCAGATAAGGCCTGTTCTTGACTGGTACAACTTTGTTCAGAAGCCTGAATAAAAAAATAACACGTGACTTGTACAAAAATAAAAACAATTTTGGATTGGTGGAATTAGTATTTTACTCTTATATGAAAAAAAAATCAACATTAGTCTAGGTCTTGCAAAAAGAATGGCCTAAGGAAAAGACGTCAAAGGTATTTAGAATTAGCAAGAATAAGCTTATGGTATTTTGAAAGCAAGAAAATAAAACCTAATTTTCAGAACTGATTCTGTATTAAAAATAATTACTAAGGCTTCTATAAGCAGTATTGTTAGTTTCAGGTATAGAGCAAAGTAATTCAGTTGTATATATATACACACACACATATTTTTCAATTATTTTCCCTTATAGGTTATTACAAGATATTGAAGGTAGTTCCCTGTGCTACATGTTAAATCCTTGTTGCTTATCGATTTTCTGTATAGTAGTCTGTATCTGGTAATCCCATACTCCTAATTTAAGCGCCCCCGCAACATGGTAACCATACGTCTGTTTTCTATGTCTGTGTCTGTGGGTCTGTTTCTGTTTGGTATATAGATTGGTTTGTATTATTTTTTAGATTCAACATAAGTGATATCATATAACATTAGTCTTGCTCTTAGTTCGCTTAGTTTGATATTCTCTAGGTCCATCCACATTGCTGTAAATGGCAATATTTCATTCTTTCTATGGCTAATATTCCACTGTATATATACACATCTTCTTAAGCCAATCATCTGTTGATGGCACTTGGGTTGTTCCCGTCTTGGCTATTATAAACAGTGCTGCTATGAACATGGGGGTGGCATGTATCTTTTCAAATAAGAGTTTTCATCTTTTCTGGATATATACCCAGGAATGGGAGTGCTGGATCATATGGCAGCTTGGGTTTTAGTTTTTAAAGGAACCTCCATACTGTTCTCCATAGTGGCTGTGCCAATTTACATTTCCACCAGCAGTGCAAGAGGATTCCCTTTTCATCTACTTAGGCCTGCCCATTTTTTGATAGGGCTGTTTGTTTTTTTCAATATTGCTTCTATAAAGCTTCATCAGAACAAGTTTTTAAAGCTTAAAACACTGTTTGCAACATAGTACTAGAACTTCTAGTGAGCACATTCAAGAAAAGGAAACAAAAAGGCATACAGATTAAAAAGAAAAAATACCTGCCCTTATTTGCAAATGGCATTGATTATTTAGGAAAAAACACCCTAATGAATCTACAAAAAAACTTCTAGAACAAATAAGTGAGGTCAGTAAGATTGCAGAACACAAGATCAACATACAAAAACCAATTCTGTATACTAGCAATGAACATGCAGAAAACGAAATTAAAAACAATACCATTAACAATTTCCCAAGAATGGGAAAAAAAAAGGAAGGAAGGGAGGGAGGGAGGGAGAAAGGGAGGAAGGAAGGGAAAGAAAGAGAAAGAAAGAAGGAAAGAAACTTAGGTGTAAATCTATGAAACATATAGGTTTTGTATGCTGAAAACTAGCTGATTTTAGCCTAGAGACACACTGTGTTCATGGACTAGAAAACTCACATAGTAAACATGCTAAGCCTTTCCCAAAATGACCTTTAGGTTTAACTCAATTCCTTTAAAAATCCCAGCAAAGTCTTCTGTAGATATAGATAAGATGATTCTAAAATTCATAAGGAAAGGCAAAGGATCTAGAACAGCTAAAGAATTTTGAAAAAGGATAACATGGGAAGAATCACTGTGTCTGATTTTAAGACTTACTATATGTATGTGTATGTGTGTATATATATGTGTGTGTGTGTATATATATACATAGTCTACAGCGATCACAACAGTATGGTACTAACAGAGTGACAGATATTAATACATAGATGGGTGAAACAGAGTAGAGAATACAGAAATAGAGCCACACAAACACAGCCAACTGATCTTTGACAAAGGTGCAAAAGTAATTCAGTTGAGGAGGATGGCTTTTCTAACAAATGGTGCTGGAGCAAATGGACATCCATATCCCCCCATAAAATGAACCTGGACCAAAGTCTCATACCTTTTATAAAAATCAACTGAAAATGGATCATAGAATTAAATGGAAACTATGAAAAAAAAACTTTGGGGCCTAGGGCTAGGTGAGGAGTTCTCAGACTTAATACCTAAAGCACAATTCATTAAAAAAAAAAAAAAAAAAAGATAACTCAGACTTCCATCAAAAGATGGAAGCAATCCAAATGTCCATTGATGGATAAATGGATAAATAAAATGTGATACATAAATACAATGAAATACTGTTCAGCCTTAAAAAGGAATTTCTGACACATGCTACAACATGGATGAACCTTTTGGGTATTATGCTAAATTAAACAGGTCAGTCACAAATAGACAAATACTGTATAATTTCACTTATATGAGGTGCCTGGAGTAGTCAAACTCACAGAAACAGAAAGTTGGCTAGAAGAGGGGGGAAATAAGGAGTTGTTTCATGGGTACAGAGTTTCACTTTTGCAAGATGAAAAAGTTCTGGAGATTGGCTGCACAACAATATGAATATACTTAATGCTACTAAACTGCATATTTAGAAATGGTTAAGATGGTAAATTTTATGTTACAGTATTTTACAATTTTGTAAAGAAAGTGCAAATCAAGAATTTTATATCCAGCCAAGTAATCCTTTATGTGGTAATAAAGAAAAATAGTTTTAAATGTGCCTTTCCTGAAAAATCTAATAGAGGATGAGCATTATCCAATCAAGATTTGACTGGGGAATCTTTGGTGGAAGGACTGATAGTGAACATTACATATATTTAATTATGAACTAAGAGAAACGATGAGGGTGGGACTCAGCAATCAGTAATTTTTAGTTTCCCAGATGATTCCGAAGTGCAGCAAAGGTTCAGAAAAATCTGAAGTTCCTTCTATTACTTTAATTTACTGTAGTTCTTGTTCAATTTCATTTTGTTTGGCAATGTACAAAGTATTTGTTTTTGTCTATCTTCGCTCTGTTTTATGCTTCAAGATAAAAAGAACATCTGTATTCTAATAGAGACAAAATATTATCAAAAGAAGGATGATGATGGGGTAGAAAATACATGGCCTATAGAGGCAGAAAGACTTGGACTTGAATCCCTGCTCTGCCACTCGATGTATGGTTGTGAGCAAGTTAGTCACCTGAATCTATTTCAGACTATGCAAGATGGAAGTGACATCATCTATTCAAGTATGGCGGTTGTGAGAATTAGAAATAGGCACCCAATAACTGATAGCTGCTACTGTTAATGAAGAAAAACCGCACATGAAAAGTTGGTTAAAACAATCTAAATAAAAACACTTGAAATATGCTTGGCATATACCAAAAAAGGTTATAATTCTATGATACAAAGCATATGGAAGGTAGAAAGGACATACCTGCTCCCCTGGCTGTTGAGGAACAGAAGTTGTGGGTTGCTGAGGTTGCTGTGGTGTAAACTGAGAAAGCTGCTGCTGCTGCTGCAGTGTGTTAAAAATGAGCGAGCCACCTGGAAGCTATTAAGTAAGCAAGAATTAATTAGCCGATTTCAGATTAAATTTCTTTATTCTACAAACATTTCTGGAGCATTCACTATGTGTCAGGCATTCTTCCAGGGACTGAGGAAACAGGTGAACAAAAATGGAAACAAAACAAGATTCCTGCCCTTAAAAAAAAGGAACAATCGCTTTAAACACAATTTTTAAATGCTGTTACTTTGGCTCTCAAATATGTTAGTAATCTCCAATGTAAGTCTTTCTGCTTCAAGTTAATAGTTAGCTATCCAAATACACACACTGCTTTTATTTAACTCCTTTTATACATCAACACAAAACAACATTAAATGCATTTGGAAGTATAAACAAGAAGCTAGTGATAATCAGATATATATTAAGAAAACTTGTCTCCCTAAATTTGGTCTAGCTTTGCCCTAAACCAGAAATGCATGGATTTTTATGTAACATAGCTAGGAATTCCAAAGCTGAAAAGAAAATGCATTAGATGTCCATATTTAGTTTGGAGACATTACTTGCTCTGTCATTCTGAATAAATTAAAAAAAAAACTTTTAAAAAAGCATCATCCAGAAAACTCCACACTAAAAACTAAAACTATGCATTCCAAATGCATCAGGAAACAAATGGTTTTTCCATTTTATTCTACAGGAGTCTAAGTTAAAAGCACTTTGAAGTTTTGTGGGAAAGTCCAAGCAAATATCAAATACAGAACTCTTAGGTCTTTATAGTCAGAAAAGGTGTCTCGGGTCAAAAGCTCTATACCCAGCACAGCTCACTGTTAGGTAAACCTGGACAAAGCACAGGTCAAATGTTCCTTCCTCAATTAGGTAGACAGTAATAAATGTTGCAAAATATAATTTATAAGGTGGCTTTGCCCTTAATCCTTATTATCAGTGCTATTAAGGAATCCCACTCCTCTTAACACTGAGACTGATCCTTGTAGAGATTCCTACAGCAAAATGCAGGAAAGTCGGCTAAATAAACCAATGTGTCCATAACACAATTAGATCATTCTGCAATTAGTCTGTAAATACTGACACTGTTTGCGTATTGTGACAGGAAATAAGTTTTAAGATTTAGTTCTAAATGTATTTCCTGATTTATTACTTCTGAATATCAGGTTGGGTTGATCTGTTTATTTCCCAACAATCCATAGCTCTGCCATTCTTTGTCTCCAAGTCTTTATATTTATGTCTACCTTTTCTAAAAATTCTCTGTAGATAATCCCATCCATTTTCCAACCTACTAGTTTAATACTGAACTCCATCCTTAAAGGACCTAGCATAACACTCAGAATATTATAAGTTCACAACATGTACTAAATTCTTTACCTACAATCTCTCTTTATATGTTAACATTGATAAAATGTGTTAAGAAAAGCCTCACTACTAGACACAAACTGTAATCTAACAAACATTTATTGACTGACTACTAGGTGCCTGGCACTGTGCCACGAAGTCACATTCTCCTCAGGAAAAGAACACACATACCTAATTTTAAAAATTTCTATTCACACAGAAAATCTACTATAAGCAAACAGCAATACCTACATGCATACATAAAAAGTCTGTTAAGACAGAAATTATTTCTAAGTATACCTGCTGCTACTATTGTAGGCAAGTTATTTTCCTGGGCAGTTGTCAACTCTCCCCTCTGGAACTAGTTCTTGACTTGGCAGTGGTGCCAGAGCCAATGAAAGTGCAGTACATAGGATACCAATTCTTTCCCCTTATCTACTTGAACATGCAAAGGTAACCACACCCTTAGAAGATTCTGGACAACCTCAAAACTTCAAATGCTGATATGTACAAACTTACATGGTTAAAAACAAACAAACAAAAACTATAAAAACTTTAATAAAAAGCAGTGTTTCAGGTTTACCTGGAGTAGGTTTAAGGGCCTGAGACTTGAAGTATTTTTTAAACCAAATGGAACACCTATTAAATAAAACTCATGGTTAAAACAGGGAATTACAACTTTATTATACTTGAAAGTATTTTATACTTTAGTATATAAAAATATAATACTTTAAGTACTTCCTGCACAGATGTGCTTATTTTCTATACTTTAAAAATTTCTTGTAAGCAAAAAACCCCCTATTTTCATCAATACCAAAGATGTGAGCACCAGATGTACACTATAATCTGTATTTCAGAAACTGAGACTTCTTTATAACTATTTTGACTGTTGGTTGGAAAAGTAATCTAGCAGTATGCAAACACCATAAATATAATAAAACTATCACTGTTGTGCAAATACATTTCAGGGACTGGCATCTATTTATATTCCTCAGTGCTAAACAGCATATGATAATAACCCTATCTCTGAGAAGCAGTGTGCCCTGTGCCATTTTTTAAAGTACAAATGCTAATATTAATAATGCTAAAGAACGCTGTTGAATTTTGTGTGTAAGGATCAAGCTGAAAGTCAGGAAACGATGCTCTGTTAATTATGAACTTATTCCCCAAAATCTGTGACACAACATGGAGCACATCATAAAACAGGGGTTGGCAAACTCTTCCAGTAGGCTTTATGGGCCACACAGAGACTCTCATATACTCTTTCTCTTGTCTTTTTTTAAAAAAACAAACTTTAAAAAATGTAGAACTATTCTTAGCTTAGATGTGGGTTATAGTTTGCTGATCCCAGTCTCAAAGTATGTACTGTATATATTTTCCTCACTAAATATACCAATTCGAACACTAGTTAAAAATGTATATAGTCCTTTAAGCAGATAATTGTACCAAAAAAGATACAGAGCAAATAATGCACAGATGACAGTATGAAAGTCTTGTATAAGAAATGGAAAATGCATAATCAGATAAAAATGTGACAATACTGATATTCCCTCCAGGATTCTCATAAAAAAAAAAAGAAGACATAACTCCCTTTAAAGGTGGATGACATCTGTATAATGCTTTATAGCTTTCTAAAGGCACTTTCATATCACTTCATTTATTTCTCATAAGTACCAAATGAATTTAGAAATTTTCACTCCCATTTTAGAACAGATGAAACTCAGGCTAAGGTGGAAAAATTAAGTGACTGCTTTCAGACCCCACAGTTAGCATTTGGAGCCACAAGTAACTGGTAGAATTATATGTAAATATAAAATCCTAAATTCAACACTGATTCCATTTCCAGGGCTTCTGTCACTAGAGCATATTTAGACATATTAAAATAAGAATATGAGCTAGAATTAGAAAATCACAGCAATATATTAACATGTTTAAATTATATTCTTTGTGTTCTCTTTCTCTTAACTCATAGAAAGTTTCAGATAAGTTTTTCTTACTATGCTGAGTTTACTTTTCCTGTTAATTTTTTTCTCAGTAGTAAGAAATCGAACTGTTCTGAGATATAATACATTCTCTTAAAGAGCATTAAAAAATGGTGCAAGTCAGGACTTCCCAGGTGGCGCAGTGGTTAAGACTCCGCGCCTGGGTTCAATCCCTGGTCCGGGAACTAGATCCCACATGCATGCTTCAACTAAGAGTTTGCATGCCAGAACTAAGGGGCCCGCCTGCTGCAACTAAGACCTGATGCAACCAAATAATTAGTAAATTAAAAAAAAAAAGCACAAGTTGTTAAAACTCTTTTTCAGTATATGTAATTATAATTATTACTACTACTGCAAGAAAACTACTACTAATGATGATGACAGCAAATATTTTTGAATGTTTATCACATCTCAAGCATAGTTTAAGCATCTCATCTGTATTTATTCATTCAATCCTCACAACTCTGAGGTAAAGTATTATTATTATCCACATTTATGAAGAAAGTGAGGCACAAAGGTAACTCTGTCATGATTACACAGTTAGAGTAAGCTGCACAAGCAGGATTCACATCAGGCAGTCTGGCTCCAGAACTGAGGCTTTTAAATGCCATGCTGTGTTGCTTTTCTTGCTCATATATGTTTTCAAAATACATTTCTTTTACCTGGGACAGGACTACACTGACAATTATAAAAGTTACTTTTATAATAATCTTTGGAAGGTAAAGATAAAATTTGCAGAGACTTACAGGCTTACCAAGTTTCCTCACAGAGAAGTTCATAGCTAGATGGGTTTTTAATTCAAATACCAGAACTCTTAAAGCTTTTGAAAGGAAATATTTCCGACATAATACTTCATAAAATAAGGATGTTAAATAATATCATTAAAATGGCATTTTTACATAAGCATGGACTTCAATTTTATTAGAGGTTATTATTTCTAATATTCTGACCTGCTTGAGAAGCTGCCTGCATTGCACTGGGCAATGCATTTGGTAGCAGACCTCCTGAGGGTAGAAGGCCACTCAAGTTTATTCCTGCAGGAGTTATGGCACCAGTGTTACAGCCCAGCATAGGGTTTGAACCACTCATCAAAGCTTGAGCTCCACTGCAGGAGAATAAGACAGAGCATTAAACTAGCACTATAAAAGGGAAAATCAGCCACATAATTCCTTGGATTAAAAAACAAACCACTAAACAAACACAGATATTTGTCTTAAATGTCAATTTGGAGGCTTAGTTTCATTTTTTTGCTAGAAAGTGACAGCAAGGTTGGCAAAAATTAAGTACTGTATATTTACCAATTAAGTACTATATATTTATCAAGTACTGTATATTTACTGAATATTTATCAAGTACTATATATTTAAAATATAATTTGGAAGAGTAATGTCCTAATCAATGGATTAAAAGATGGTAAAACAGAGGATAAACAGGAAAATCTAAGCCACTGTCAATGTGTAGTAGTATCATTAGTGCATGTAATAGATTGATCACCTAAAATTAAAGCATACTTGTTGAGATAGCTTCTATCCGCATAGAAACTATTTTCTTTCAATTTCAATAATATGCAATTTGTTCTTAATTTCACAAATAAGAATTTCTTTAGATTGCTTACAGTATCTTAAAAAAAAAATCAGGGCATCAATGCAAACTTACCAAACAGAGCCCACTACATTGATGAAGTTAAGTCCAGCAGAGTTTGCCATGACTTGGGTGGCCGTGGTTCCTGTAGTTATAGATGTTACCATGGTGGAAAGAGGAATGGTCGTTACAGGCATTGCCTGGCTCAGAGACCTTTGCTGCTGAGCAAACTGAGTTAACAAAGTGGGCTGAGGGGTGAAGCCTGAATCTTGGGGAGTAGGGGTAGCTGAAGGGGTAATAGGAGTTGAGCTCTGAGCATCAGGAGGGTGTGGGGTCGATGAAGGGGTTGGTGTAGGAGTAGATGGCTTAGGAGTTCCAGATCCTGCTCATTGAGAAAAATAAAAATTGCTAGTTTGTTATAAATGGCCAGTCCTTTTTAAAATAAGGTTAATGGAATCTTATTTAGCACTGACAATTTGTTCCAGTTTTTTTTAAAGCAGTTAACTGCAAGTGTTAATTTCTACACATGATACATGAGTGTTGCTACACTCAATTACAATTAAGGATGCAGTATATCACCTACAAATCCCATCAGAGATGCTATTACAGTAACAGTAAAAATATACGTTTGTATTCTACCACAATACCCATTTAAAAGTTAGTTTCCTACATGCTACCTTTGGCCTATAAAGTTTAAAAGGACTTCAAATTAATTTTTGTTATTTACGATTTCACTAATTTAGGACTTCACTTAGAAATATTGCTTATTTTCTGTTAACAGTCTGAGATAAACTCTGAACATATTTAATAAATTACATATGATTTACAATCATATTTGGCACCTAGATATACATATTTAATTCCTAACACATCAAGTTTATCCTCACAAATTTTACAAAACACAGTAATGAAGCAAATATTTGAGAGATAATACTGCATCTTTAACAGTAACTGTGTACTTCTGTTTAAATGTAGAATGTATAGAAAATCTGTTGTGAATGAAGTACGCACAGTTTATCAACTTTTTTTAAAAAAACAAAAACAAAAAACAAAAACCAAAAAAATAAAACCAAAAGCTCTTGAGGTGTTTTCTTTTTTAGCTTTCATGTCCTGCAGAAAGAAAGGAAAGAAATGTGAATGTCCAGAAGCTGTCACTCAACCCTTACTTAAAGTAACAACTGTGTGCAGTAGATTAACATAATCCATACCCACAACATAAGAAGTGTGAATAAGACTTTCAGGAAATTTATAAATTTTTCTTTGTGCAAAACAAGAAGGCAGAAAAATTACACCTTTTGAGCTATCAAGATGAAGATGTTTACATCTAATGCAAAGACCACCCTGTCACTGTGCAGTGTACTAAAACTTTCAGCACACATTAGTTATTTATTAAAAAATCTAAAAAACTGGAATGCTTTTTTGCAAGTTGGTACCTAAATATTTCAGATATTTACTAATTTGAAGAAATTCTCCCAAACTAACGCTAGAATTCTTGAATAACTCTTCTTGATGTTAAAAAAAAAAAAGTATTCAGTAGTAAAAATTACATTTTAATATCTTCAGATGCTTTATGATCATCCCACATTTTACTAACTGATAACAATTTGTAAGAGTGTAAGAGTGTTATTGAAAAATCGGCTTTCAGTTTACTGTATCACCACCTTGGAACTAGTTGGCTTCTTACATTTACAAAGATAAGACTGCAGCAACAACTCTTATGACTTTTTTTCCATATCAGCTGCATAGTTTACATAAAATGTAAAATGCCCCAGGGGTACACTGGAATAAAAAATAATTTGGACTCATTGCCACATTTAACTACCACATTATTTTTTTCAGGAGATGTGTAGGTTACAAGTCTATAAGAAAGGTATACACGAGGTGCATACATAAATACAGAAAAACAAATACAATTACAATAAACATGTAATACATACAGTCAACAAGAGATTGGCATGAAGCTTCTCAAAAAATTACATTTTGGGTAGACAGTACATTCAGATTTCACTATTTCACTGGTCAAAAAGAGCCATCTTAAGAAACACTAATGCAAAAGCTTACGAAGAGTTAATGAAGAATTTAAGTTATGACTCACTTTGTGATGAACTGGCAGGTGACAGGGCAGCTGGAGAAAGCATGCTAACTTGATTGAGATCCATGGATGACTTCCGAGAAAGACTTGGTGGCTTAGAAGCAGGAGGAGGAGTTGGAGATTTAAGAAAGCTGCTGACCTGCTGTGGTGTAAAATAGTTACCTAGAAGAAAAATATACACGCTGTTTCCTAGATTTACAATTTAAAATTCTGAGTAAATCAAAATATGAGTAAATGGATTACGATCATCTGTTGTTTCTTACTCTAGATTACAAAAAACTAAGGAATGTGATACCTGAGGAACTATTTCCTGAGCTTGAGGGAAGTTTGATGGGTGGAGGTCGATGTTTTACTCCCTTCCCCAATACTGAAGACTGAACTGACAGGGTCTCCGGCTGCTAAGACAGTGACATTAAGCATACTCATTAAAATTAAGGTCAAATAAGAAATTCACAAATTAGTAACACTATTATAACTCCTGGATGAAAACACGGTTTAAAAAACTGCAATGTACGTTTAATGTTTATAGATTGGGTATTAGAGGTGTTTCAAAAAAATGTAATTCCACATAAGGAGATCCATGAGATAACTTACAGTATACACAGGATGAAGGAAAGATTTCTGAGTAATAAGGTAGGGAGAAAGTTTGAGGGAGAAGAGCAGAGTAAGATGACAGCAAAGCTTCACCCTTAAATCGTCTCCAGAAAAATAGTAACTGTTGACGCCAGGTGGGTGATCAGTATACACAGATGTTCATCACACTTTTTGCTCTACCTCTGTGTACATTTGAAAGTTTCCATCATAAAAAGTTAAGTAATAAAAAGAAAATCAAAAGTAAAAACAAAACTAAACAATACCCCTATCCCTCATAAAACAGTCCTTAACATTTCTCAGATTCCTTGAGAACAATTAGGCAGAAAAAAGTAACAGCACAAAAAAAGCTAAGCAAACACACTTCTGTTTCCTTCCCTGGAGAAGGCTGACTCAAGCTCGCTGAGCCACTGGAGCTATGCGACATCTTCACTGGACACTTGGCTTCGTTCTGGACCAGTTCCTGGTACTGACTGACTACTCTGAAATATTAGGGAGAAAACAGGTAATGATTAGCTAACTATTTTAAACATAAATTTACTACATAGGAAATGAATAGTAACTGTTAATGAAACAAGTTCTATCAAAAATAACACAAAAATTAAAATTAGACAATTTATCTTCGATAGAAGCACATTCTTCTAATATTTTCAATGACAAGCTAATGCTGAAAACATTTTGCTAATTAACAATCTAAAGATACTTGCGGTATCTTGTCTCCAATACAGAAATACAGGGATTATTTCACCAATAAGTAGCCAAAAGAACTACCCATTGACTCTTACTTATACTCTGATTAAACTGTTACCTAGAAATCATTTTCCTTAGCTACTGTAGATATATCTAAGTTCTCTTATTTAAAATAAAGCTACATTTTAAACATTATCCTTTTAGTTGTTATTTTCCTAATTCTATTTAAAAATCCTAGTAATACCTAGGCATAATTAAAATCAAAGCTTTGACTTCGAATGGAGTAGTCTCTACCCTACAAGAATCCATCCAGATCACAAATAAAGATGCAAATATTTTTACCTCTCAGCATCAGTCTTTGATCCAATAATGAACCTAAATTGTTTTTTAAAAAAGAAAAGTATTAGATAGACTTGTTTTAAGGAGCCCTGAGATTACTTTTGAAGACTTCCATATTTTAGTGACAGTAATTTTATAAACTGAATTAAAATCTACCAAGATATCATGAAAACACAAATTTTAAAATACATTAAAAAATAGGAAGCAATGACCAAGTTCTGCATGCATTACAAAATAATTCTGTGAATAAGTTGGCTGACTTAATTTAAAGGAGATTTACTTTGGCAGAAAACCTATGTTTCAAAACAAAATCTGGGCTGAAAGTTACCAAGTGCTATACACCCTCACAAGTGTCTGTCCTACAGCAATATTCACTGAACTACCATGTACAAGGCCTTTGGCCTTCCTCTCACTTTAAACTTTGATTTTGGAAGACATTATTAATGTCTATATAGCAGGCCCTTAGAATATATTTTAGACAAGGAAGATGGTTTATCGCCAATTTAAATAAAAAGCCTTTATCAAGTCTTAAAAGAGTTTGACATTTATATGATTTCTTAATGTATTAAAATAGTGAGTTTGTTTATTTTTTAATTACCAATTTGAATGATCATCTGTGGAGAAGCTGAAATATAAAATATAAAAAAAAAAGAAAAAACTTGGTTAATGCAGCTCAAACTTTGACTTCATAGCTATTAAATCAAGTAATTTATGAATATGGGAGAAGGACTAGAAGGTAATAAACCATGCAGCATTTCTGCAGCAACGTCCTGATGTAAAAGGCAAAAAATTCAATTCTCTTCTTGTCAAACAAATCTAATCAGTTGGCCTTTTGAACAATTTTTTTTTTTAATGAGAGAACATATGCCCTGTGTTTGAGAAAAGTTAGTAACTATTTAAAATGACCAACGTGTATCTTTAAAGGGAAGACTGCAAAATACAGCTAATCGAAATATCTGATTTTTCTACTTAGCATACAAAAATAAAAACTGCTAATGTGAAAAAATAAGCTGAGGATTGATTCCCTGACTGCTGTTTCCTCCCATTGACTTTTACTTAGGTATTGGTGAGGTTACTCTTTAAAATCCATTTTTCTGCCATAGTTTCAATTAGTATTTTGTAAGGATTTAACATAGAGCTGGCCCCTACTTTTTTCTGCTGAGGTTCTCTTTATTTTTCCTTCTTTTCAAAACAGCATCGACTTGATTAAAAAGCAGAACTAATAATAAAACTAACAAGGAAAACAAAACTAAATACTGGTACCTTGTAGTAAATACATGTAACCCGTAAGTTTAGGAATATCAACTTCAGTTGGCCCTCTATATTTGCAGATTCTGCATCCCCAGATTCAACCACCATGGAATGAAAATACTTGGGGGGAAAATATTCCAGAAAAGTCCCAAAAAGCAAAACTTGAATTTGCCACGGGCTGGCAACTAAACTATTTACGTAACATTTAAATTGTATTTATTACTTATTTACATAGCATTTACACTGTATTAGGTATTGTAAGTAACCCAGATAAAAGTACAAGGGAGGGATGTACAGAGGTTGAAAATATTACACCATTTTGATATGAGACTTGGGCATCTGCAGATTTTGGTATCCAAGGGGGTCCTGGAACCAATCCCCTGTGGATACCAAGGGACAACTATATATGTATTTCTAGAGCCAGTAACTACATTAAGCACTGAGTCTGTGTCCTTACAGGCAGTGCTGAAATATCAAGCATTTTTAACAGCTTTTACATTTAATTTACAGTGAACTTGCTTCCCATTTAAACAAATTATTGCCCGGAAGCACTTCATGCTCACAGAGAGGTAAAAGCCATAAGTGGCAACACATAAATATACCAAGAGGGATATGATGGGCATATCTTTCAAAGCAAATATAAGAAGAATTTACAGCACAGGTTTTTTTGGTTTTGTTTTTTAAAGAAATTATTATTTTAAAGAACTCTTGGACAGCAAGGTAACTACAATTTAAGTTTACTTAGGTCTGCTGCCAAATCTAACTGGAGTATTTAACTAACAAAACAGGGAAACTTTTATTCATTAATAGTTCATCAGTAGTTGCTACATACATTCTGATGGCTTGTTTTGTCAACTGCCTGTATTTAACAGAACTCACTGGGATGGAGACATCTGACTGTCACTCTCTTCGTCTTCTTTACATGGCTGTATTTTACCATAGTAAAGTGGATCACCAAGTGACTGCAAAATGGTCAGCTTTGTTTTCTGATATGGATTACCAGCTTCACATTCAAATATATAGTCATCTTTTACATCCTGAAAAAGACCGAGCATCCCAAATAAATACCTTCTCCAGTAAATACATAGTCAGAATTAACACAAATCAGAAGTAAATGACACACTAACTTACATCTTGCAATAAAAAGACACATGGGACATAGTCCTTAGACCTATTTAAGAGAAAAAAGCCTAAGGGAAAGAAGCTCAGGATTCTTTTTTCAACATGGTACTCTGGGAACAAGAGTTTCAACGGGATATTTAGTTAACAAAGCCCTAGTGAAATGTCAGAATTTCATATACTGAACATATGAATGCAAATATTAAATACTAAAAGGATAAAACTTTCAAAAGCAAACCTGTTTCCATTTGTCATTAGTCTTTTTGCTATTGCACATACCAAGTATCTCTCATGGGACTTCCCTGGTGGTCCTGTGGTAAAGAATCCGCCTTCCAATGCAGGGAATGCGGGTTTGATCCCTGGTTGGGGAACTAAGATCCTACATGTCACGGGGCAACTAAGCCTGCACGCCACAACTACTGAGCCTGCATGCTGCAAACTACAGAGCCCACGCGCTCTAACTACAGAACCCACGCACCATAACTAGAGCGAGAAAACCCGCATGCCGCAACTAGAGAGAAGCCCGTGTGCTGCAACGAGAGATCCTTCACGCCACAACAAAGATCCCGCGTGTTGCCAACTAAGACCCGACACAGCCATAAAGAAATTAAAAAAAAAAAACAACTCTCATTTCACTCCTAGATTCATAATTAATTATGCCTATTAATTATGCCACATAATTAAATATGCCTTTAAGAAGTCACTGCAATTAGAGAAACATACACAAACCATTTCTCTTTAAAAATATCCTTAGAATAACTTATTAATTATTAATTTGAAACAGAAAACAAATCACAACTACCAACAGGGGACCAAAACAAAAGTAAAAATGCAGTTATGCATTAAAATCGTCCTTAGAATGGAAACCGCATTTTATGAAAAACAAAACTAAATTGTTGTTCCTTTTTTTAATTCACTGAACTCCCAGAAAGTTCTTAAAAAAACAAACAATAGAAGATACCAAAATAAAGGCTACTGTACTTTATATGTCTAATAAATTCAGATCCCAGATTAGAAACAGCATCATTAGAAATGGAGACTGCAATGGTTACTTACATGGGCTGGCCAGATTGTTGGTTGTGAGTCATCAGATTTGATAGATTTTTCCACTTTGGCATATTTTTCCACCTAAGCAATCAAATCAAGAGACATCAGATATAATGAAATCAGTATTATGACCAAAGAGAAAAACCTAAATAACTTAATACAATACACTGAAACGGGGCAGGACCCTTCCCCAACCCAACCCCCGCCCCGTCCCCCTGCTTTTGTCTGTGGAAAAACTTTAGCCAAAGAATAAGTTTAATCAGAGAAGTGAGAAAATGCAGAAACAAAGGAAAACAGTTAAGAAGACCAAATAATAATAGTTTAGTAATGGAGCAAAGTCAAGGCCCTTTAGTTCCTTCTCAAGGGCTATAGATAATACTCTGAGCCCTATCCTGTGAGCTGTCTTGTAGATACTGTAACCCCACCAGGTGGAAGGAGTCAACTACATGATGACCAGGCTGTAGCCATGCCATAAGCTGCCACGATTCCGAGAACTAGCCTCAAAGAAATGGGAACAAACTGACCCTAGAAGTGAAGATTAACTGTCCCTAAAACAATCGAGATGCTGGTCAGACCACTGATGACCAATTTCAAGACGACTGTCAGAGCTGACTGTACTGTTTCTGCATGTAGCCCCCTCTCTCTGTGTATAGAAGCTCTTGCTCCCTGATTGTCAGGAGCGGTAGTCGGCCTTTGGAGAGGCGTCTGCTCTCCCCCACAGCTGCTGGCATCTAAAATAAAGCAAACTTAACTTTCCACCGAACTGGCCTCTTTACTGTCTTTTAAATGGTGAGCAGCCAGACCCCACTTTCAGTTACTATACTTTTTAGCACTAAAATTCTTGAATCGCTAATAACACCAACTACTTATGCTTAAGTAGTTTAAAATTCTCCTGATATATATTCAATTAGACCAACTGGTTTTATAAATAAAACGAAATTAGAATCTCTTTTGCCATTAAGTAAATGTAATAAACACAGCTGCTGTTTTGGACAGTGCCTCTTCTTTATGCTCCGTAAGGTGATATTACATTTGACTTTTAGGAAAACTGGGATGTCAGCGAGGTGATTAGGACCAGGATCTGGATCATTTCCTTTGGCTGGGCCTCTAATGGAACAGGAATTGTCATGTAACAGTGTGGACAAAACTAGGAAGAGACTAGGGAAGTTACATTAGAATTGGTAAAAATTTTTGTAAATCTTTCCCATTTTCTAGTCAGACTTGAACCATATATTCCATGTATCTCCTACCAGTCTGTGTGAACCAAAAGTTCTCATCTTCCTGGTAACCATGATTCTAAGAGTAACAGATTCACTTGGGCATCTGGTAAAAATTCAGATTCCCATATCCCTCCCCTGGAGAGCTGATTCAGTAAGCAGGTCTGAAATGAGGGTTTAAGTGTGTATGTTTAACTGGTATCCTAGATGCTTCAACTGATCGAGTTAGGCTAAGACACTTTTTATTAGGGCTTTGCTACTCAAGGCGTGGTCTGTGGACTCCAGTGCCACCAACCTAGGAGCTTTTCAGTATTGCAGGATCTCAGGTCCTAGCCCAGACTTGTTGAACTGGAACCTGCATTTTAACAAGCAACCCATGTGATTCTTACGTACGTTAAGGTTTCGGAAGCCCTGCTTTAGATATCCAGACTGCCCTCCGAAGCTAAATCCCACACTTTGGTATTTACACTAAATATCTCTTCTCAGGCCACGTTCCTTGAGGGGCGCATAAGTTACTGAAAGATAATGTGGCTTACTCTCTTGAGCTGTATATACAGTGTACTTCTGATGCTTCTGACCATTTTTTAAAAATCAAAGGTAATAAGAATTATACATGTGCTAGCCTGGGAAGGATGCACAGAGCAAACATCTGCTAAAATAACTGACCAATTCTAAAGAATTGAGTGAATAATAAAAATAGGAGAAATGGGGAAACAAAAGAAATATGGAACCTCCCATCAAAATTATCTTTCCTGTCTTTGCTCATTTATAGTTCATGTGTTTCATGGGCCAGCAAAGAATACCACCCAAGGTTCCTAATCTTGGCTACTGCTCCAATATTATTAATTTTTAAATTTAGCCAGCGAGAAAAGCATTATCAGGAAATTATGATGAAATATTATGAAAAAAATCAGTCATTTTATGCATATTATGTAATACGTACATCTTTTTACACATTTTGAAATACTTTGGTTATTATTCCTGCTCTAAACATAGACCTATATTAAGGAGTTACATTTTTAGACAAGTTAATGTGAAAATAGAATAGCTTCTGAAAATGAGCAGCTGACTTAAGAAGAGTCTTAGCACAAACAGAGAGAATGAACTAGTGGTTACCAGTGGGGAAAAGGAAGGGGGGAGGGGCAATATAGGGGTAATGGGGAAAAAAAGGGTTATTATGGGATTATATAAAATCACATGTGTGAAACTTCTGAAAACTGTAAAGCACTACAGAATTTAAAGAATCTTTCATTCAATAAAATAAAAAAAGAAGTAGTAAGAGTCTTTGTTTTCCCAAAGTTTAAACTACTATTAGTCAAACTTAGGAACTTTACATGAAAGGACGTGTAATTCATGCACTGACTTACATCCACTTCAGAAGGTATGGCCAAATTACAGGGACTCCGTTTCCACATATCCACACACTAAAAAATTAAAAACAGTATAAATAAATACACTGAACACTGAAAATAAGGCAAGGCATTTGGTATGATAATAAGCTTCATTTAAAAATATATACTTACGTTTCCTGCTTTAGAAATTTTGAGGTCATAATGCTGACCTGCTTTTCTTTCCTTTCTTTTTTGTAAGAAATCAAGTAATTTTAGCTGAGGAGGAGGTGGACAATGAGACAGATCCTGCTGCCGATTCAGAGAGGACCTGGAATATCTCTTGAAACACCTGAAATATTAAGAGATTAGAAATACACAAAGCTAATACAAGAAACTCAGAAAAAACATGGTTTAAATTAGTAGGTGTTAAATGTGTAATTAAATCACAAATATCTGTAGAACACTGTCACTTGCCAAGGAATGTTCTAGGCACTGGTGAAATAAAAATGGACAAGACTAACAAAATTCCTGCTACCACGTAGCTGACAGTCCAGAAGTGAAGACACACATATACAAGTAAACAGGTCAGATCATTCCAGATAACAATAAGCAGTAGGAGAAAAACCAGGGTACTGTGGTGAATACATGATAGAGAGGGCAACATTAGGGAAGGGAAGCACTCTGAAGAAATGATGCGTGAGCTGAGACATGACAAGAAGGAACAAGCTGTGGAAAGATCAGGGAAAGAACAGTTGAAGCAGAGAGAGAGAATTTTAAAAGGTGCTGAGGCAGGAACAAAGTTGGCTTATTTTTAAAACAGAAAAATGAAGGGAGGACTAGAGCATCAGGGTCCACACAATGGGAGATGAGGTCAAAGAGCAAGGCAGGGGCCTTGCAGATGAATGATAATGCGTTTAGACTGAATGTGAAGTACAATGGGATGGTTTTCGAGGCATTTAAGCAAGTGGTGGCATGGTCGGCTTTGAGGTTCTCAAAACATTACTGTGGTTTGCTTATATGGCGAACAGACCAGAAGCAAGCGAAGGTGAAGTAGGAAGACCAGTTAGGAAGGATTTTATTGCAGAAGTCAAGATGAAGATGATGGTGGCCTGGCTTAAGGCACTGGCAGTGGGCGTGGAGAGATGTGGACAGAGATACTAGGAGACTTTATAGGACTGCTAATGGATACTATATGGACTTATTTCACTATTTCCAAAGCTGCACCTTTTCCCCAGAATATATTATTTCCGTAGTAAAGCAGGGAATTTAGAAAATGGGTAGGTTATTTCAGCCCCTTCAAACTTGAAGATCCAAAGTGGGCAACTCAAACAATTATGCAAAGATAACTTAATGATGAGCCTACTATAACTGCAGACCAAATTAATATGCATTCTTAACTGCAGTCTGAATTAATACGCATTCTTTTACTTCATTAACTAGAAGAGATAGCTAAAACATTCTAAGACAAATTAACATGTTATAAAAAGGCATTTAGTTAGAAACTGACTTCTCAAACTGTGATCATCTCCCCAGATCTCTAAAAGAAATTATAAATTGTATCTTTAAAGGTAATATTAACAAAAATTAAACTGGTATTAGAAAGTGATAAATTATTCTTTCTGCTCATACCTGTCTCTTCTCAGAATTTCTATCTTTTTGGTGAACAAACTCTGAATTTATAGGTAGTTTGTTCTTCAAAAGAATGCAGAAAATGCATCACTTCAATATAAAGCAGAGTACATATTAAAAAAATCCTAATTCTTACACAATAAAAGTATTAAAAGACAATTAAAAATCCAATTTTAAAAAATCAGGGACTTCCCTGGTGGCACAGTGATTAAGACTCCACACTCCCAATGCAGGGGGCCCGGGTATGATCCCTGGTCAGGAAACTAGATCCCACATGCATCCTGCAACCAAGAGTTCGCATGCCACAACTAAGGAGCCCACGTGTTGCAACTAAGCAGCTGGTGAGCCGCAACCAAGGAGCCGGTGAGCCGCAACTAAGACCCAGCACAACCAAATAAATAAACAAATAAATATTAAAAAAAAAAATCAGAGCACATTTATTCTTTAAAGGGAAAAGATACTATAAATGGCAAAATTTAGAGCTACCACTCTAGTTCTCTTTTGGTTTATCCTTCCACAAAGGTAATTACCGTTTCATTGGGCGCGTGTTCATCTTTTGCTTGTTATAGAGCAGCCTGTTTGCAGTGCAGGTTACAGCTATAGAAGGATCAAGACACAGTGGTTCAGCTGTAGCTAGAATCAGTTGGCTCTCAAGCAGAAGTTTGTCTTCCTGAAATATGTAAGAGCATACATCAATACCAGATTTAAGATTTTCAAATCATACATATCACTTAATCTAGAGATATTCCTTGGAATATTTCTGCTAAGGAGTACAGTAAAATACAGTATTTCAAGTTCCAAACTAAATGTGTAAACTTTAGAAACTTGACAGCATAATGAAACTACTAATGGAAATTCAGTAATTGGTACAAAGTGGTCAAATTATAAGACTGCCTATCCATTAGCCCAACAAATATTTACTAAGCACCTACAATGTGTAAGACACTGTTCTAGACCGGGGGCGGGGCGGGGGGTGGATAAATCATGAAGAAAACAGATAAAATCCTCTGTCCCCACAAAGCTTACAGGACCAAGATAGATGACAGCACTTTCACTAATTGAGATAACAGTCCCATTCTATACTCAGCTTAACTTCATTACAAGAATAAAAATGACTCCACTAATACTGTATAAACTATATACACCAATTCCAAAGTTTATACAGGCTTTTTACCAGTATCATTTAACTTACTTTACTGAATCCTATTTTTCTTTTTTTTTTTTGCTTAAACTCTGAAATATTTTAATGGCTATTAACTCAATTTTTTAAAAGTCAAATGAATCAATTAATTACTGCTGAATAAAAATTTTTTCAAAAAAGAAACATTGCGGGCTTCCCTCGTGGTGCAGTGGTTGAAAGTCCGCCTGCTGATGCAGGGGACATGGGTTCGTGCCCCGGTCTGGGAAGATCCCACATGCCGCGGAGCGGCTGGGCCCGTGAGCCTGTGCATCCAGAGCCTGTGCTCCACAATGGGAGAGGCCACAACAGGGAGAGGGCCGCGTACCGCAAAAAAGAAAAAAGAAAAAAAAAAAAAAGAAGAAAAAAGAAACATTGCTTCTTTCACTAGGTCTATTCAACTTATTATGGAAATTTTCAAAAATACACAAAACAGAAATATAATGACACCCACGTACCAACACCCTATTTTATTTAACAACCGCCCCTCTTTTTTTTTTTTTCTTTGTTTTCCTGGAGTAATTTTAAATACATTTTCGATGTTGTATTATTTCATCTGAAAAATCCTTCAGGACGCACTGCTAACTGCTAAGGACCTCTAATATCCAGTCTAGATAAATTCCCATTATCTCAAAAGTGTATTCTTAGTTGGTTTGTTTGAATTTGAACTCAAACAAGGCCTATACATTGTATTCGGTTTTTATCTCTCAAACATTTAAAAAAAAAAATTCTGTAACGATCACCTCTTCCCCCATCTTTTTTTCTTTTCTCATGAAACTGATTTGTTGGGATTTGAGCAACTGCTTCCTCAGCGTATCATTTAACTGGGTCTGGCTGGTTGCTTCCTCATCCATGTCATTTAATGGTTTCTCTTACTCCATAAATTACTTTTAAACTGTTGGTTAGATGTAGAGGCTTGATTTAAATTAAGGTTCTATTTTTTAAACAAGAGCTCTTCAACAGTACTACCGTATACTTTCTCGTCCGCCACGCAAGGAGGAACACAAGGATTGACTATCCCACTTTTACACCAGACAGTTTAGACAGACTATAGGTTTTTCATATCTAAGAAATACAGCCATCTAGATTCATTAAGACTTCCAAGTTGATGACATTTTAAAAAGTTTATCATTTCTTTTACACTTGTTAGCTGAAATTTTTCTAAGGAATTTTCCTTGAAAAGGCAGAATAAAGGCTTTGGTCTCTCCCATTATTTACCAATCTTCAGAGTAAGAAATCAATGCCCTAAGAACCTCCAATGATGACCAGTGAGTTTGTTTTTGAATATTCTTTTAATAGCTTTTAACCTTCTTGTAAACAAAAAGATTACAGCCCAAACTACAATACAACACTTGATAGTTACTGATGAACTGAATCTTAACTTATAATCATATTTCACAGCTAGAATAATTCTCATTATTTTCTTTACTTTACTGATATTTTTACTGATAAGAAATACTGATATTTCTTTACTTTACTGATATTTTCTTTACTTTAACTATACCTCTTTATAGTAACAGAGAAATAAGTGAACACTCTTGTGAGTGGGCACCTCACATATACTGAGCCAGCACTGGAGGACTAACTGGCTATTCTCCGGATAAGAGACATCTCCAGGTAAGAGACGTCCCCTAGGGCTACAACCAGTATGGATGGCAAAAAGACAAGACGAGCTAGGTCTGCTTTAGAATCCTAGATGACAGAATATCAGCATCTATTTGTATCCACAACAAAACATTCTGTTTGAGAGGGGATACAAAACTATGTTTCAATTGGGTGAGGTCAGCCTCACCCTATTATACTATGCCCTAAAAGCAACTGGGACTGAACTGTTAGTTCCTTGAAGGATTACTGCATCTTTGTAGAGACCCTTAACTTCTAAAGCTCATAAATCAATCCCAAACTTTACTCATAAATAGAATTATGAGCAGAAAATATCTTTTGCTTAACTTAGTAAATATTGTTTCATCCTATATATTACTGTTTGGGATTAAAAAACAGAACTAACCTGGGTCCATTTATGGTTATCACTTGTTATTGAATGTACATCACAGATTAAAGTCTAGAAGAAATAAAAGTTAAAAAAACAGATTAATGTATAGGCATACAAACATATGAAGACATTTAATAAGTAAAACTCCAAATAAAATCTGAAATACTTCTTTTTTTTTTAATTTATTTATTTTAACATCTTTATTGGGGTATAATTGCTTTACAATGGTGTGTTAGTTTCTGCTTTATAATGAAATAATACTTCTTAATTAAACATTCCTTACCTGCATTGTTGGACGTAAGAGAATGTGCCTACTTTGGTAACCAGGAGATTTCATGTTACTGGACTGCCTGTAGTCACGTATTTCTGCTATGACACATCCACAGTGAAAAATATTAACCTGTTTTGAGTGAAAATATATAAGTAGATGTCATTTTTCAGAAGCCTAAATAAGTGGGTTTATATTGAATGTTTCAGGTTCTTTACATTCTTATGTAATGTTTCTGACCACTCACACACTCTTAAATGGAATTCCTTGGTGGATTTACCACCATATAAACCCTTTAAAAGCAACTGTTTATGTTCATCATGACTCAAGAAGCAGTTTAACACTGTTTAACTGTTTGCTAGTAATAGAATGACATCTGGCATTTGTATACTGTTAATGTTACAGATAACTGGTATCGCTGTTCTTTTTTTTTTGGCCGTGCCATGAGGCTTGCGGGATCTTCGTTCCCTGACCAGAGATCGAACCTGCGTCCCCTGCACTGGGAGTATGGAGTCTCAACCACTGGACCGCCAGGACAGGAAGTCCCTGCTTTTCTTCTTGACACTCACTGGCTCACTGTTGTACTCTGCTAACCCTGTCATTATTATAAATTGTCAATAACCATGCCAGAGTTTCAGCTTATAGATACAACTGCTATATTTGCTCTGCTAAAATTTCCAGAAGATAGGCTTTACTAATAAGAGGAAGAAAGCTAACATTAATTCAAATAATAATCTCTGTTAAAGATACTGTTTTTTAATCCTTTTTCTAAGTCCAAAGGTAAGAATCTGTCACTCAAGTCTTGCTAATTATCACTTGCCACAGTCGCTTATGGTATTGTGTGTTTTCACCATTCAGAACTTTTAGTGGGTACTGTGACCTCCATGTTGTCAGTCATTATTATGCTCATGCTTTTTAACCAACATTTACTGAGCCACTACAATGTGAACTGTGTGTCATTTTTATCAAGAAGCTTCATAGATAAAGTGGTGAGATACTTGCTCAGTGTGGTAAGACAGGCAATAAACATGTAAACAAATAAACAAGGTAACTTGAGACAGTGAAAGCTACGGAGGAAATAAAATAGGGAGGGGCTTAATTTAGACTGTGTGCTCAGACAGAACTCTCTGAGGGAGTAATTTTCTGCTGAGACCTGAATCACAATAAAGGGCCAGACATCTGGGACAGATGAGAAGAGCAGAGGGAAGAGCAGATGAATAAGACAGGTATAAGCTCGGTGTGTTTTAATATGGAAAGAAGTCCCGGACGGCTGGAGTGTAGTGAGTGGGGATGAGAACCAGGAGGTGAAGACAAACAGAAAGGCAGGGGTTTTGTACACTGAGGGGACACTGGAGAACTTCAGACAGGGAACTGTGTTGTTGTTGTTTTCTGTTTTTGTTTTGTAAGCTTAATTTGGTTGTCTGTGGAAAACTGATTTCTAGGGTTCTAGAATGAAAACAGGAAGTTCAGGAAGGTAACTATAGAAGGTCATGACCATATATTTTGAAGGTACAGCTGACACTTGCTGGTGGACTGAATGTGAAAGGTGAGAGTATAGTTATCTGTCAGATTGGAAAGACTGGTAATAGAACTGGTTTGGGAGGTAAAAATAAAAAGCTCTGTTTTGTCATGGTAAGTCTGAAGAACCTAATCTATATCCCAGTAAATATGTATATTTGGAGCTTGGTGGGATAGTCATTGTGATAGAGATAAGCAAGGGATTAACTGTCATTTTTTTAAACTCATTAAGCTGTTTGAGATCATCCAGGGAGAGGGTGTTACTAAAGAACAGAATCCCTAGGACTGAACCCTGAACATATTTATGGGGGAACAGAGATGACAGCAAAAAAGACTGAGACTAGAGAGAAGAGAAAAACCAGGAAGGTGATGTCTCAGAAGCCAAAAGAAGGGTGTTTCAAGGAGGAAGTAGTTATTTACACTGAACTTTGCTAAGACACCAATTAAGATGAGAACAGGAAAGGATTTTCTTAGAAGCTGAGAGATGGTACAGTATGCTTATATTCTTTATCTACTAGAGAGAGGAAAATAGATAATAGAAGAGAGGAGGGTTAAAGTTGCAAGACCAGGAGAAGGATCCAGAACATAAAGTGGAGAAGATGCCTTAGGAACAGCTTATTTCATCCATTTTAACAGGAAGGCAGGCAGAAAGTGTGGACAGAGATGTAGGGATGCTGGGAGGAAATGGAAGTTCCCATCTGATGGCTTCTTTTTCCTCAGTAAACTACCATAGTATGGCTGGAAAGCCAAGAAAGTAAGCAGTTTCTTTCATAATTTCTTGATTGTAGCTATAGGGAGATTTCCAGTGGATGAGTTAATTGTTATAACAATTTTAGAAGAATCAACTAAATCTAAACATTTCAGTAGAGCCTAAAGGATAAATATCCCACAATAAACCAATTTTCATATAGCTATGTACAATGTCTCATTTCATGTTCCATGCACTAGTGAGAATACAACTAAATACCCTTCATCACAAAACAACATATATCTAGCAAATCTAAGGACATTTTAAAGAGAAAAATTTTGTACCTGAGATTTTTCTAGGAGATCAACCAAAATAGGAGGTAATTCTTCTGCATCCAAGTATTCAAGTAATTCCCCTTCTTCATAAGGCAGTCGAATGGTCTCAGAATCTTAATTTTAAAACATAAAATTTCAGAAAGTGATCAGCCTCACCGAAAAGCCTAGGTAATAATTTAAGTAACTTCTGATAAAAAATAAAGAGAATAAAGCCAAAAGCTCTCCTAAAGTCCTTCTTTATTTAAGTCTTAAAAATAAATCACCTTACATATTGCTAAAAAACTTGATAAACTGTATACAGTTTTAGAGCAGAAAGGAGGAAACACCTAACATACTATGGAAAAACGTCTGGCACAACAATCACAGTACAAATCACAGCCAGCAGTATAGTAATCAGAATATGATAAAATTCCAACATCTGTTAACTAAAAAGTTCCTTGAAGAGTGCTTAATCTAATCTGGAAGTCAGAGGGGTAATCTGGTATCACTTCTGAAAAATGACTACTTATAGACCAAAATTCTCTTGGTGTTATACAATTAACAACCAACACAAGAAAAAATTCTTAACTAGGTAAGTTCCTTGTAGAACTCATAGTTTCATCACTGTATCAAAATTTAAATGCCTCTTTAGTGAAATCTAAGAGTATTTATATTTTAAAACTCTATTTTCATATTCACATTAATAGGAATAAAATGTTGAAAACATTTCAAAAGGCAGTGAATCTGCTTAACTTTGAAAGCTTCAGACTCAAAGTATATTCAAAGCACAGAAGAAAAACATACCTTAAAACACCTGATGCTATCTTAAATAAATAAATAGCAACAGAACGAAAGGAAACTTTGACAAGTATTTTAAAATTATGTCTTTTATAATTTAACTTCAAAGACCTCAGTCAGAATACTTTTCAAATTCCAGAAGGCTAATCACACTAGAGGTAACTTCTAATATTCTAACAAAACATCATAAAGAGAACCATTTGGAATCAAAGTCTTCTTTTATCAAGTCATCACTGATCTGAAGGACAGATCATTTAGCAGGTTAAGAAACTACTTCTAAAAGACAGCACATCCGACCGAGCAGAGGGATTTTCGTGGCTGCTGCCCTCCGGAAGTTCTTACCTGATCCATTTTTTCCCCTGAGCATCAGAGAATATCCCTCATTTCCTGGGTATAGGTTGACCACTAAACATGACAATGTCTCCTGCATAACAAGCTTCTCTAACAAGTTCACATTTCTTCTTAATTTCTGCTTTAAAAAGAGGCAGAGCTCATGAAAATAATCCAGCATAACAAAGAATGCAATCATTTAACAAAAATCAGACCTTAGTTAATCTTTTTTTTTTTTTTTTTTTTTTTGTGGTACGCGGGCCTCTCACTGTTGTGGCCTCTCCCGCTGCAGTGCATAGGCTCTGGACGCGCAGGCTCAGTGGCCATGGCTCACGGGCCCAGCCGCTCCGCGGCATGTGGGATCTACCCGGACCGGGGCACGAACCCGTGTCCCCTGCATCGGCAGGCGGACTCTCAACCACTGCGCCACCAGGGAAGCCCCTGACTTAATCTTTGATACTCTTTCCACATCTGTGTAAACTTAATTTTGATCTATTACTATGTTTTAGGCAAATGAATTAATATCACAAAGAAAAACTACTGATCTATATATAAAACAATAAACACACTTAAATATGTACCTGAGTACACAAGTAGCAAATATTAAAAATATTTAAAAAGGAAAACCATTAAATGTAAATATTTTTTAGAAAGATGCTATAATGTATAATTAGTTTCTATTAAGTATAAATCTACATAAATAATTTGGGGCATTTTCTTTGGTTGTACTATTACAGAGCATATTTCTTAAATATTTTATGGCCTAAATTAGATCCGAACAAGTTCAACAGCTGTAATCAGCTGAAATGTTAAACCCAAAAATATCTAACTGGTTAAAAGGACGTGAGTAATTTTCTGTAAATTCAATTTAACAGCTCCTTAGAAACCACTTTGCTAAGAAAAACAAAAAACTACCAGGGAACCTAACACACATACATCAAAATCTATTATTTTAGAAATGTATATGATTTAAAATGAAACCCACTTATAATAAATCCTTTCATCAAATCTTATTTGTGAAAGATGTCAATAGAATATGGATTTGAAAATGGATTTGAAAAACAAATCCATTTTGAGTATCATATTTAACATGCATATATATATATACACACAGTCATATGCAGAAAGAAATTATAAATTCTTGATCTATAGTCACCATAGAATCAAAAAAACTGCATTTTGAAAATAAATTTTTAAAAAGCAAAGCAAAGCAACTTTTAACCACATTGATGGGAAGTCAGAAAATGTCTTTCTTAAAGGACCAGACAGTACTTTAGTCTTGTGGGTCATATGGTTTGTATCACAACTCTATTTATCTCAAAATCAGCCACATACAAGATATAAATCAAGGGGTGCTGCTGTATTCCAATAAAAGGTCATTTACAGAAACATGTTGTGGGCCAGATCTGGCTGGTGGACAATGGCTGTCAACCCCAATTTAGCATCTTCATTTATGTATCTCTCCTATCTTAGTTCTGTCTCTGAGGCAACGGATATGCTCATTATACTGACTGTGGTGACAGTTCATGGGTGTATACTGTGAAAATTAATAAAAGGAAACCTCAACTAAAACTGGAGTGGGGAAGGACTGCAGAGGGAGCTCTTCTGCCCCACCATTCATCATCAATTACCCCAAACAGGAAGACATTACTGATCCCACCAGGAAGAGAACTAACTTCAACTCCTAAACAGGAAATGCAACTCCTTTACTTCCCCAACTAGGGGAAGGGAGACTTTCTTCCTCCCAGCAACAAGCTCAGTGAATGGGAAAGGACTGCAGCCCAGCCAATGGAAAACACCTGTAGCTCAGCCAACAAAAAGCCATCATTTCTGGCACTTTTACTTTCCTCCAATGAACTCTCATTTTTTCCTTGCTGATAATTTTCTTTCCTTGTCCTGCCCTCCTTACAATAAAAGCCTTCCATGTTGTTCAACTCCTCAGAGTATCTCTGCCAGATGAGATGCTGCCCAATTCATGAATCGTTTAATAAAACCAATTAGATCTTCAAGTTTATTCAAATTTTGTTTTTTTTAATACACGTCAAAACTTATAAAATGTATACTTCAAACATACTCAACTTGTTGTATGTCAACTATATCTCAATAGAATTTATGGAAACCATACCGTAAGATTTACTCATGGTTTCACAATTATTCTTTTCCTAAAGATTTTAAAGGTTAGATACTACTGGAATTCCACTAATTTTTTGCCTAAGAGGTATTCATTTTTAAAGACAGACAACAGAAGCTCAGTAGAGCCCTTTAAGGCCCTTACGACCTGAGGGTCCAAAAGATATCAAGAAATCAATTTCTATTACAGTTCTACTGCCCATACTTTCATGCTAAATAAAAATGAATTAAGTTAACCTGGGCATAAACTAATTTTTCTGACCAAATTCACATTTTATTATCACATCTAAATTTCCTACATATCCTGTAATAGTTTTAACTTCCCAGTGCAACTCACCATGAAGAAATAGGTTAATTTTCTCCTGTCTTCAGTCTACAAATAACTTCTCAGGAAGAAAAAGATGCAAAAGGTAATATATATGGTGGCTTTGCTTCTTCTAACTTCCCAATGAGATAGTCTGTTACTCAGCAAACATGGTTCCCCTCTGCTACCTAAGTAGGTGATCTCTGCCATGTGCCAGATTAGCCAGAGCTCTGGTTTAGCTGCAGAACTGGCTAGTCTGGTTAGAAAAGATATTTGTTCACTAACAAAAATATAAATCATTCAAATCTAATTCCTTCAAATTTCCCTCTTCCACTACATTTAAAAAGTTGTAATAACATAAAAAATTTATACTTACCTTAACCTCAGGCTCTTTTTCACATTCTTCAATATATAAATCATAAAGTTTTTGAAATATTGATTTTCTAAAATTTAATAAACAAAGGCAGTATACAAAGTAATGTTAATATAATATAATCATAAAATAAACATTTTGAATTTTCCTGTAATTTTTCCTCCAATTTCCCAAAAACTAGGGGTGAAGTGGGGTTGGATATGGTAGCTAACACCAACCTAGAAATTTCTAATACAGTTGACCCTTGCACAACACAGGGGTTAATCCTCGTATCACTTAGAGTCGGCCCTCTGTATCCGTGGTTCCTCTGCATCGACAGGTTCAACTAACCACTGACCATGAAGTACAGTAGTGTTTACTACTGAAAAGCATCTGCAAATAAGTGGACCTGCACAGTTCAAACCCACATTGTTCAAGGGTCAACTGTATATGCAAAGTACCCAGAACATTTCTAGCTCAGTGTCTAGGAAGAATGAAATAAATGATGGCTATCATCATATTTCTGTGAGTCTAAGATATCAATTAATTAAGCATTCATACCTTCCACTAGATAGATATTTCCTTTTAGGAGGTCTCTGTCGGGCACTTTCAATGACATACTAAAAAAGAGAAGTTTAAGAAAACAGCTTGTCTTTTGCATACTTCATGAAGAACTGTATTAATAAATCGTGTAAGGCTAAAAAGGCTGTTCAGTCACTCAAGTCTCTGATGCATATTAAATCATACCTTTTAGGGCAACCTACTTAATTTCTAAATATATGTTACAAACAAGTGAAATTTAAACTGCACTAAAATTTAGCACAATATTTACTTACTATATTATAAGCAAAATCATAAGAGTTTCACCACTGTGATTTCACAGGTTAGCAATATTTTCAATGTTTTATGGTTGTTTAGAATATGCATAGCATACCCAATTACAAGGACTCTATGTATTTGAGCTATTTTCCCCTTTAATTGAGCAGTTAGAATATCTGTTAAAACAGGAAACATAATTTTAGAAACTCTATGACCTTGTTCAAATGTTTATTCCACTGTGTTATTCAATTTCTATTCCACAGCATTATTATCTGAGCATTCTAAGTAACAGACGATCCAAACATCATCTGGTAGTTTTTATGTATTTATAGAAAAATTTGCATACTCGTCCTAATATTAACGTACTCCTTTGACAGTCACATAAGAAAATCTCTTAAAACTGAGTTCTGTCAATTAAAGACAACACTATTTCAATATGTAACTTAGTCACGCCTCACCTCCGCACGATCCAAAGCTAGTTCTAAAGCTTGTTGCTGTAAAAAGTAAATAGTGTATTTGGTAATATTAGTTATTTTCACACAAACATAATTTAATATACATATAACATTTTCTAATTAAGTGTTTAAATGTGTTTTATTTTCTAAAACAGGTCTAACATTTTTCTTTATTTCTCTCCTCCACCCACCCCATTGTATGCTCAAAATATAGCACAAAGAAAATATATGCAGTCTCAGGCACCTGATTATGACCACAAATTAGTTAAGAAATGCTACCATGATTTTCTCTGGCCATGTTTGTGCAGCTGATACAGGGCTGAGGGTTGGATATGGTAACTACTACCATTTTATAAACATCAACATTTTAAGAGCACCATTCAGGAAAATATACTGGCCATCAGGTATGCAATTAAAGTGAAGCAAAGATTAAAATCCCTTAAGCTGCTAGGAATCCTGAAAACCGAGGGGGCTGTTATGTTGGTATCTAATATCAACTTAGAAATTCCTAGTATTATTCAGAGAAACTATAATACAATGTTTCTAGGTCAGTGCCTAGCAAAAATAGAATGAAGGCTATCCTTAGCACGTTGTAATGAATTTAAGATACCATCAGTTATATGCCTGAATTATTATTTAACATTAAGAAAAACGTGCTGCCAATTATAACTGTAAGATGTCACTGACTGTAGACACATTATCACTTCAGTAATTAAAACGTAAAAGCAAATGCATCTTAGAAATGATGAAAATATAGTATTATTATTACATGTACAATTTGAGATCTACTAGTAGATCCCCATCCTTCATTGATTTCTTAGAGACCCTTATTATAAGGCAAGAGGGAGAAATAAGGTGGTTAACTGTCTTCCTCATTTGTATAGCATTCTTCTGTAATGATACCCAAGAAAAAAAAGTACTAGATTTAAAAAAAAATTAAGCAAATACACCACCACTGATTTCTTTCTGGTTTTGTGGTTTGGGTATCACATAGAGTTACAGCATTTTTCATTCACAATGACAGTCATTTTTAATTTCACTGAGAGGCAAAGAACTTTCAATTTTTATTTACAAGAACCTATATTTTTGTTTTATTTTGCAGACTCCAATACTTCAGTCTACTAAGTTGCATGGAATAAAAGCTCCTAGCACCCACCAAAATCCCAAGAGGGTAGGGAGAATAAATATTGCCAGACTTTGGAAATCAAGAAAAAGTTGAAGAGACCCTGTCCTCCTAGTCCTAAGGACGGAGAATACATATGATTATAAAAATAGTTGGCCTTTTTTCTTTTTATTTAATAGATCTTTATGGGAGTATAATTGCTTCACAATACTGTGTTAGTTTCTGTTGTACAGCACAGTGAATCAGTCATATGCATACATATGTCCCCATTTCCCCTCCCTTCCACCCTCCCTATCCCATGTCTTTAGGTCATCGCAAAGCACTGAGCTGATCTCCCTGTGCTATGCTGCTGCTTCCCACTAGCTATTTTACATTCAGTGTGTATATAAGTCGATGCTACTCTCACTTCGCCCCAGCTTCCCTCTCCCCCCCCCGCCCCCGCCACCCCGTGTCCTCATGTCCATTCTCTACATCTGCATCTTTACTCCTGCCCTGCCACTAGGCTCATCAGTACCATTTTTTTTTAGATTCCATAGATATGTGTTAGCATATGGTATTTGTTTTTTTCTTTCTGACTTACTTCACTCTGTATGACAGACTCTAGGTCCAACCACCTCACTACAAATGACTCAATTTCGTTTCTTTTTATGGCTGAGTAATATTCCATTTTGTATATGTGCCACAAGTTCTTTATCCATTCATCTGTTGATGGACAATTAGGTTGTTTCCATGTCCTGGCTATTGTAAATTGTGCTTCAATGAACACTGTGGTACCTCTTTTTTTTTTTTTTTTTTGATGTGGACCACTTTTAAAGTCTTTATTGAATTTGTTACAGTACTGCTTCTGTTTTATGTTTTGATTTTTTGGTCCCGAGGCATGTGGGATTCCTAGCTCCCCGACCAGGGATCGAACCTGCAATCCCCTGCACTGGAAGGCGAAGTCTTAACCTCTGGACCACCAGGGAAGTCCCTAGCTGGGCTTTTTAAACAGCAATAGAACCCCTACATATCAAGCATCTAAATGGAGTTAAGTAAAAAAGTCTAAAATATGCCAGTATTTCAAAAGTTTGTTAAAATAAATTTATACCAATTTAATTTATTAAAATATCTTATGGGCAGATTTCAATGAAACTGTTTCCCAGGATTCAAGATGGGATTCTTGAGAATAAACTATTTTCCAACATAAAAACATAACTCTGAATATGTACTCTTGACAAAGACACAAGGTTCTTTTAATTATTTTGGCCATAAAACCTTCAAGTAAGTTTAGATCAAAAAATTATAATAAACACAATCAAATGTATACTCTAGGACAATTTCAAACAGCCAGTCTTCTCAAGTAAATATTTAATCTTCTGATATCAAAACTTTAAAAGCTCCAGTGAGATATACTTGCATATGTAAACACTAGTATCGTTATATTCACTATTGTGTTCAAATACTTAAGAGGCAAGTGACTGGCTAATACGAACGCAAAATATAAGGCAAGGTCAGAACCCCACTGCGATAGCTTTTCTCTAACACTGCAAGGGTATACACGCAAGATCCCAAGAAGAGAAGATATATGTTTTCTGAGGTTTATCCAACATGGTGGTTAATGTTCATTTATCCTCTGTCAAATGCTGCTGTTTTTTTAAAACAGAAAGTGATTTTTTTTCTTTGTCTTTAATTCTTTAAAGGCAAGAGTTAAATGCCCAGCCCTAAGTATGTTTACTGACTCTAAATGGTAAGTAGAAATCTGCCATTAGAAGTTTAAAACTAATGCTGCTTAAATGTTATTTGCAGTAAGCAGGTTACATTTGTTGTTAAAAATTTTTTTAAAATCTAAATTAAGAGGAACTTTAAACTATGAGAAACCTATGCCCCCAAAACTATTTGTATTTATACCCATCCTTCTTGCCAATGATTTCGACTATAGTAAAGCAGACAGAAGTAATTATTTTTTAATACTTCACAAAAATAAGAACAGATAGATTATCTGTGTAATCTGGATATGATTTTAACACTGAGAGATGAGTCCCCTATTTTGTAGAGAAAATTTTGTATGTGATTGCTAAGTAATTTCCCTGTTAGGGTAACTTGGGCAGCTTACAAGAATATTTCTGTTTCGTACAGATACCTTTATCGAGATGAAGGAAGAGAACATTCTAAGAATATTAACATACTAAGGTGTAGCTTACCATTGTGGTATAAAATAGAGGTCCAAAAAGGAGAAAACTTATGTGCGTTGATGAAGTGGGGTGAAAACCGTACCTTTAGAAACCAGTCTTAGAGTACTGAAAAAGCAAAAATAACACAACCCTTATATTAACATAAAGCTCTCAAGAGATATGAGATTACTTAGTAATTAACAAGGAAAATTATTTGAGGCATATGTATTTCTAAGACCCTTTAAAAATAATTAGTAACAATAAAATTCATTATATGACAATCTATACACTCATTGTTGAAAAGCTGTAACTAGGTAGGGCAAAATACAGTTTGCAAGCTAAAATCATTACTCAGTTTCTTAAAAATGTTTAACACCCAGGAGAGAATGTTTTTTAATTTCTTCTATCATCACAGTTGCTGCTTTCATTGTTACTCTGGATTATTTTAACAGCCTGCCCTCTGGCCGTGGTCACTGCACCGTTCACTTTACAAATCATACATTTCATCATACCTGCTGATAAAAGTCCTCTAATGCTATTCCCCCAAATGCCCCAGGCTACATTTTCCAATGCAGCTCCAATTCTTCCAGCCTTTCCCCTCTTCAAGCAAACAAGATACACTCCTGAAGAACCTCATTCCTCTAACACAAACTCTCATCGTGGCTGCACAAGAAAGTAACCTTGGGAACCTTTAAAACGTGGGATACCCATGCTCCACCCTCCAGAGATTCTCATTAATTGGTCTGGAGTAGGGTGCAGGGATCACCATTTTTGGAACTCTCTAAGTGATTCAAAGGTGCTGCCAGTTTAACTCGACTGCTATATCCTCTCTGCTTCCCACAGAAATAGTATGTTTGCTCTGAGACTGATGCTAAATAAAGCTTATTTTTAATCTAATTCTTTACCTAACTCCTTGTAACCACCCCTGTGTCTATACACAGCTGAGCACATCTTTAAGCGACAGAAAACACTATTTTCCGTGTTAAATTGTTTTGGCTCGCTTTGGGTGAACCCAAAGCTTAAGTTTTGCCAGTTCAGGTTTGGAAAAAAAAAGGAGGGGAGGGGGTGGAAAAAACAGGAAAAACCCCACAAACGACCAAAAACTACAAGCACCATACAGGTTCCAGGAATAATCATTTAAAAAACGAATAAGACAGTAATCCTACTCTAGAAGAGCTCATGAAACATTTACGCTGAATTTACGGTGAAAATTTTCTGATCGTTGAATCTAAAGATGAAGATACACTAGGTAGAAGCGAAATGTGATGATGACTATCTCTTGTCACTAAATTGTGGGGGATGGTGGAGAGGAAGGCTTAGTGAATTTAAACTAAGTACTAAAAAACACAATAACCACTTACAAACCAAACATTCTGACTGTATACAGAACTTACTAGAACCCTGGAAGAAAACCATTGTAATTATCATCGTCTTCATTTTACAGAATAAGGCTCTCAGAACTAGTGACTTTCCCATGATCACACAACTAGACCGGAATTCAGACCTCTCTTTTTAATATTAAGATTCTTTCTCCTAAATCTTACAACCTTCCAGACCACTCAATCCAACACCCAGTTTTAGGTTTTTTTTTTTCCCCGCGGTACGCGGGCCTCTCACTGTTGTGGCCTCTCCCGTTGCGGAGCACAGCCTCCGGACGCGCAGGCTCAGCAGCCATGGCTCACGGGCCCAGCTGCTCCGCGGCATGTGGGATCTTCCCGGACTGGGGCACGAACCCGTGTCCCCTGCATCGGCAGGCGGACTCTCAACAACTGCGCCACCAGGGAAGCCCCATTTTTAGATTTTTGAAAGCAAAACATTTAAAGGCTTCGATTCTGCTCAGACTAATAAAATTTTTTTTCTTAATTTTGACCTATTTTTACCATTATGGTTATCACCCATCGTACACGGTACTCAATCTGACTCCGAAAATCGTGCTAATCACTTTCTATTGGGAGTCCTACTTCATTGTACGCAGCCCCTCCCTGGTGGTGGTTATCGGAGATGGCTTCCAGCGGCAGCTATTCGCCAAGTTTATTTCTGAACTCCCGAGAACCACGGCGAGGACCAGTAATCAATTCTGAACGTCGCCATCAATCCCACTGATTTCCTCGATCGACGTGAGTCTCCTCCAACTGCTCAAGAATTTGTTTACAACTCAGACTTTACCTGAAAAACGGCGCAACTCCACAGCGCAGCGAACAACCTTTATTCAATATGGACACCGAGAACCCCGCCCCCAAAGAAGCGCTACGCGGAATTCTTGCGAGTTTCCGGAAATACCTGTAACTGGAACCCACGGGTCAAACCTAAGATGAAAAGCGTGGCTTGGCAGCACCGCGAAAGGCAACGGAGGGACCGCCGGGAGGGCGGCTGGCTCGACCAGGCCCACCGCGTCTCTGGGGACACCGCCTTCCTGCCTCGGGCTCCGGGCCCCGGAAGCGGCGAAAAGCCACTCGGGAAGCCGCTCGCTCACCTCTGACCCCACCCCGAATCTCGCGCGCCTACCCTGTCCTCCGCAGGCGCGCCACGGCCACCCGTCGCAGCCCACCTGTGCGGGCCGCAGCCTCAGGATATCGCTGTTGGCTCGACCAGAACGCGACGCGCCGAATTCGGCGCCGCGCTGCCGGCTACGCGCCCGCCCGCCGCTCGCTCCGCTCGCTCCGCACGCCCCCTTGCCCGCACGGCGCCACAGCTCAGCCGACCGCCTGTTACGGCGCCCGCGCTTCCGATTGGCGCGCTGGGCGGGCGACCGTGGGCGGAAGCGGTAGAGGTGGGAAGGCGGGGCCGCGGCCAGGAGGCTCGACGCCAGGATGCTCTCGCCTGGGACTGGTCCTCGCGAGGCCTTTTGTGACTAAGGCCCGGTGTTGGGGCGAGGCTCACGAGCGCTTTCGCTGGTCCGGCATCCAGGTCCGTAAAACGAGAGGTAGCGTGTGGCTCTTTGTGAGGTAGGGAGCCCTGTTTAATTTATACAGTGAAAGAAACTTGGAACAAGCTTTCCTTGCTCCTCCCATCCTCATGAAAGGGAAAGACACCATTCCTGTATTTACTAGTGCAGGCCTTGCAGCCTATGATAGTTTATCAAGCAAGTGCCAATGAATTTAATGCCATAAAACAAAACACCTCACTGAAGAGTTGTAAAGATTCAGGAATGGAATAACCAGAGCACATTGCAATGTCTGATTGTAATTCTGTACCTTTAAATAACTTTGGTTGTTGGGTTATAAACTTTTAAAAAATGATTATTGAAGTGAAGCTCACAGAATGTGAAATGAAACACTTTTAAGTACACAATCAGTAGGCTTCAGTACATTCACAGTTCCGTGCAACTACCAACCATACTGGTTCCAAAACAATTTCCTCACCCCTGTTAAGCAATTACACATTATTCTTCCCTCTCCCAGACCCTAGCAGACCCCAACTGCTTTTAGACTTTAAGGATTTACCTAATCTGGGTATTTCACGTAAATGGAATATGTGACCTTTGCATCTGTCTGCATTCACATAACAATGTTTTCCAGGTTCATCCACCTTATAGCAAGTATCAGGACTTCATTCTTTTTTATGGCTAATATTGCATCTTATTTGAGTATATATACCCCAATTAATTCATACATCCAGCGATGGACATTTGGGTTGTTTACACCTTTGAGCTACTGTGAATAGTGTTGCTATGAATATTTGTGTCGAAGTATTGTTTTGAGTCCCTGTTCTCAACTCTTTCTGGCATATACTGTTAAAGAAACCTGGAATCTGACAGTAATTCAAGCGGTAAGAAAAACAGATTTTATTCAGGAACTATTGCAGTAGGGAGAAGAGACCTTAGTATAGAACTGGGTTCAGTTACAAAAACAGCATAGACAAGTAAGGATTTATAGCCAAGGTGGGGTGAGGAAACAGTGGATGGAAATTTCCTAAAAGGAAATATCAGGTGTAAGGGCTAAATTCTGGCCAAACCGACTTGAAAGGATTCTTAACTGAAGGCAGACCAGGATGATCAGCTATTAATGGTGGGGGCATGAAGAATCCGATCAGATATTGAGGGTGATCAGATACCCGGGTAGGGGTTCTTTCTAAACTGACCTAGCTGGATTCTTACTACAACTGGTTGATGCAGACCCCACAAGACCGATACTAAAGTAGAGGCTAAGAGGGCTTAGAGGAGCCTGACTAAAGTTTAGTCAAGGAGAGAGTCTTTGTCAGTACCCAGGAATGGAACTGCTGGGTCATATGGTAATTCTGTGCTTAAATATTTGTGCAGTCAATAAACTGTTTTCCACAGTGGCAGAGACATTTTATATACTGATAGCAATGTATGACAGTTCCAGTTTCTCCACATCCTCACCAAAACTTTCGTCTTGTTTTGTTTTTGATCATAGCCATTCTAGCGGGTATAAAATGTTATCTCATTGTGGTTTTGATTTGCAGTTCCCTGATGGCTAATGATATTAATTGAGAATCTTTTCATGTTCTTATTGGCCATTTGTATATATTCTTTGGAGAATGTCTATTCAAGTCCTTTGCCCATTTTTAAATTGGGTTATTTGTTTTTTTGTTGTTTAAGTTATGAGTTCTTTATATATTCTGGATACTAGACCCTTATCAGATATATGATTTACAAATATTTTCTCACATTCTGTAGGTTGTCTTCACTTTCTTGCTAATGTTTTTTGATTTTCAAACTTAAATTTTTGATGAAGTCTAATTTACCTATTTTTTTCTGTTGTGGATTGTGATTTTGGTGTCATATTTAAGAATCCATTGCCAAATCCAAGGTCATAAGGATTGTTGAAAACCATCTCTGCACTTCGTTTTACACAAAGCAGAAAGTGAATTTATCACAAGGATTTCAACCTGCAAGCCAAGAAACTTGAGGCTATGGGAGCGACGAGTTCCGAGTTGCTCACAGACTAAAGAGTGTGTATAGGGTAAATGCAGAAGTAATTTGGCTTTTTCAGCTGATCCTTATTTGGATCAGTGTAGTTGTGTCAGGGGACCAAGGAAGTCCAAAGACAGCATGAGCAGACTTGGTCTTTGGGGATTGGCTGGCATCCTCTGCTGATTTCTGAGGAGGGCTGTAAATTCCTGCAACTTACATTAGGTAAGGTAAAGTTTTGTGTTTCTTTAATGCACCTGTGTTGTCCAACTCCATTTTTGTCCCCAATATAAGTGACTCCATTTTAGTTTTGGTTCTACAGAATTCACCCCTATATTCTTCTAAGAGTTTTATGGTTTTAGCTCTTATATTAAGTCATTAGTCCATTTTGAGTTTATTTTTATATACATTCTGTGGTAGGCATTCCATTTCATTCTTTTGCATGTTGTCCCAGAATCATTTGTTGAAGTGAATATTCTTATCCGCAATGAATGGACTTGACAACCTTGTCAGAAATCAATTTGCCATAGATGTATGGGTTTGTTTCTGGAGTATTACTTCTACTTTGTCCATCTTATGTCTGTCCTATGCCAGCACCACACTGTAGCTTTGTACTAAGTTTTGAAATTGGGAAGTGGAAGTCCTCCAGTTTTGTTCTTTTCCAATATTGTTTTGGCTCTTCAGATCCCTTGCAATTTTATATGAGTTTGAGGATCAGCTTTTTCATTTTTGCAAAAAAGACAGCTGGGATTTTGATAGGGATTCCATTGAATTAATAGATCTCTTTGACAAGTATTGTTATCTTAAAATATTAAGTCCTCCAATCCGTGAACATGATGTCTTTCCATTTATTTAAGTCTTCTTTAATGTTTTTTCACAATATTTGTAGTTTCCAGTGTACAAGTCTTTCCTCTCCTTAGTTAATTTATTTCTATCTATTTCTGTTCTTTTTTTTTTTTTTGAATGCTATCTTAGTCTGTTTGGGGATGCTATAACAAAATCCCACAGAAGACTGGGTGCCTTAAACAACAGAAATTTCTTTCTCACAGTTCTGGAGTCTGGGAAGTCCAAGATCACAGTGCTGACAGATTTGGTTTCTGGTGAGAGTTGTCTTCCTGGCTTGTAGAGAACTGCCTTCTCCGGGTGTCCTCATGTGGTGGTGAGGGAGAGAAAGGCAGCTCTGGTGTCTCTTATTATAAGGATACTAGGCCCTCTTTCCAAAAAACAATCACATTGGGGCATAGGGCTTTAACATGAATTTTGGGGGAACACAATTTAGTCCATAGTAAATGCAATTATAAATGGAATTTTTACTTAATTTCCTTTTCGGATTATTCATTGTTGATTTATTAAAAAAACTGATTTTTGAGTGTTGATGTTGCACTCTGAAAACTTGTCAAATTTGTTTATTAGTGCTAATACTTGTGTGTGGTATGCATGCGTGTGTTCTTTAAGGTTTCTTTTTTTTTTTTTTTTTTTTTTTTTTTTTTTGTGGCACGCGGGCCTGTCATTGTTGTGGCCTCTCCTGTTGCGGAGCACAGGCTCCGGACGCGCAGGCTCAGCGGCCGTGGATCACGGGCCCAGCCGCTCCGCAGCATGTGGGATCTTCCCGGACCGGGGCACAGACCCCGTGTCCTCTGCATTGACAGGCGGACTCTCAACCACTGCACCACCAGGGAAGCCCTAAGGTTTCTTTATATAGGATCGTGTCATCTGTAAATTGAGGAAGTTTTACTTATTCCTTACAGTTGGGATGCCTTTTATTTCCTTTCCTTGCCTAATTGCTCTGGCTAGAGTCATTCCTTCATTTTAAGGAATTGGCTCATGCAGTTGTAGAGGCTGGCAGGTGTGATCCACAGGGCAGGCTGGTAGGATGAAAACACCAGAGCACTTTGTAGTTTTAACAACACCTGCCCTCAGTGGAAACTAGTAAACCAGAGCCTAATCTGCTGGTTTTATTAGAGCCTAGCTGACCTGGGGGAAAGGAGATACCCAATTCCAGCCCACTGTAGCCATGTGTCTCACCTGTGGGTGGGGGAATCTGAGAAACACTTGTGAAGTTCACAGTTCGGGGACACAGGCTCACTAAAAGACTGAGACCTAATTCAAGGACTGTAGACTGCTTCCCTTTCCCAAACCTTACCACCACATAACTAAAGGTCTATTTACAGCAGTTCCTTTTATCCAGTACATAATGTCTAGCTATCAAGAAAAAATTACAAGGCATACTAAAAGGCCAAAAATACAGTTTAAAGAGATAGAACAAGCATCACAGCCAGACATGGCATGGATGTTGGAATTATCAGACTGGCAATTTAAAACTATGCCTCCTGATGTAGTGTATTTCATATTATTACTATTTATGAATTATGTTCATAAAAACAGAAATTGAATCTGAATTGAATCAAGCCCCTAGGTCTAACTACCGGTTTACTTGAATAAAGAGGCACAGAGTAACTTGTTAAAGTGACAGCATGATAATACAATCTGCCCAATACATAGTGTAGTAAACCGTAAGAAAACTGAATGTGAATTGGCTATGTGATATTAAGGAATTACTATTAACTGTTACAGGCTGAATTGTGCTGCCACCACCCCCCGCCGCCCCAAATTAATATGTAGAAGCGGTAATGTCTAGTACCTCAAAATGTGATTGTATTTGAAGATAGGACCTTTAAAGAGGTGATTAAGTTAAATGAGGCTGTTAGGGTGGGCCCTAATTCAATATGACTGGTATCCTTAAAAGAACAGATTAGGGCACAGATTGAGAGAGAGACACTAGGGATGCCAGCACACAGAGAAAAGACCTTGTGAGGGTACAGCGAGAAGGGGCTATTTGCAAGCCAAGGAGAGAGGCCTCAGAGAAAACCAACCCTGCTCTCACTTTGATCTTGGATTTCAGCCTCCAGACTCAGAGAAAATTAATTTCTGTTGTTTAAATCCCCTAGTCTGCGGTATGTTGTTATGACAGCCCTGGCAAACTAATACAATAACACTAGATGGAATACTGATTTTTTTAGTTATGAGAATAAGAAAAATGGACTTTGTGTATTAGAGATACAAAATATAGCATTTACAAGTAAATAAGTAAATAAAAGAAAAAATAAAAGAAACAAAATTCTGTTAGGATTTTAAATCCTATTTAAATTAATATGCCAAGTATAATTTTATACACAAACTCAATTACCTGTATATATTATATTCCTTGAAAAAAAGGAGGCAACTTCAAACCTGTAATAAATGTTTAATATGTCCAAAAAATGTATTTCAAAGTTTAAGCTTTAGTGGATAAACGGTTATCTAGAACGGTGCCTTAATTTTTTTATTAGTCTTTTAGGCTTAATTAAATAAAAACTTTAATAAGGTTGGGAGGTAAGAAAACAAGATTTGTCATACAAAAAAAAATTCAGTACTATAAGATTTTTATTTAACCTCTTGATCCTACATCTGATAGCCTTTCTCCCACACTGAAAATGTTGGTCCCCAACTGCATCAAAATGATGATTGTTTTGTCCCACATAACATTTGCAACCATCTCAGAATAACAACACTAATGCTACCATCGACAGTATAATCACTGGAACATTTAAAGGTTTTTATTGAAGGGTTTTTTTGTCCTTAGACTATATACTACTGGAAATGCATATACAAATTATGAGTTTTTTTAAGTCGTTTAAAATAATTTCTTTCTGGTTGGCTATGTCAACAACTTGATACAGGGAAATATTTGTTTTTGCTTCTGTTTTTAGGAATTGAAACTTTTTTTAGTTCTTAGGAATTATTTTATAATTTATTTTTATAAGTATTTAAAATAATTGTATAGTTACAAGTAAAATCTATAAAATAAGATTAAACTCAGAAATTTTAGTTTCTATTCCAGTTCCTTCATCCTGTTTCTCCCTTCCTCAATTGGTAACCATTATATTTTAGGTTTTTGCTTTATTCTGCTATTTTAACATGGTATACAATATAATAGATATAGATAAATACTTATATCTCCTGTTACTAATACTAATGGAAACTGGTAAATAAACAGATAGAATTAAACATTTATCCTGTTTTTATAAATCACTGTACCTTAAGGGATTCAGTTAATTCGTGAGTGGAAATTTCTTTTTAAAGAAAAATAAAGGCTAATAAATTCAGAATTAATAGGATCAGATTTTCACCATTTTGAAACTCCAAATGAAATAATTTACCTAGTCATTGATTGGTTGCTAACATCACAGAAAGAGAAACTAGCTAGAAAGGACTCTTGCAAAAAAGCAAAAAATCCAGTCACACCTCTTTGTAGCTAACTAGTTATTTACAAAAAATAAAGAAGACAAAGGAACATGTTAAATGACATTACTGGGATACAGTCAGCCAGATCCAGAATATAGGAAACTCTGCAGAACACATAACAGTGTTTCCTCACAAATATATCAAAAGGAAAAGAGAGAGGAGTGGGAGACCCAACGAAGAAATTGTTGAAAGCAAACTATAAAAATTTGAGATAATATAGAAATTTGAACACTGATTACATATCCAAAAATATTGAGGAATTATTGCTATTTTTTTAGGTGTGATAATGGTACTGTGGCTTGTTTTTTTAAAAGAATCTTTATTCTTTAAAGATATATCCTGCAAGGATAAATACTGAAATGTCTATAGATGAAATGATATGTTTCAGATTTGCTTCCAAATAATTCATGGGGACAGAAGTGGGGGAAATGGGTGTGGGTTTACGTAAATCAACATTAGCCATGGATTAGTCATTGTTGAAGCTGATGAATGGGAGGCCATTATACTCTTTTTTTGTACTTTCGTACATTTTTTGGAAATACCTACCAGCTGTGCAGGCCACACAGTGACAACAGGAAGGCCCAACAGGCAGGGTTTTCTCTACTGCCTGTCTCCTCCTTGCTTAGCTACTTTACATACTTTCAAAACACAGATCATGTCATATCTCCGCTGTTAAATTTTTTCATTGAGCCCCCAGGGTCCACAAAATAAATTATGCATCCTTAATATGATAGTAACCCTCAGCAGTCTGATTCCACCCATGTTTCCAGACTGAGTCTTTCACAATAACTCCTTTGACACACTGGTGTCTTATTAGCTATCTCGTCATGAAATATCATTTCTTTCTCTCTGTTTCTCTCTAGGGATGTTATTTTACTTTGTATTTTCCTCCTCAATAACTTTTCTGCTGAATCTTATATTGCTTTCTAGGCTACATAATGTTATCACTTCTGACACTTTCTGGGATTCCTCAGTTGGAATTAGTTTTTCTGATCTCTGATGTCCCCAAATGCTTTATTTTCATCAACATGGCCTTACAGTTCACTCAGCTTAACTAAACTTTAGACAGGCTTCTTCCCTCTAGGCTCATGACTTCCCTTTTCTTAGAGCATTTACTTCTGACAACTTGTAAATTCTTTCTCTGCCCCTTTGATATGTAATTTTTTTTTTAGAATTGATTTTTTTAATGGCTTTAAAAAAATTGAAGTATAGTTGATTTACAATGTGTTAGTTTCAGATGTACAGAAAAGTGATTCAGATATATATATATATACACACACACACACATATGTATATAAGGTACACACATAGGTATCTATTCTTTTTCAGATTCTATTCCATTATAGGTTATTACAAGATATTGAATATAGTTCCCTGTGTTATACAGTAGGTCCTTGTTATCTATTTTATATATAGTAGTGTGTATCTATTAATCCCAAACTCCTGATTTATCCCTCCCTCCCCTTCCCTTTTAGTAACCATAAGTTTGTTTTCTATGTCTGTGTGTCTGTTTCTGCTTTGTAAATAAGTTCATTTGTGTATCAATTTTTATTCCACATATAATTGATATCATATGATATTTGTCTGTCTCTGATTTACTTCACTTAGTATCATAATCTCTAGGTTCATCCATGTTGCTACAAATAGCATTATTTCATTATTTTTATGGCTGAGTAATACTCCACTGTATATATTTACCATATCTTCTTTATTCATTCATCTGTCAACGGACATTTAGGTTGCTTCCATGTCTTGGCTATTATAAATGGTGCTGCTATGAACATTGGGGTACATGTATCTTTCAAATTAGAGTTTTCATCTTTTCCAAATATATGCTCAGAAGTGGGCTTGCTGGATCATATGGTAACTCTATTTTTAGTTTTTTAAGGAACCTCCAGAGATGTAAATTTAAAAAAAAAGAGGCTTTAACCTCCTCTCTCCCCTTTGAAATGTAATAATAAAGGAAGATATGCTCCCATCACTCATTGTCTACTGGGAGAGTAGGAGCCTAACCACCGTGGGTGCCTAGCTCCAGGTTGTAAAAGTACCCCCTGTCATGAAGATAAGACAAGTTTACTTTTCCTTTGGGTAAGGCCAGTTAACCCAGGTGGTCTACAATGTCCTCACCCCAGCTCTTAAAACCTCTCCTACTATAAAATTCTTTGCTTCAAAGGACACAATCAACAGAGTGAAAAGGCAACTCATGGACTGGGAGAAAATATTTGCAAATCATATATCTGATAAGGTGTTAATATCTAGAAGATATTAAGAACTCCTATGACCTGACAACAACAAAAAAAACCAACTCGATTGAAAAATGGGCAGAGGAGCTTCTGGTTTGGTGAAAGCATCCACATGCCAGGAGGGTGGGGCCACCCCAGTTCCTTGGGGACAGAAGCTCCTGCTCCTGGGACTCTTACGTACTTCATCCTGTGTACCTCTTCATCTGGTTGTTCATCTGTATCCTTTACAATATCCTTTATTAATAAACTGGTAAACGATTTTTCGGTGGTTCCTATAAGCTTATTCTTCTGGATCATCATTTGTGTCATTTTATCAAGAAAGAGATTATTTCAAGGACTTTTTGAATTATGAGAGCTAATAAGCTACATAAGGGTTTTTTTTGAAACACAAGGGAAGGCTGTTTGGAGAGAATGAGAGAATAAGATGAAGGTGATGGGAGGACCAGTGCCTAAGTTGAGTTTGTAATAGTTTCTCAAGTTGCCTTGAAAGATATCTGCACTTTATTTCTGCTTTTATAAAAATTGGAAGTCAAACGAAGAATATAGTATGTGATAGATTGATATGTTTTTCATTACTTGAGAACATGGACTATTTTCTCTCCTATATATTTAGCTGTTTTGGCTTTGAATCTTCATAGTTCAATCAGTGTAATATTGAAGGAAGCCTCTTAGGTTTTACTGAAGACTCAGCCATGTTTTCTTTTTTATTGACTGCACTGGAACTAAATATATCTTGGCAGAGAAAACACACTGCTTGCCACCATTTGAAGTACCCACTGCCCATGGACATAATTGTCCATCAACCCTATAGAGATCTGTAAATTTGTTTGGAAGGCCTGCAAACGAGATTCATCCAATGATAAGTTCTCCTAAGAAGAAGCTGGAGAAACCACTGAAAACAAATATACTTCTCTTATCACCTACCTTAGCATCCACTGTGGCTAGTTCCATGATAGAAAACAAAGGAAAATATTTTATGACAAGTGGCAACATTTCTGACTGATTTTTAGCTGTATCCTTAACAGGGAATAGATGTGTGTGATGTGTAATTATTCAACTGTTACTCTGTGTGTGTGTGTGTGTGTGTGTGTGTGTGTGTGTATAATACTGAGAAGTTCATATCCTAATATACTACATTTTAAAGTTTTAAATAATGTCATCAAGACTATGTGTTGTACATCTACAGAGCCAACACACATGTCATAAATATTGTTATGAATGCTAATAATCAGCTACATGTTGGGTAAATGCATTTAGGTTTAGAAATAACAAATTATTGGGCCATCTGCTATATTTCTAATTGAAAGGCTTGGGGGAATGTATAAGTACTCTAAACTCTTACTTGCTGTGGAAAAATTTTACTCATCACTGAATTATTACTTGGCCTTTGAAAATCATTATTATTTGGCTCCCTTGGAGAGATGGATAATTTACCTAATATGGACAAGTACTTTCCTCCCAAGAGGGAGTAGTTTTACTAGCCTGTGCCTCAGAGGATCAGAAATATACATGGGCAAAGGACTTGAATAGACATTTATCCAAAGATGTACAATAAGCATATGAAAAGATGCTCAACATCACCAGTCATTAGGGAAATGCAAATAAAAACCACAGTAAGATACTACCTCACATCCTTTGGGATGGCTATACCAAAAAACCCACAAAATAACAAGCATTGGCAAGGATGTGGAGAAATCAGAAACCTTGGACACTGCAGACGAGCATGTAAAATGGTGCAAATGCTATGGAAAACAGTATGGTCGTTCCTCAGAAAGTTCAACATAGAATTACCATGTGATCCAGCAATTCCACTTCTAGATATATTCCCCAAAGAACTGAAAGCAGAGACTTTAACAGATATTTGTACACCAGTGTTTATAGTAACATTATTTACAATAGTCAAAAGGTGGAAACAACCCAATGTCCATCAACAGATAAATTCATAAACTGTGGTGTATACATTCAACAGAGTATTTTTCAGCCTTAAAAGGGAACGAAATTCTGACACATGTTACAAGATGGATGAACCTTGAAAACATTATGCTAAATGAAATAAGCTAAACACAGAAGGACAATTAATTGTATGATTGTACCTAATGAGATACCTAGAATAGTTAAATTCATAGAGACAGAAAGTAGAACAGTTTATCAGGGACTGTGGGATGGGAAGAATGGGAAATTATTGGTTAATGTGTATTGAGTTTCCATTTTGGAGGAATTAAAAAGTTCTGGAAACAGGTAATTCTGATGCACATTTGTGAATGTACTTAATGCCACTGAATTGTATATTTAAAATAGGTTACAATAGTAAATTTTATGTATATTTTCCTATAATAAAAATATTTAAAAACCACCAAAACAACTCTCCCATTATTTGTTTCAGCAGAGTTGAGTTTAGACTGTGTTCTGATCTCTCTTAACTATTTAGATAGCCTTGAGTAAAGTCTTCCTTACCTTTTTAACTGTGTTGGGGGCAATTTTTGCTTTGACAGTTTGTAATTCTGGCTTTTCATTGTATGTACCATGCATTATATATACTTATTTGAACACACATCTGTTTCTCTGTGGTATTTTAAGCCCCTTGAGGTTGGGAACCATGTTGTGTTCATACTATCATCACCCAGAATGCATTTCCTGGTGTCCTTACAAATTAGAGCCTCAAAAATTTTTGCTGAAAACAATTTAAATTGTTTCTATTATGCACGGAGAGTTTTCCTGTGTACAAGTAACATCTTTTGGCACCAAATGGAATAGCTAGTACTGTATTAGTATTTTCCTCGAACAAATTGTTCTCTTTAAAAAAATCTAGATCCTATATATCTTTTTAAAAGTTTACCCAAAATAAGCATTGTTGCAATCAAAGGGTAACAGGCTAATGTTATTGCTAAAGGATGCTTTTGTCCCCTGGGTGGAGCCTACCTGGGACAATTCCATAGCCCCAACCAGGTTGGGAAAGTCACCACACTTATAAGAGATTCCCTAAATCATAATGATTAATTTATTAATAATTGGTATAAAGATGATAGTTGAAACCAAGGAAAAGGAGAAGTATGTGTGTTGGCTGTAGAGGCAAAAGGCTTTGCAAAGAACCCTGAGAAATGTCACTTGTATTGCTAATTGTCTTGAGGGAAAATTTTGTGCTTAAAAAACCTATTTATAGTTGCCAGTGTTTTAATGAATATTCAATTTATTAAAATTGTAGACGTGTAAATTTAGATCTTTTAAGCCTTTAAGCTCAAGGTATTCATTTTATTATAAACTTAGTCAATTTTGTTTTGACTAAAATAGTCTCCTTTTCTAACTCCTCAGTGGATTCTTACATGCCATGAAATCTGAGAACCATAAGAGGGGTTTCTAAATTACAGTGAACGAATCTCTAATTCTTGAAGCATTGTCTCAGTGAGGCCATAAAGAGTTAAGTTTTATAGATTTGGCATGAAGATTCCATAACATTTTCAGTTCTCATTGGCACAGGTCAAACCATAGTTTCTTTTAGCCAGCACTGGTTTCAGGAGAGTGTGTCTGACTTTCTTCCAAGGATGATCCTGATAAAGAAAGAAAGCAAAGGAAAAGAAAGCAGGAATGGAAAACAGAGTTACACAGCAGGCCCCAGTGCAGAATTTGACTTTCTCTCTCTGCCGCTTTCTTCCTTTCCTCAGGCAAACTTACTGAACCAGTACTAGTCAAACTCTGAAGATCTCAAGGACTTGCTCTGTTTCGTGCTTGCATCTGTAATGCCTACTGAAATGTGAGTGCTTACTGTTCATTCATTCATTCAAGAACTATTTATTGAGAGCCTGTAATATACCAGGCATGGTTCTAGCTGCTGGCAATGTTAATACTGACCAAATAGCCAAAAATCCATGTTCTCATAGAAATATATCCTAGTGGGAAAAGACAGACAACCAAAAAATAAGTAAGAAGAACAGATAATATGTTAAACGTATCAGTATCCTCCAGGCAAATATCACCAGGAACACACCTGTAGTTGAACAACTTGGGTTTATTACTTGTTGCAGTGAGGGAGAACTATCACCATAGGGAACTGTGGGGGAGCTCAGTAAGAAGGTATTAAAAAGAACCTATTATAGGATTTAGGCCTTGGCTGGATAACTTTGGGGAGGTTCTAATAAGTGGAGATTTTCTTTGGATTCCATGTTGTCAGAAAGCAGGGACAATTTTATAATTGTGTCCTTGCCTGTTGTTGACATTCTGTGAGATTGTTTATGGCCAACAGGAGAACACCATGGCCTAGCTGTGAATATCAGGCCAATTTCCAGATTTCAGGGATTTTTGCTTTCTCAGATGATAAGTGCCCTGAAGAAAAAAAGTAAATCAGGGAGAAGAGATAGGGAGTTCTGGATGGAGCTAGGTGGAGTGGTTTTGATTTACAAAAGGATAGTCAACAAAAGACTCCATGAGTAATTAACATGTGTGCAAAGATCTGAAGGAGGTGAGGAGGGTGAACCCACAAGTGAAAGGTGGGGAAATGAATAGAGGGGAGAGAGGAAATCCTTGACACATTCCAGGAACTGTAAGGAAACCATGGGACTAAATGGTTAGTTAACAAAGATAAGAGAAATGACCCAAACTAAGGTATTGCTGCTAGATACAGAGTGCCTAACCAGGTTATCCAGCACTGAGTGGAGTTCAAACTGACTTTAGCAGGTCCTGGGTCAAGACTGGACCACTTTTTGGTATGCTAATTAGGGGTATTGATCCAGGATTGGATAAGTCTAGACCGGATTATTTTAAAAAGCAGGTTTAAAATAAATAAAATAAAAAATATAAAAATAAAAAGCACGTTTAGGCAGACTTTATCTCTTCAGCATCGTCTAAGAGCAGTTTCTCAAACAGGTGATGAGCTTTGTGCTGGCACAGAGCATTCAAACATTTGCTAAATGCTTTAACTCCAGTCATGGGACCTCCCTAAACAGATTCCACATAGAGAAAACCTGAAATCATCTTAAAATGTGTGTTGCATGAGAATGAATTCTGAGTTATGAAAATGCTTCTTCTAAATTGTAACTAGACAAGCTCTCTCATAACAATACTTTAAACATTTACTGTGTAAATTTTCACACGTTAATCTCATTGAACATTTTAACTGCCTTAAGAAATAGGGTAGGAATCTTTCCATTTATATTTGGTTGAACCGTATGAAATTGCTGTATTTTACCATTTTTAACCTACAAAAATGGCAGTTACATTTGGTCCTACCTAAAAGGTGAGGAAATTGGAGAAGTTAAGAAAGGCAAAGGAGAGTTAGTGGTAGAGTTTCACAACTCCTATACTTATGTCTCCAGCCTAGATTACTCCCCTGGACTCCATACTCATCCACATCTCCTCTTGAAAATCTGTCTAGTAAGCTTCAAGTTTAACATGGTAAAAACTGCTTCAATCAAAAGACATAGAATGGCTAAATGAATTTTTAAAAAGTATATGCTCTTTCACTTTAGCTTTAAGAATGTGTACAGACTGAAAGAGAAGGGATGAAAAAAAGATATTTCATGCAAATGGACACCAAAAAAAAAAAACAGGCTTAGTTATATTTATATCAGACAAACAGACAAAATAGAGTTTAAGCCACAGTCTAATAATAGGCAAAGAAGGTCATTATATAATGAAAAAGGGGTCATTCGAAGACAATATAACATTTGTAAATATACACCCAACATGGGAGCACCTAATTATATATAGCAAATATTAACAGACGTGAAGAGAGAAATAGATAGCCATACAGTAATAGTAGAGGATTTCAATACCCCACTTTCAACAATGGATAGATCTTGTAGATAGCAAATCAGTATGGAAACATTGGTCCTAAACTACATGTTATATCAGATGAACTTAACAAATATATACAGAAATATGAACTTAACAGAAATATACAGACCATTCCATCCCAACGCAGCAGAATACACATTCTTCTCAAGCACACATGGAATATTCTCTAGGATAGATCACGTTTGGCCACAAAATAAGTCTTAATACATTTAAGAGATTGAACTCATATCAAGCATCTTTTATGAAATCAGAAATCAATTATAAGAAGAAAACTGGAGAATTTATGTGGAGATTAAACAACATGCTTCTGAATAACCAATGGGTCAAAGAAATCAAAAGGGCAATCAAAAAATATTTTGAGACAAATGGAAAAACAACATACCAAAACTTACGGGATACAGCACAAGCAGTTGTAAGAGGTAAGTTTATAGGAATAAACACCTACATTAAGTTGCAAGAAAGATCTCAGATTAAAAAAACTAACTGTACACCTCAAAGGACTAGGAAAAAAATCTAAGCCCAAATTTAGTAGAAGGAAGGAAATAAATTTAAAAGAGTAGAAATAGAGACTAAAAAAAGAGAATAGAAAAGATTGAGCTGCTTTTTTTCTTTAAAGATAAACACAGTTGACAACCCTTTCTAGACTCACCAAGAAAAAAAGAGACTCAAATAAGAAATGAAAGAGGATACTTTGCAACTGTTACCATAGAAATACAAAGGATCATAAGAAATTACTATGAACAATTATATACCAACAAATTAGACAACCTAAAAGAAATGGATAAATTCCTAGAAACATACAACCTACAAAGACTAAATCATGAGGAAACAGAAAATCTGAACAGACAAATTGCTAGTAAGGTTATTGAATTAGAAATCAAAACTCTCCCAACAAATGAAAGTTCAGGACTAGATGGCTTCACAGAATTCCACTAACCAATTAAGGAAGTAATATCAAATATTCTCAAATTATTTCAAAAAACAGAAGAGGAGAGGACATTTTCAAACTCATTTTATGAGGTCAGCACTATCCTAATACCAAAGCCAGACAAGGACACTACGATAGAAGAAAATTACAGGTCAATTTTCACTGGTAAACATAGATGCAAAAATCCTCAACCCAATATTAGCAAACCAATTCAACATTACATTAAAAGGATCTTACACCATGATCAAGTAGGATTTATTCCTAGGATGCAGGATGGATCAACATCTGCAAATCAATCAATCATATTGACAAAATGAAGGATAAAAACTATATGATCATCTCAATAAATGCAGAAAAATTATGTTGCAAAATTCAACATTCGTTCATGATAAAAACTCTCAACAGACTGGGTGTAGATGGAACATACCTTGATGTAATAAGGGCCATATATGACAAGCCCACATTGATTATATCTTCATCATAATCAATGATGAAGAGTTGAAAACTTTTCCTCTAAGATCAGGAACAACACAAAGATGCCCATGACACTTGTGTTCAATATAGTACTGGAACTCCTAGATAGAGCAACTAGACAAGAAAATAAATAAAAGGTATCCAAATTGGAAAGGAAGATGTAAAACTGTCTCTATTTGCAGATGACATATATAGAAGACCTAAAGATGTCACCAAAAAACTGTTAGGACTAATAATCAAATTCAGTAAATTTGCAAGATACAAAACCAATATACAAATATCAATGCATTTGTATACACTAATGACTATTAGGAAGAGAAATGGAGAAAGTAACTCCATTTAGAATTGCATCAAAAAGAATGAAATACCTAGGAATAAATCTAACCAAGGAGGTGAAAATCTGTACACTGAAAACTATAAGACATTGATGAAGTAAACTGAAGACATAAATAAATGGAAAGATATTCTGTGCTCGTGGATTGGAAGAATTAGTATTGTTAAAGTATCTATACTACCCAAAGTGATCTACAGATTTATTACAATCCCTATCAAAATTCCAATGGCATTTTTCACAGAAATAAAAAAAACTCCTAAAATATGTTTGGAACCACAAAAGACCCCAAATGGCCAAAGCAGTCTAGAGAAAGAAGAACAAAACTGGAGTTATCACACTTCCTGACTTCAATCAATATTACAAAGCTACAGTAATCAAAACAGTATGGTATTGGCATAAAAAAGGACACATAGATCAATGGAACAGAATAGAGATCCCAGAAATAAACCTATGCATATGTGGTCAATTAATTTACAACAAAGGAGCCAAGAATATACAATAGGCAAAGAACAGGCTCTTCAATAAATTGTGTTGGGAAAACTGGGCAGCCACACGTGAAAGAATGAAACTGGCCCACTATCTTACACCATACACAAAAATTAACTCAAAATGGATTAAAGACTTGAATGTAAGACCTAAAACCATAAAAGCCTTAGAAGAAAACATGAGGTGAGCTCCTTTATAGTGGGCTTGACAATGAATTTTTGGATTTGACACTAAAACCAAAGGCAGCAAAAGCAAAAACAAACAAGTAGGGCTCCATCAAATTATGAAGCTTCTGCATAGCAAAGAAAACCATCAGCAAAATGAAAAGACAACCTATGGAATGGGAAAAAATATTTGAAAGTCATATATCTGTTAAAGAGTTAATATCCAAAATATATAAATAACTCATATAACTCAGTAGCAAAAAACAACCTTATTAAAAAACCAGCAGAAGAATAGAATAGACATTTTTCCAAGAAGACATACAAATGGCCAACAGGTACATGCAAAAGTGCTTATCATCACTAACCATCAGGGAAATGCAAATCAAAGCCACAATGAGAGATCACCTCACACTTGTTCGAATGGCTATCATCAAAAAGACAACAGATAACAAGTGTTGGTGAGGATATGGAGAAAAGAGAACCGTCATGTGCTGTTGGTGGGAATGTAAATTGGTGCAGCCACTATGGAAAATAGTATGAAGTTTCCTGAAAAAATTAAAAATAGTTCTGGATGATATAGCAGTTCCACTCTCGGTATATATCTGAAGGAAACAAAACCACTATTTTGAAGATACATCTGCACCCCCATGTTTACTGCAGTATTATTTACAATAGCCAAGACATGGAACCAATCTCAGCATCCATCCACAGATGAATGGATAAAGAAGTTGTGGGGGGTGTCTCTCTCCCTCTCCCTCCCTCCCTCCCTCCCTCCCTTTCACTTTCTCTCTCCCCTTCCCTCCATAAATGTATATATATATATATATATGTAACTGTGTGAAGTGATGGATATTAATTAGACTTACTGTGATCATTTCAAAATATATCAAATTATGTTGTACACCTGAAACTAATACAGTATTATATGTCAATTATATCTCAATAAAACTGGGGGAAAAACATGGTAAAAATTGAACTTCAAATTCACCAAGTCTTCTCCTGCCACCTTTCCCATCTCAGTAAATGGCAACTCCATCTTTCCAATAGCGCAGGCTAGGAAACTATGGAAACTGTCTTTAACTTCTCTCATTTTCTCACACTCATATTTAGACATCAGTAAATCCTGTCAGTTCTGCTTTTGAAATATAACCAGAATGTGACCACTTCTTACCATGCTGTCCAAGCCACCATTTTCTTTATATTATGGTAATAGCTTCTTAACTGGTTGCCTGTTGACATCTGCTTTCCATACGGAATGACCTTTTTTAAACATCTAAATGTGATTATATCACTCCTCTGCTAGAAGTGTTCTGATGACTTCACATAGCCAAAGTCATTAAAAATCCTACAAAACCCTTTATTTCTCACACCTCCATGACCTTTTTGATCTCATCTTAACACATTTCTGCCTCCAGGCCTTCACATTTATAGTTTCTTCTACTTGTAGTTCTCTTCTTTAAACTTAAAAAATTCCAATTGTAAATACTATGTATTTCCAAGAGATCATTTAAAAAGTAATCATAGGGCTTCCCTGGTGGCGCAGTGGTTGAGAGTCCGCCTGCCAATGCAGGAGACACGGGTTCGTGCCCCGGTCCGGGAGGATCCCGCATGCCGCGGAGCGGCTGGGCCCGTGAGCCATGGCCGCTGAGCCTGCGCGTCTGGAGCCTGTGCTCTGCAACGGGAGAGGCCACAACAGTGAGAGGCCCGCGTACCGCAAAAAAAAAAAAAAAAAAAAAAAAAGTAATCATAATATCAATATCACACTGTAAAAGTAAACTATAATTCCATTATATCATCTGATACACTGTGTTTACATTTTCTTAGTTTTCACAATTAAAAAAAATTGTTCAAATCAGGATCCAAACAGGATCGACAATTGCATTTGCCTAATATGTCTCTTAAGATACTTAAAAAAAAAAAATTATTTATTTACTTTTTTGGCCATGCCCTGCGGCATGTGGGATTTTAGTTCCCTGACCAGGGATTGAACTCATGCCCCTTGCAGTGGAAGTGGGGAGTTTTAACCACTGGACCACCAGGGAAGTCCCTAAGATACTTTTAATCTATGAAGCTCTGTCTCCATTTTTTCACATCCTTTGTTTGTTAAAAACATAAAAAAAGATTGGACATTTTGTGGGGTAGAATTTCTGACATTCTAGATTGATATTGTTTAACATGTTTATCTCCTTTTTATTTCCTCTAACCAGGTTATTAGATTAGACCTGGAGGCTAGACAGATCCAAGTTTGATTTTTTTTCACAAATATTTCATAGATGAGTTTGTATTTTGCCTATTGTGTTACATTGATGAGAGGTTATCATGTCTGGCTGTCTCCTTTTTGTGATGTTAAGACTTCAGTAGATTTAGGTATTAATTCATTGTAGCCACTAGAGGTCAGGACTTTATTTTAAAAACAAGCACTTCATTAAAAAAAAATGCAGTGCTCACATAAAAAAATTTTTTTTTAATAAAAAAAAAGCACTTCATGAAGGATCTAGGCTTAAGTCTTGTAAAAGAGTGAAAAAAATCTATATTAATGATGTATCAATTTTAGGAATTTCTGGATAAAAATTTTTTGACTCAAATATAAATGTTTGCTGCTTTAAAAGTTTAAATATGTTTTTTTGCAATATAATCTTTCTATTTTAAAATTTATTATTTATTTTTGGCTGTGTTGGGTCTTCGTTTCTGTGCGAGGGCTTTCTCTAGTTGTGGCAAGCGGGGGCCACTCTTCATTGCGGTGCGCAGGCCTCTCACTGTCGCGGCCTCTCTTGTTGCGGAGCACAGGCTCCAGACGCGCAGGCTCAGTAGTTGTGGCTCACGGGCCCAGTTGCTCCGTGGCATGTGGGATCTTCCCAGACCAGGGCTCGAACCCGTATCCCCTGCATTGGCAGGCAGATTCTCAACCACTGCGCCACCAGGGAAATCCTCTATTTTTAAATCATTATCACTATGCGAAAATTATGTTTCCTAGATTTAAATACTCCTGTACTCCAGAAGTTAAAGTCATTTTATATGCTGCTTTAACTGTATATAGTACTCTGGTTAAAGTGGAGAAACAGGAAGATAGGACAGAAGGAAGAATACTGGTGAAACCAAACATGGAGTTAAAAAGCACTGAGCAGCAAAGGAGAGGAGGAAGTAAATTTACATATCTGTGGCTACAGTGGAAACCTGAAACTGCTTCCTCTCTGGGGCTGTTCTCAGGCCCCTTTCCCAGTGCTATCTCCAGAACTTCGTAAGAAACATGCCTTGCTATGGGTAGCCTTATGAGTCCAAAGAAGTTCTTCAATTTAATCATTTAAGAATTTTGATTGGGATTGCTGCTATGTGTTGTTTGTGTTCTTCACAAGTGGGAGAAATTTAACTCAGTGATGTAACTGTTATGGTAAATTACTGGCCAAAAACCTCATGCCAAAACAGTAGATGAGTATGATAATAACAATAATATATACATTTTTAGAATCATCCTATAGGGGTGGAAAAACATGGACTAACCCAGAGAACCCAGAATTTAGATTCTGGCACTGCTTTACTATGGCGTCTTGTAACATGACCACTTTGAGCTTCTGTTTACCTGTATGTAAAGTGGGACCAGTGAGACCTAGAGCTGCCAGGGTGGTTGCAAGCGTTGGGTCTTCTTATCTCATTCATTGCTTCTATTTAGTTTCCCTTACAGGATCTTTGCATAGCCCCAACCTCATTTCTTTTTATTGCTGAATATTCCATCATATGGATATATCACATTTTATTTATTTATTCATCAATTCAGGGTCATTTGGTTTGTTTCTTTTTGGTTATTTTGATTAATGTTGCTATAAATACTCATGTATAAGTTTTAGTGTGCATGTATATATATTTTTTCTCTTGGGTATTTATCCAGGGATGGAATTATTATTAAGTCATATGGTAACTCTGTATTTAACCTTTTAAGGAAGTGCCAGACTATTTTCCAAACTGGCTATACAATTTTACATTCCAACCAGCAGTGTATGAGGATGCTCCAATTTCTCCAAGTCCTTGCCAACATTTGTTATTGTCTGTCTTTTTGATTACAGCCATCCTAGTAAATGAGCAGTGATATCTCATTGTGGTTTTAGTTTGCATTTCCTTAATGGCTGATGATGTTGAGCATCTTGTTGTGTGCTTATCAGTCATTTATATATCTACTTTGGAGAAATGTTTATCCAGATCTTTTGCCCATCTTTTACTTGGGTTATTTTTCTTTTTATAGTTGAGTTGTAAGAATAATTTATATATTCTGGATACTACTCCTTTATCAGATATGATATGAGCTGTTTATATATTTTGGAGATTAATCCTTTGTCCATTGATTCGTTTGCAAATATTTTCTGCCATTCTGAGGGTTGTCTTTTCTTCTTGTTTATGGTCTCCTTGCTGTGCAAAAGCTTTGAAGTTTCATTAGGTCCCATTTGTTTATTTCTGTTTTTATTTCCATTACTCTAGGAGGCGGATCAAAAAATATCCAGCTGTGATTTATGTCAAAGAGTGTTCTTCCTATGGTTTCCTCGAAGAGTTTTATAGTGTCCGGTCTTACATTTAGGTCTCTAATCCATTTTGAGTTTATTTTTGTGTGTGGTGTTAGGGAGTTTTCTAATTTCATTCTTTTATATGTAGCTGTCCAGTTTTCCCAGCACCACTTATTGAAGAGACTGTCTTTTCTCCATTGTATATCCTTGCCTCCTTTGTCATAGATTAGCTGACCATAGGTGCATGGGTTTATCTCTGGGCTTTCTATCTTGTTCCATTGATCTGTATTTCTGTTTTTGTGCCAGTACCATATTGTCTAGATTACTGTAGCTATGTAGTATAGTCTGAAGTCAGGGAGTCTGATTCCTCCAGCTCCACTTTTTTCCCTCAAGACTGCTTTGGCTATTCGGGGTCTTTTGTGTCTCCATACAAATTTTTTAAGACATTTTGTTCTAGTTCTGTAAAAAATGCCACTGGTAATTTGATAGGGATTGCATTGAATCTGTACATTGCTTTGGGTAGTATAGTCATTTTCACAGTATTGATTCTTCCAATCCAAGAACATGGTATATCTCTCCATCTGTTGGTATCATCTTTTGTTTTTTTGGCGGTACGCAGGCCTCTCACTGCTGTGGCTTCTCCCGTTGCGGAGCACAGGCTCCGGATGCGCAGGGTCAGCGGCCATGTCTCATGGGCCCAGCCGCTCCGCGGCACGTGGGATCCTCCCGGACTGGGGCACGGACCCGCATCCCCTGCATCAGCAGGCGGACTCTCAACCACTGCGCCACCACGGAAACCCTGTTGGTATCATCTTTAATTTCTTTCATCAGTGTCTTATAGTTTTCTGCATATAGGTCTTTTGTCTCCCTAGGTAGGTTTATTCCTAGGTATTTTATTCTTTTTGATGCAATGGTAAATGGGAGTGTTTCTTTAATTTCTCTTTCAGATTTTTCATCATTAGTGTATAGGAATGCAAGAGATTCCTGTGCATTAATTTTGTATCCTGCAACTTTACAAAATTCATTGATTAGCTCTAGTAGTTTTCTGGTGGCATCTTTAGGATTCTCTATGTATAGTATCATGTCATCTGCAGTGACAGTTTTACTTCTTCTTTTCCAATTTGTATTCTTTTATTTCTTTTTCTCCTCTGATTGCCGTGGCTAGGACTTCCAAAACTATGTTGAATTATAGTGGTGAGAGTGGACATCCTTGTCTTGTTCCTGATCTTCAAGGAAATGCTTTCAGTTTTCACCTTTGAGAATGATGTTTACTGTGGGTTTGTCGTATATGGCCTTTATTATGTTGAGAGAGGTTCCCACTATGTCCACTTTCTGGAGAGTTTTTATCAAAAATAGGTATTGAATTTTGCCAAAAGCTTTTTCTGCATCTATTGAGATGATCATATTGTTTTTATTCTTCAATTTGTTAATATGGTGTATCACATTGATTCATTTGCATATATTGAAGAATCCTTGCATCCATGGGATAAATCCCATTGATCATGGTGTATGATCCTTTTAATGTGTTGTTGGATTGTTTGCTAGTTTTTTGTTGAGCATTTTTGCATCTATATTCATCAGTGATACTGGTCTGTAAGTTTCTTTTTTTTTAGTGTCTTTTTCTGGTTTTGGTATCAGGGTGATGGTGCCCTCACAGAATGAGTTTGGGAGTGTTCCTTCCTCTGCAATTTTTTGGAAGAGTTTGAGAAGGTTGGGTGTTAGCTCTTCTCTAAATGTTTGATAGAATTCATCTGTGAAGCCATCTGGTCCTGGACTTTTGTTTGTTGGAAGATTTTTAATCACAGTTTCAATTTCATTACTTGTGATTGGTCTGTTCATATTGTCTGTTTCTTCCTGGTTCAGTCTTGGAAGGTTATACCTTACTAAGAATTTGTCCATTTCTTCCAGGTTGTCCATTTTATTGGCATAGAGTTGCTTGTAGTAGTTTCTTAGGATGCTTTGTATTTCTGCAGTTTCTGTTGTAACTTCTCCTTTTTTCATTTCTAATTTTATTGATTTCAGTCCTCTCTCTCTTTTTCTTGATGAATCTGGCTAAAGGCTTATCAACTTTGTTTATCTTCTCAAATAACTGGCTCTTAGTTTTGTTGATCTTTGGTATTGTTTTCTTTGTTTCTATTTCATTTATTTCTGCTCTGATCTCTATGATTTATTTCCTTCTGCTAACTTTGGGTTTTGTTTGTTCTTCTTTCCCTAGTTCCTTTAGGTGTAAGGTTAGATTGTTTATTTGAGATTTTTCTGTTTCTTGAGGTAGGCTTGTATAGCTATAAACTTCCCTCTTAGAACTGCTTTTGCTGCATCCCATAGGTTTTGGATCGTCGTGTTTTCATTGTCATTTGTCTCTAGGTATTTTTTGATTTCCTTTTTGATTTCTTCAGTGATCTCTTGGTTATTTAGTAATGTATTGTTGAGCCTCCATGTGTTTGTGTTTTTTATATTTTTTCCCTGTAATTCATTTCTAATCTCATAGCGTTGTGGTCAGAAAAGATGCTTGATATGATTTCAATTTTCTAAAATTTACTAAGGCTTGATTTGTGACCCAAGATGTGATCTATCCTGGAGAATGTTCCGTGCACACATGAGAAGAAAGTGTAATCTGCTGTTTTTGGATGGAATGTCCTATAAATATCAATTAAATCTATCTGGTCTTTTGTGTCATTTAAAACTTCTGTTTCCTTATTTATTTTCATTTTGGATGATCTGTCCATTGGTGTAACTGAGGTGTTAAAGTCCCCCACTATTACTGTTTTACTGTCAATTTCCTGTTTTATAGCTGTTAGCAGTTGCCTTATGTATTGAGATGGTCCTATGTTGGTGCATATATGTTTATAATTCTTATATCTTCTTGGATTGAACCCTTGATCATTATGTAGTGTCCTTCCTTGTGTCTTGTAACATTCTTTATTTTAAAGTCTATTTTATCTGATATTAGTATTGCTACTCCAGCTTTCTTTTGATTTCCATTGGCATGGAATATCTTTTTCCATCCCCTCACTTTCAGTCTGTACGTTTCCCTAGGTTTGAAGTGGGTCTCTTGTAGACAGCATATAGATGGGTCTTGTTTTTGTATCCACTCTGCAAGCCTGTGTCTTTTGGTTGGAGCATTTAATCCATTCATGTTTAAGGTAATTATCGATATGTATGTTCCTATGACCATTTTCTTAATTATTTGGGGTTTGTTTTTGTAGGTCGTTTTCTTCTCTTGTGTTTCCTACTTGGAGAAGTTCCTTTAGCATTTGTTGTAGAGCTGGTTTTGGTGGTGCTGATTCTCTTAGCTTTTGCTTGTCTGTAAAGCTTTTGATTTCTCCATTGAATCTGAATGAGATCCTTGCCAGGTAGAGTAATCTTGGTTGTAGTTTCTTCCCTTTCATCACTTTAAGTATATCATGCCACTCCCTTCTGGCTTGTAGAGTTTCTGCTGAGAAATCAGCTGTTGACCTTATGGGAGTTCCCTTGTATGTTATTTGTCATTTTTCCCTTGCTGCTTTCAATAATTTTTCTTTGCCTTTGATTTTTGTCAGTTTGATTACTGTGTGTCTCAGCATGTTTCTCCTTGGGTTTATCCTGCCTGGAACTCTCTGTGCTTCCTGGAGTTGGGTGGCTATTTCCTTTCCCAAGTTAGGGAAATTTTTGACTGTAATCTCTTTGTATATTTTCTCTGGTCCTTTCTCTCTCTCTTCTCCTTCTGGGACCCCTATAATGCAAATGTTGTTGCGTTTAATGTTTTCCCAGAGGTCTCTTAGGCTGTCTTCATTTCTTTTCATTCTTTTTTCTTTTTTTTTTTTTGTGGTACGCAGGCCTCTCACTGTTGTGGCCTCTCCCGTTGCAGAGCACAGGCTCTGGATGCGCAGGCTCAGAGGCCATGGCTCACAGGCCAGCCGCTCCGCGGCATGTGGGATCTTCCCAGACTAGGACGCGAACCCGTGTCTCCTGCTTCAGCAGGCAGCCTCTCAACCATTGAGCCACCAGGGAAGCCCTCTTTTTTCCTTATTCTATTCAGCAGCAGTGAATTCCACCATTCTGTCTTCCAGGTCACTTATCCATTCTTCTGCCTTAGTTATTCTGCTATTGATTCCTTCTAGTGTATTTTTCTTTTCAGTTATTGTATTGGTCATCTCTGTTTGTTTGTTCTTTAATTCTTCTAGGTCTTTGTTAAACATTTCTTGCATCTTCTTGACCTTTGCCTCCATTCTTTTTCCGAGGTCCTGGATCATCTTCACTTCATCATTCTGAATTCTTTTTCTGGAATGTTGCCTATCTCCACTTCATTTAGTTGTTTTTCTGGGGTTTTATCTTGTTCCTTCATCTGGTACGTAGCCCTCTGCCTTTTCTTCTTGTCTGTCTTTCTGTGAATGTGTTTTTTGTTCCGTGGGCTGCAGGATTGTAGTTCTTCTTCTGCTGTCTCGAGTTTTAAATTTTATTAACTTAGTTTTTAACATAATGTAGTGAATTTCAAGTTTGTATAATTTAATTTTTAATAGTGGCTATCTAACATCTGACTTGTAAAATTTAGCAGTAAGCTTCTCACAAACCTGTAAAAATCAATTCCAAAACACTACTGATTCTTCTTGCTCCCCCTGCCCCAAGTACACCATGCACATCTTGATCACAAGTGATAGAGAATAGATTTTTCAAACTGATATCATGTGTTTCGGTGCCATATCATTTATGTTTTGGAGCCCTGCTATGGATACCTTGGCTGCTGAGTCTTTAAGAGGGTAGAGAAAACTTAAACCTTACTAATAATCTCTACCTTCACTATTTATTGGCTAGTCATTGGCTATGGCAGGTTTCTTATACTTTAACATGCCTACAAATTATCCAAGGAATTCACTAAATTGCAGAGTCTAGGGCTCAACTCCAAGCTTCTGATTCTGTAGACATAGAGTGGCGGTAAGAAATGTATAAGCATCTGAGGAAATGCTGACATAGGTGTTCTTTATGCTTTGAGAAACACTTTTGTCATGGTATTATACAGTTGAAGACACTAAGATAAATTCTTCTAAACAGGTTACTGTCAGTGCTGTTGTCAATCAGCCCGGATAAGGTGAGCTTTTATATTAAGTATAATTCAATAGGAGGTCCTAGCTTTGTTCAGAAAGAAATGCTCTCACATATCTCTCCTTAATTTACAGTTAAACATCAATTCATAAATTTAGAAACAGTAAAAATCTGTTCACACCTTAATGTCACCAGATCATGACTTCAGAAGAGTAGATTGAAATCTACTTCTGTATCTTTGTCATGTCTACCTGTATCACTTCTACCTCTACCTCTAGCTGCATCTCCATTTCTATCCCTATCTCTACCTCTATTTCTGTCTTTTTAAAAAATATATGCTTGGCATATATTGACATTATGCATTATAAAGTATTATATATTAAAACTCCCACTGGTGAAAAAAGGAAGTGGAGTTCGGGGTGGGAAGAGTGGTATATTATAACAAGTGTTCAGGGAAGTAATTTTCTTCTAGATAAATAAATATTTTACTTCCTTTACTTCATTTTAGTTGAGAACTATTTGGGTTTTTATCTTGGCCAGAAACAAGGAGAGTTGAGAAACACAGCATTTGGAGCCAAAGGAAATCAGAGTAAGAATTAAAGACATTAACAAATTGACATCTAAACCCCAAACACTTCAGCATCTTGGTACATATCATCCATGTATTTTAAATAAGGATGATAACCAATATAATCTTGGGATTTACTGTGAGAAAGGGTCCTTTGAATAGTTGTACAACTGCCTTTTACTATTATCTGCAGCTGGGCCTGGCCCAAATCATGCTGAACTAGTGCAGTTCTAGTTGTGTCCTTAGGAATTTCTTAAATAGCTAATATAAATTTTTCACTTATTTAAAAACAGAAGTTTTAAAATTCTGTACTATTCTCTTTTCCCATTAGAAAATTTTTTTTAGAAGTATCTCTTCATTTCAGTCTATATGGTATTAAACCTTTAAGTTTAATTAACTACTTAGTAGAAAATTCTGTACAAGAACATGCTTGGAAACATTTAATAGTTTTGTTTGTTTATTGTTGTGTTGTTGCATAGGGAAGGAATTGCTGAGGAAAGGAGGAAAATGAAATATCTTTTTTTAAGCCTCATGATTTACTAAAATAACTGAAAACATCAGATTATTAATATTATTAAGATATTTCAGTGTTCTGTAAGTAGAAATAAAGTCAATACAGAGTTTATAGACTAGTTGGATAACTCATTTCATTCCACCCATAAATTTATTCATTAACTGAATGAAAGAGAAACCATATTATATTTAAAGAAGCCTGGCCTTTGAAGTCATGGAGTCATATTGACTTGAATTCAAATCTCTGCTTGTAACGATTAAATGTGGTTTATTATCTATCTATCTGTCTGTCCATCCATCCATCCATGTTGAATGGATGAAATTCAACATGGTTCATGCTTTCAGGAAGCTTCCAGTCCAGTGAAGAAGCAGATAATAAATCAGTGGTCACAGGTCAGTATGATTATAGTGTGTGTAGATGCTGCCTCAGTACGATGGAGGAGATCTAAATCAGACAGGGGTGAGAGGATAAGGGAGAACTTAAATAAACAATGGTTTAGTTATACTAATACCCAAGGACAACAGAAGCAATACTGATTCATATTTTCTTAACTAAAAGAGTCATCCAAGTGACTGGCAGGTGAACCAGGTCTCCCTCCTCCAACTGTCTTAATTTCTACTAAGAAAGTAATGGTAGAAATTATCTTAATTTAAAATTAATTTAGATAGTTATATAACTATAGTTATATTAGATCATTGAAACTCTTTTCATTAATCTATTTAACCCCTTTGCCAGATTAGCCAAAACTCTTTATTCTCCTTGTGAAACAGTGACTTATGTCTAGAATCACTGAACACTCACTTGCATCTGGTAGGGTACTCATTAGTATGCTCCTGCAAGTTGACTCTCCAACTGAGTGAGGCTATGGACTAAATTATGTCCCCTCCAAATACATATGTTGAAGCCCTAACCCCCACTGTGGCTGTATTTGGAGTGAGGAGGTAATTAAGGTTAAATGAGGTTATAAGGGTGGAGCCCTGATCTGATAGGATTAATGTCCTTATAAGAGGAGTCACCAGGGAGCTCTCTCTTTGCCTCTCCTCTCACCTGTGAACACATAGGGAGAAACTGTCCATCTGCAAGTCAGAAGAGAGCTGTAACCAGGAACCGAATTGACTGGACCTTGATCTTGGACTTACTAGCATCCAGAACTATGAGAAAATAAATTTCTGTTGCTTAAGCCACTGAATCTGTGGTATATTTTATGGCATCCTGAGGTGATTAAGACAAGTGATGATGATTCTTACCATGAATTAGCCTTGCTTGTCCTTGTATTTGTGATTGCAATTATATAATTTAATTAAATATTATATATCCATGAAATAATGAGTAGGAAAAGTTATTTTTATGAAAAACTAAGTTTAGTTTTTGAAAGGCATGATGAAGACAAATCTTTAAAGAAAAAGTGTTGAATTAGATGTTTGTGAAAGTGCTTTTTTAATAAAAAAGTTCTCAGTAAATATGTTATTGTTGGTTCTGGAAGGAATCCGTCATACTAAGAGTTATCTTCTCTAACCTAAACTTACATCTACTTCCATAGAGGAGTCTCAACCATTGCAAGGTCTATGGCTCCACCAGATTAGGACCAGGGGGTAGCTATAACTAGCTAGTCATAGGCAGTAATCTGGGTGGCAGAAACCTAGGACCAAAGTCACGGAGTGTACCTAACCCCTAGGAAAATAATGAAATGAGCCTGAGTCAGGAAATGTGGGGCCAATACAGGAATCATAAAGGCTGGGAAGAAAATAGCATTTCTAGGGTTGGCTGCTAGAGATAGGAAGGATTAGGCAAGGCAGAAAGCTGCCCTGAGGCTCCTTTAAAAATTCTGATTTCTGGAGTGGGAGGGATCCAGGTTGCTGGATCTCTTAACTTGGGAAAGCAGCTCTGCCCCAAAATATCTTCTCCATACTCCTTGGCATATTTTTACTACTGACAGATGAGCTAATTGTTATAACTTTGTTGAAAAGTTTATTTTGTTTTAAAATAAAAACAGCTTCTGGAACACTGAAGGTAGGGAGTTACCAAATCACTCAATGTGCACAAATATGAGAAGACTGTTTTTTCTGCATTTCTGACGGGTTCCTAGTTCCCCAAAACTAAAACTAAATTGATATTTTCTCTTTCAAGTAACTTTTTCACAAAACTCTAAATTCTAGAGGTATTTTATCTTGTTAATGACTATATGAAATTTATAAAATATTGAGCTTTTAATTTTAATATATGCATCATTGGTTTAAAGTAGTATTACATATTACAATATAAGTCCACTAACTTTATTTCTATAATTAATTCAACCAGCTATTTAGAGAGCACTATTATGTATCAGAAGTTGTATTGTAGGCATAAGGATGAAAAGGGGGGCTTCTGTTTTAAAGGATCAACTATGATATAATTCTATATATATGGTAGAATGTATCTGTTCATATGGTAATGTGAACAAAAAAGAAGACATTTTCTTTGGAAAATATGGGAAAGTCCTTTCTCTAAGTACATGAAAACCAGGAATGTGATTACTGTAAGAAAATTGGGGGCTCATGGGTCATGTATTTAAAAAAAGTACACTAAGTCCATTAAGAAGAAGGTTGGGGGAGCTTGACTCTTAAGCAATAAGATTATCTTAAAATTTAAAGGGATTTGTGTATGTTTGTATTCTATCAATGGCAAGAGAGAGATTCCCATACCAGAAAGAGAAAATCTTTGTTATTGTTTAATAGGGTGCCTGAGTATGTTGAAGAGAAGGGATTACAAAGAGTAAACTAAAGTGGGAAGTAAAATAGCCCATGATGAGTACTTGGAATGATTGATGGATAAACACTCCAGTGTTGTTTATATTTGCATTGGGAAATATTTTAAGCACCTGGATTTTAGTTAATCCTATTTCCCAAGGCAGTAATGTTCTCCGTATTTGTACAGCAACCCAAGGAAACCAAACAAAGGTAGATTGCGAGCACAGAGGCTAAATCAGGTATTCCTCTGAATCAGAGTTACAGAGTTAATGTTGTCTGTATTGGAATTTAAGCAACATGTCTTTCCCTTTTAATCGCCCCATACAGAAAAGGTTAATATGAGTGTGATAAACGTTAACTAGAAGTTATAAAATACTCCATGTTGAGTTTTATAAGAGAGGTGTCAAGATGATGAGTAAAAAGGACTTTGTAAGAGAGAACGTTATGGAGCTGTTGAATGCTGGAATGGGTTATCAAAAGAGGTTGTAGAATTTTCATGTTGTAAGAGCTTTAAACTTTACAATGTAGATCCATTTAAGTTAACAGTGTTTTTAGAACAACTTCTGACTTTGTGCATGTGGTTATCCTAATGTACTTTCTATGACCCAACTCAATCAGTACTTTCACTAAGAAGCCTTTCCTTAGCTATCCACAAAGGTTTGATTATTTCTTCCTTTGTATCCTCATGTCACACTATCACAACTCCTATAAAATTTTAGGACAATTCTTTATGTAGATTTTACTAGATTATAGTTCTTATAGAGCAGATACTCTCTTATTTATCAGTTGTATTTCAAGTTTCCAGTTGAGTGCCTGCAAAAAATAATCAGTATTAAATAAATCCCTTACCTCTTCCATTCTACCTAAATTTGTCATTTCATTATCTAGGAGCTGGCTCTGCACATTAAAATTTCTTGTGTTTATGTCATTTCCCTTATTTTGGAATGCACTTTCCTCTTCTCCATTTGATTAATTCTTATGTATCCTTCCAGGTCCAGCACAAGTCTCACTTCTTTCATAGAGCCCCCAGGAGATTAAAGTCTTGAGTGACCATTCTTTCCTTACAAATTCTAAAGAATTTAATTATAGGTTTGATGGATTTTTAAAAAATGCATGCCCCATGACTCCTCCACTAGTTTTTGAGCATCAGGGATCATGCCTTTTCCCTATTTGTTACCCCAGGGCCTGGCACGGTGCTCTATTCAGAGTAGCTGGTCAATAATAAATAATACTTGGTAATAAGGCAGGTGAGAAAATGGCTAATCTCATCACTTACGTAACTTTCTGTTGAAGACACTAATGTTAAATCTAGTTTCTAAAATCTGCACACAATGGAGAAACAGGATCAACATTTCGATGTTATAAAACAAAGGGACAAGTCCACATCCCTCTTCCAGAACACTTGGGGCCAGATTGTTTTGGAATTTAGAATTTTTCCTTTTCACTGAGGTAGCACTTCCCATTAATATTTCACAATAAGTGGGTGAATAAAAAAAATCAAAGACTGTAAATATCCTCATACTAGTTCAGATCAAGTTTGAGTTAATAAAATGAACCTTGATAATCTGAATTGCATAAACTGTGAAGTCAAATTATTTGTTTGGTGATTAACCTGCAAGTCATATTGTTGACCTTGTAAATTGCTCATAATCTGAAGTTTAGCCTTTGTAGTTTACTTAGTATTCCTTTTAGTTTCCATGGGGAGATGTCATTTTAATATAAATGTCACAAAAAAAGACTATAAATCAGGATCTCAATATTCAGCAGATAACCATTCTTAGTTATTTTGGGGTGAGAATTCTGGCAAGAGTTTTTTTTTTTTTTTTTTTGCAGTACGTGGGCCTCTCACTGTTGTGGCCTCTCCCATTGCGGAGCACAGGCTCCGGACGCACAGGCTCAGCGGCCATGGCTCATGGGCCCAGACGCTCCGCGGCATGTGGGATCTTCCCAGACCAGGGCACAAACCCATGTCCCCTGCATCGGCAGGCAGACTCTCAACCACTGCGCCACCAGGAAAGCCCCCTGGCAAGAGTTTTTAAGGCTCCCTGTTCAAAACAACTACTTGTTTAGACAGAATGAGCTTAAAAGACAATAAACTTCAAAATGTGGAAAAAAACCTTTCAGTTGATTGACTCTCTCAGGATCACACTCATATTTTTCTATTTTTTGAGTGTTTAAAGAGGATTTAATTTCTAAATAAACTGTATTTCTATATACCTGAACTATATATGGTATTTTATATTCTCAGCATCTACTCTTCTTGGCTAGAGTTCATTATATTTTCTAATCCCACATTCATGGATTTAGTTGAGCAATCTCTCTTGGCATGTATTTAGGTCAGTTTATTTGTTCACAGAAATGAGGTCATTGTCATATGGAAGCATTTATTGTATTATTTAACTAATAAATTGGAACAATGAAACCTAGAAAACATTTTTATCAAGTTAAAGTATCAAACCACACAGTTTTTTCCTTTCACTCTTACCATAAAATTGTTCCTAGGAATTGTGCTATTATACAAAATCTTTTTCCAAACATGATTTTGTTTAAATATTGAAAAACAGGCTCTGACAGGGTGGACCCCACTTAGGATAGTAACTTAAATGGACTTTTAGAAAACAACTTAAAAGAGGATCAAAAGAGAAAATGGAGGAGAGATTGGAAATGGTAGTTGAGAGGAGGAGGATGAAGTGCTGAATGGTGAGGGGTCTGGATTGAATACAGTGGCAATGGATTTGGGAACACCTTTTAACACATTGGTTAGGGAGCCATGTGATTAAGGGTGACTTAGGGTGCTCAGACCCTATAAAGGGTGTGACTGTGAAAATAGAAAGACAGCATCAGACCTAAGAGACCTTATTAAAAAAGAAGCAACAGACCATAACAATGGGTCAAATGTAGTTGGCAAAGGAGAAAGGGAAGCTTTGGTAGAAATGGGGAACTTGGGAAGGGATAATTACTAGTTGAGATTAGTGATATGCTAAGTTTTCCTGTAAGCTTCAGGCCACTAATACACAGGTTTTGTGTGTATGTCGTGGCCTATCCATGAAAGAATAAGAATGGCCACGTTGACAAATACAAGTTGGCTTTACCTCTGTATTGGGAACAAGCCAGTAACTTGACACACACCTCTCCACAGATACCTGAAGGCAGTGTTGCGTTTAAAAATAAAATAGGCCCGTTAAGTGTTGACTAATTGGGAACCTCGTCACCGTTATTTAGCTGGTTGAGGTAAAAAAGAAAGAACATAATTTCTGTGACACTGTGAAGTATATAATGGTGGTGAAATATTTTCCCTTCCCTAAAAGTGACTATGGCATCGCTGTGCTGTGTGGAGATAAATTGGTCAAGTTCTTTTTCTTACAAGTGACAGAAGTCTAACTTGTACCATCTTAGTCAAAAGAAGAGAATTTACTGGCTCATATAACTGAAAAGTTCAGGGATTCACTGCTTCAGACATGACAGTCCCCAGTTATTTAAATGATATTGTCAGGCATCTGTTTCTTTTTTCTATCTCTTGACTCTGTTTTCTTTGCTGTTGGCTTTGTTTCTATGTCAGGTTCTCTTTCAAATGATAGGAAAGATGGTCCCAAGTATATTTGGATCAAAATAACCCTTATAACTCTAGTGTATTCCACTCTTTTTGCATCCATATCAGTCCCTTAAAAAAAAAAAAAAAAGAAGACCCCAAGTAACCTTCCCTGCAGTAAGTACACCAACCATTGAGTCCTGGGGAGCAGGAGACTCTGACTGGCAAGTCTTGGTCTTGTGCCTATTCCTGAGATGAGAGAGGTGAGGTCTGATGATTGGCAGTCCCCACTGGAATCACATGGAATGGAGGAAGTGGGGCTCCTGAGAGGAAAGGATGTGAGGCTGAAAGCATCCTCAGGTGAGCTTAAGGCTATTGGTAGTGTAGAAACATTCAAAGCAAAAATAAAAATAGTATTGGTATCTGGTAGATACGGAAGTAGAGAAACCCAGTCAATGCTCATCAATTACAGAGGGATTTAGGAAAAACTCAGAATGATTAAGGACTGAGCTGAAGCTTGAGGAAAGCAAAAGCCTAGTTAGATAATTTCTCTGGACAGTGCCAGGGATCTCTGGATAGATTAGCAGTTCAGAATGACTGTGAAGTTATTGACAGTTTCGATCTGTGGCTAAAAGACTTAGGCCTGACTCTGAGAAAAACATCTGGCCAACCTACGAGTAAAACTTTGTCTTCCTTACATGTGTGTAGCAGCAGGCAGGTCTGTGTTGAATGGAACAGAACTTTATCATGTGATAGTGACACAGCAGATGATATAAGTCTAATAGAGATGAAGTTAAGTTCTAGAAGGTGAGGAAAAGACTTGCAGAATCACACAGGTACTATGGGTTTGGGAAGTCAGAGAAAGAGTAAGAATGGGGCTAAAGACATCTTGGGTGGATCCGACACTAAGGCAGAGGCAGTTTGCTTCCCACCTTTCTGTAGGTTTCCTACTGCCAGAATTTCTCCACTTGGTCAGCAATTACACAAATTCTAGGCCCCTTCCCCAAACCACTTACTGAGTTGGGGTTTCTGAGCAGGGGGGTGGGAATGAATTTTTTACAATGCCAGGCAAGCCTAAGTTGCTCTAAGGTCCATGGCCACGGGGAAGATGAAGACATTCATTTCTCACTGACTCTTAGGAGATGTATGGGCCGAATGGCCCAAGTCTGACTAGAAAATGGAGAAGTTTTACAAAGATATTGTAAGTTCTTATATTACATATCTTGTCCAGACTCATTCCAATTTTGTCCCTTCTGTCACATGACAACACCCATTTCATTAAATACCAAGACAGGAGGGAAAATTGTGGAGCTTATTTTCTGACTGACATCCTGAAGTTCCCAACATCTTTCAAGGCTTTCAACACGAAGTTTAACAAGAGTGCTTTTGAAGATTCCTTCTCATTCTAGTTTTATAAATCAGAGGACTGGGATTTTACCATAAAGCTGTAGACCTGAAGGTGTGAGGAGTGGGGAATGCAAAAGGAACAATACTCTTAAGTCATTTTGGGACTCACAGTAGTGTGGGCTGGTCCTAGTGATGTTTTTCTAATGAATAGAATACTGCTAAAGTGATGAGTTGTCAATTCTGAGATTAGGTTATTAGGTCAATTCTGAGATTAGGTTATAAAAAAAGTATACGTTGCTGTAACGTATACTCTTTTGCCCTCCCTGATGAAGCCAGCTGTCATGTTGTGAGCTGTCCAGTGGAGAGGCCCACATAGCAAGGAACAAAGGCAAGCATCTGGCTAGCAGCTCATGAGGAACTGAATACTATCAACAATCACAAGAGTGAGCTTGGATGCTTCCTCAGTCGAGCCTGTGATGACTGCAGCCCCAACTGGCACATTTATTGCAGCCTTTGGAGAGGTCTGAAGCCAGAGAAAGCCCAGATTCCTGATCCACAGAGACTATGAAATTAAAAGCTACTATCTATGCAGCAATAAATACCTAGTATGCTGGGCAAGCAACACATCAATCCCAGGCATTGGGACTATTGGGAACCCCAGTGGAGTTGATAAAACATGTCATAAAAGGAGCAGCTGCAGGATAGCTGAGAAGGAGCAAGCAGTTGAGAGTCTAGTGATGGTCTCAAGAGACCCCCAGGGAGGTGTATAAGATATATATGAAATATTTGCCAAATTCCCCATTCTCAGCATGGTGAAAACATAATAAACTCTATGGTCAGAAAGAAGTTCAAAGCCCAACTTTGTTATGAGTTACTTAAGTTGTCTTAACCTTAGTTTTCTTCTCTGTGAAGTAAGACTGCCTCTTATTTAGAGGATTGGCTGAGGTGCACATGTAGCACTGTGCCTGACACATAGGGACTCATAACACGTGGTCTTTACTGGTAGCTTGAACAATTTTTTCTCCTCGTTGAAACTTTTTCCAGTCAGTATTTATCTGATTTATGTTTCTAAGACACCACCCTCATTTCTCGTTTTATCTTTCTGGCTACCCCTTACCTTTGCTGGTTCTTCATTTTCCCCAAGATTCCACATTAGTTTCCTCTTCTCATTTGCCATACTCTTCCTGAGCAATATTATCTCCAAGGAAACTATTCTTTCTTTTTCCAAAGTTCCTTCTGGTCATAAATAGGAACTTCCACCAACACTTTCACACATTTAGAAGCACTCATTTGGGAGCAAGCTTTCATCTTCTCCATACCTCTGACTGACTCTTATGCCCAGCAGTGGGAGTGACTTCACTTTTTGGTGAAATTGGGAAAAGGGTCTCTGTGTATAACCCTAGCTTTTGGTGTGCTAGAGTTCTCTCTCTCTCTTTTCCTTCCTACCCCTTCCTCTTACTCTTCACCTTCCGTCTCCAGGTCTTCTCTGGTATTCTCTTCTTGAAAGTAAGCATATCAGGCAAGCCTGGAATTGTCTGAATTGAACAGATATGTTCAATCTTGTTTAAATTAAAGAAATATAGAGTCAGATTAAACATTGTTGATATAAATGCTTTAAGAATTCAAAGTGTAAGATTATGGTATTTACCATTTCATCTCAGATAAGAAAGATTAAGGAAGGACAGAGTTTTATTTATAATCTTATGTTATAACCTACAATATTAAGTCTATGTTAACCTCAAGGCTTATTCAATTGTTTGCTATAGGAAATTGTGTTGGATCACTGAAGTTATAAACTGTATTTGTCCTAGGAAATTTAATTTGCTCACCAGCTGTGTGATAATTAACCCACTGACTATGACCTCATTGATTTTACTAAAGTTGACCTTATCCATATTTAAACTTTGTAAATTCCCTTTAGATAGGAAACTATTTCAGACTCTGTCTAGATATTTCTTCTTGCTTGCTGTATAGTTAAAATAAAATGCCAAATCTCATTCTTACACAGTACCACGAGTCCCAATCTAGTTTTTCCAATAATAATAAGAGTGTATTTTGATTTCTATCTTTTTTTCATATTTATTGATCAATTTTGAATCTGGAGAGGATGGATATGATAAACTGGTCTTTTTAAATCCCTGGCATAAGTTAAATTCCCTCGGGGACTTCTTTTCATTGTAACATGCCACTTGGTAGTAAGGTTGAAGAGGAGAGGATGAATAGGCCCCCTTAATTCTAACATGGGTAACTACCAACATTTTAGAAAAGACATCAGCAAGATGGCAACATAGGAGGATTCTGAATTTTCCTTCTCCTGCAGACACACTGAATATACAGCTACACATGGATTATTTCTCTCTGAGAGGAATACAGAGCTATTTGAGTGACTCCTACACATCAGGCAACTGAAAAAATACCAACATCAAAATGGGTAGGAAAGGCTGAGACACATTCTCACCATAAACCCCACCCCTGGCACAGCATGTTATAATCAGGAGGGAACCCCAATATCCAAACCTAGCTTCTTGCTGAGGAGCTAAAGGTGTGAACCACACATATAGCACCCCAACCTGTCCCTAAGTCTGCCACCCAAGAGACATGTCCCCAGATCACCTAGCTCTGAGAGCCAATGGGTCTTGCATTCACAAGTCCCAAAGGACTATTACAAACAAGAAAACACTTGTTAACAGGCATGCAAGCACTCCCCATGGCTATCCCTCTGGGCTCAGTGCAGAGGAAGTAGACAAAAATGCCCATCTCCCAGTTTTTCCTGGAAGGCGTTTAACTGCATACTCTACCAGCTGCTGTTAGAGGGTCTGGCTTCTGTTTAGCTCACATCTAGGTGCTGACTGTGATCCTTCCTGAAGCCTGAAAGAGCTGGAGGGCACTTTCCCCACCTTCTCTCTTTGGCTCACTCCATCAGTAAAACCAAGTTGTCAAGGTCTCTCTGGAAGGAGCTTGTTTCCCCAACTGTTACGGCTGCCTCAGGGGACTGGCTCCCAAATCACCTACATCTGGGAGCTGATGGGACTTGGCATTCATGAATCCTCCAGGACTGCAAAAAGCAAAGTGGTGGTTCTTTATGGGTACACAGATACTCCCAGAAACTATTCCCTCTGGCTCAGCACAAAGTAAGCAAAAACACCTAGTCCTGATTTATCTCTGATAGGGGCTAGACTGCATATCTAACGTTCTCACTTTCCCAGCTGCTGCCTGAGGGTCGAGCTTCCAATTAACCTCTTTTGGGGAGCTGAAGATGTAGGCAGTTAGTAGTCCTCTAGGAGCCTGAATAGGCATATGGGCATTTCCCACACTTTGGGGACATTCACAGGTCTTGCAACACCCTCCACCACTGACAGTCATTAAGAACAAAGAGGAAGCTTGGACAATCACAAAGGTTTGAGAGGCAACAGGAGCCCAGGCTGGGCTGATTGCCAAAGTGTATCTCCTATACAAGGCCAGAAAGTCAAAACAGGGAGAGGTGGCTGTTATATCTAATAGGTGTTATATCTAATGCTCAGAAACTAACACAGAGAGTCAAGCAGAATGAAGAAACAGGGAATTATGTTTAAAGCAACAACAACAGAAAAAAAAAACCATAAATAAATCTCCAGAAACCAATCTTAATGAAATGGAAATAAGTAATTTACCCAATAGAGAATTCAAATTAATGGTCACAGAGATGCTCAGTGAGGTCAGGAGAGCAATGCATGAACAAAACAAGAATTTCAACAAAGAGACAGAAATATAAAAAAGTACTAAACAAATCATAGAGCTGAAGAATATAGTAACTGAAATGAAGAATTCAATGGAGGGGTTCAATAGCAGACTGGACCAAGTGAAGAAAGGATATGCAGACTCAAATACAGGGCAGTGGAATTCATCCATTTAGAGGAGCAAAAGTAAAAAAGAACGAGAAAGAGTGAAAATAGCTTAAGGGTCTTATGGGACACCATTAAGCAGACCAACATATGCTGAAGGAGTTCATCACCACTGGATTGACATTATCAGAAATGTTAAAGGGATTTCTTCAAGCTGAACTAAAGGACACTATTGGTAACATTGGAAATATGACAGTATAAAACCTGTTGGTAAAGGAAATATATAGTTAAATTCAGAACTCTAATGTAATGATGGTGGGCAAACCACTTAAATCTAGTATGAAAGTTAAAAGACAAAAGTATTAAAAATAAATATTTAACTACCATAATTTGATAATGGATACACAAGGTAAAAATACATAAATTGTGACATTAAAAACAAAAATGTTGGGTGGGGGAAGAGTGTAAAAATGTAGGGCTTTTGTATGCATCCAAAGTTAAGTTGTTATCAGCTTAAAATAGACTGTTATAATGATAGGATATTTAATGTAAATGTCATGGTAACTGCAAAATAAACCTATACAATTACAAGAGGAAAACTGAAAAATTCACAAATAGTAAACAACATGCTCCAGAGTACCCAGTGGGTCAAAGGGGAAATAAAAAAACCATCTTGAGACAAATGAAAATGAAAACACAATATACCAAAACATGTGAGATACAGTATAAGCAGTTCTAAGAGGGAAGTTTATAGAGGTGAATGCCTACATTAACCAAAAAGAACTCAAAAACAATCTAACTTCACATCTTAAGGGACTAGAAGAAGAAGAACAAACTAAGCCAAAAATTAGCAGAAGGAAGAAAATAACAAAGATTAGAGTGGAAATAAATGAAATAGAGACTAAAAAGACAATAGAAAAGACTGATGAAACAGAGATGGGGTTTTTTTGCAAAGATAAAGTTGATAAACTTTTAGTTAGACTAAATAAGAAAAAAGAGAGAAGACTCAAAGAAAATTAGAAATGAAAGAGGGGACTTTACAACTGATAACACAAATACTAAGGATCATAAGAAACTACTATGCATAATTATACACCAACAGATTGGACAACCTGGAAGAAATGGATAAACTCCTAGAGACACACAACCTACCAAGACTGAATCATGAAGGAATAGAAAACCTGAACAGACCAAAAACTAGTAAGGAAATTGAATCAGTAATCAAAAACCTCCCAACAGACAGAAGTCCATGACAAGATGGCTTCACTGTTGAATTCTACCTAAAATTTAAAGAAGAATTAATACCAGTACTTCCGTAACTCTTCTAAAGAACAGAAGAGGAGGGCACACTTCCAAACTCACTTTATGAGGCCAGCATTACCCTAGTACCAAAGCCAGAAAAGGACACTACAAGAAAAGAAAATTACAGGTGAAAATCATTGATGAACACAGATGCAAACATCCTCAACAAAATATTAGCAAATCGAATTCAACATTGCATTAAAAGGGTCATACACCACGATCAAGTGGGATTTATTCCTGGGATGCAGGAATGGTTCATCATCTGTATATCAATCAGGGTGAATTATACAATAACCTCAACAAATATGAAAAAGCATTTCACAAAATTTCACATCCATTTAAGATAAAACTCTCAACCCAATGGGGAGAAAGGGAACGTACATCAACATAATAAGGGCCATATATGACAAGGCCACAGATAACATCATAATCAGTGGTGAAAAGCTGAAAGCTTCTTCTAACATTAGGAACAAGACAAGGATGCCCACTCTCACCGCTTTTATTCAGTGTAGTACTGGAAGTCCTGACCAGAGCAATTAGGTAAGAAAAAGAAATAAAAAGTGCATCTGAGTCAGAAAGGAAGAAGTGAAATTGTCTGTGTTTACAGATGACATGGTATATGTAGAAAATTCTAAAGACTCCACCAGAAATCTCTTAGAACTAATAAATTCAGTAAAGTTGCAGGATGCAAAATAAACATGCAAAAATCAATTTCTATACACTGACAATCAACTATCTGAAAGAGAAATTAAGAAAATAGTCACATTTACAATTGCATCGAAAAGAATAAAATACTGAGGAATAAATTTAACCAAGGAGGTGAAAAACCTGTACACTGAAAACTATAAGATGTTGATAAGAGAATTTAAAGAAGACACAAATAAATGCAAGGATAGTCCATGGTCATGGACTGGAAGAATTAATATTGTTAAAATGTCCATACTACCCAAAGCAATCTACAGATTCAGTGCAACTCCTATCAAAATTCCAATGGCATTTTTCACAGAAATAGAAAAAAACAATCCAGAATTTGTATAGAACCACAAAAGACCCTGAATAATTAAAGCAATCTTGAGAAAGAAAAACAAAAAAACTGAAGGCATCACAGGTCCTGATTTCAAACTGTATTACAAAGCTATAGTAATCAAAACAGTATGCTATTGGCATAAAAAAAAGACACGTAGATGGACATGAATAGAGAGCCCAGGGATAAACCCATGTACATATGGTCAATTTTCAAGAAGGCAGCAAGAATATAATGGGAAAGGATAATCTCTTCAACAAATATTGTTGGAAAAACTGATATCCACATGCAAAAAATGAAACTAGATCCCTGTCTTATACCATACATAAAAGTCAACTCAAAATGAATTATAGATTTGAACATCAGACCTGAAACTATAAAATTCCTAGAAGGAAACACCAGCGGTAAGCTCTACATTGGTCTTGGTGATGACTTTTTGGATTTTACACCAAAATCAAAGGCAGTAAAAGAAAAAAATATACAAGTGGGACTACAATAAACTAAAAAGCTTCTGCACAGCAAAGGAAGCCATCAACACAATGAAAAGGCAACCTATGGAATGGGAGTAAACATTTACAAACCACTGATAAGAGGTTAATATCTAAAATATATAAGAAACTTATATAACTCAAGAGCAAAACCCCAAATAACCCAACTAAAAAATGGGCAAAATAGCTGAATAGACATTTTTCTGAAGAAGACATACAAATGACCAATAAGTACATGCAAAGGTGCTCAACATCACTAATCATCAGGGAAATGCAGATCAAAACCCCAATGAGATGTTACCTCACACCTATTAGAATGGCTATTATCAAAAAGACAAGAGATAACAAATGCTGGTGAGAATGTGGAGAAAGGGAGCCCTTGTACCCTGGAGGTGAGAATGTAAACAGTGATTTTGGAAAACAGTATGGACGTTCCTCAAAATATTAAAAATAGAAGTACCATATGATCCAGCAATTCCACTTCTGGGTATGTATCCAAAGGAAACAAAATCACTGTCTCAAAGAGATATCTGCATTTCCCACGTGCATTGCAGCCTTATTCACAATAGCAAAGACATGGAAACAGCCTAAGTGTCCATTGATGAATGAATGGATAAAGAAAATGTGATATATATACACAATGGAATATTATTCAACTTTGAAAAAGAAGGAAATCCTGCCATTTGGGATACTATGCTTGAATCTGAGAGGCAGTATGCTAAGTGAAATAAACTAGGCAGAGATGAGAACAGTGGCTGCCAGGGGGTGGGAGATGAGGAGAGTTTGGTAAAAGCAGCTGCCTAGCACAGGGAGATCAGCTAGGTGATTTGTGACCGCCTAGAGGGGTGAGCTAGGGAGGGTGGGAGGGAGGGAGACGCAGGAGGGAAGAGATATGGGAACATGTATATATGTATAACTGATTCACTTTGTTATAAAGCAGAAACTAACAAAAAAAACAAAAACAAAAACTTCGGAAGTATTTTCCAGTTGTTTTCAGATGTAAGTTTGAATTATCCCAAACATGCAAAAATGTTGAAATTTATAAATAAAAAAGCAATAAAATGCACAGAAAATGAAAAAAAAAAGTCCTATTGTGTTCCTTTAACAGCAAAGACATTTTCATTAACAAAGAGCGATGTTCATGTTTCTCTGTAAATGCTATTGTTACTCTATTTAAACTTTGATCTTGAATAACAGTAAAAAAAGTAAAATCTGTAGTAGAACTGTAAAATAATCTCTTCTATTAAAAATGTTTCTAGTGGTTTTACACAAACAGAAACAGTGACAAAATAAGCAATTATTACAGAGTAAAAAAAAAAAGTCATGTATGTTGGTGGACACATACTAAGAATGCAATAAATGTAAATTATGATTACATGGAACTAATTAAAGATACTTATGCAATAATAAAATCAATAAAATGGTAAAAAATGTATAAAAACTTTCAGTTATAAAATGATAAGTTCTGAGGATCTGATGTATAAAATGGTGACTATAATTGATAATACTATTTTGTATAATTTGAACTTACTAATAGAGTAGAACTTAGGTGTTCTCACCACACACAAAAAAAGAAAGGTGTATATGTGATAGATGTGTTAATTTGATGGGGATAATCCCTTCACAATGTATAGATATAGCAAGTCATCACATTGTATGCTTCAAATATAGCACAATTTTGTTGGTCAATTTTACCTCAGTAACATGAAAAAAATAAAAAAGAACCTGTATTTCTCAAGGGGCCAAACTGGCTTTGGCCAGTTTGCAGCAGATCTTTCAGGATAAAATCTAAATTCCTTAGAATGACACATGTGCTCCTCCGTGATAAAGCCTTCCAATATCTCTTCCAGTTTCACTTCCATTACATTGTCCAATACTTACTATATTCAAAGACTGTGAGCATGGAGATCATGTTGTTTTATACACCACGTTATCTTAACACTCGCTCTTCTCTCTGCTTAGAATACCCTCGCTCTTATAGACTTTCCTTAACTCTTCCTTTCCCTTCCCTTGCAAAGTTTTCTTTAGTGCCTTATCTGAGCTTGTATCTTCTATAACACTTGTCTGTAGAAGTCATAGCAGTGTTGTTATTAAAACACATAAAACTGTCAAGCATTCCTTCTCTGGACACCATGCTTTTGCAACCTGCTCTAGCCCTCCTTCCCATGGGGTAAGGAGTCCATGAGTCCAAGAGGATACATGGGTAACTGAGTCCCTGGGATTTCCTCTGCAAGTGTTCTTGAGACTGCCTCTGGGGCTTATTCTGGCCTCTTCCCAGTCTCCATCCTCCTGAGTGTGGTCTGCCCCACTGGTATGCACACCCATGTGCCCAATGGGTAGCTGAGGGCAGTTGTTGCCTAAGGAGAAGGATGCTGGCTCTCCCCTGACTGGCATATTCTGCTGTCGAACTGGGAGGAGTCCAGGTCATTATGAGACTATATACATAGAGAATATATATGATAGATAAAATAATAAGTAACTCAACAGTTTATTGACTGAATTTTATACCTCTTCTTAAATGTTTAGAACTCTGCTGTTGACAAAGACTCTCTCCTTGATCAACTTTAGTCAAGTTCCTCTTAGCCTTCTTCTTGACTTGGCCTCCATCTTGGGCCCCCTCCTCTTGCTGGGCCCAATTTTAGCAAGAATCTTGCTAAGTCAGTTTACAGAGAATCTCCCCACCTTTGATATCCAGTCACCCTGGCCTACCTTCAGCAAGAATCCTGTTAAGTTGCTTTAGCAAGAATCTCTCTACTCTTGTTGTCTCCTTCCTCTTAGTAATTTTCCATCCACTGACATTCTCATCCTATTCTTTGGCTATAAATTCCTGCTTATCCTTCTTATACTATACTGAAGTCTCCTTTTCCTCGATTGCAATAGTTTCTGAATAAAATCCTGCTTTACTGCTTTCACCAGTGTTTGGCTTCAGATCTCTTTGATGGTTTAAGAATCTTCATTTATATTCTCCTCCAGACTCCACAGATATTAGGGGTGGGCCTTTTTATTGAGCATTCATTATTTGCCAGTCACAATGCCAAGTATCATTTATCATATGATCCACACAATAGCCAATTGATAGGTCCTACTGCTGACCTCAGTTTACACACAATGAAACTGGGACACAGAGATGTTAAGAAACTTTGTCAAAGGTCTCCTAGCTCAGAAGAGTCAGAGCTGGGCCTGGAATGGAGCTACTGCCTCAGAGATTGGACTCTTAGCTTCTACAGGGCTATGAAAATGGCAATTGTGATTCTCATTTATTTTGAAGGGAATAAAACAGACTCATTAACCACAATTAGTGAGGTTGTCTGGAGAAAATAATCGTCTGGGAATCTGCAACAAATTGTTCAGACTCCAAGATTTGCCTTCTCAGACCTGAGACTAAACTACCATATGACCCAGCAATCCCACTACTGGACATATACCCTGAGAAAACCATAATTCAAAAAGAGTCATGTACCACAATGTTCATTGCAGCTCTATTTACAATAGCCAGGACATGGAAGCAACCTAAGTGTCCATTGACAGATGAATGGATAAAGAAGGTGTGGCACATATATACAATGGAATATTACTCAGCCATAAAAAGAAACAAAATTGAGTTATTTGTAGTGAGGTGGATGGACCTAGAGTCTGTCATACAGAGTGAAGTAAGTCAGAAAGAGAAAAACAAATACTGTATGCTAACACATATATATGGAATCTAAAAAAAAAAAAATTGGTTCTGAAGAGCCTAGGGGCAGGACAGAAATAAAGACGCAGATCTAGAGAATGGACTTGAGGACATGGGGAGGGGGAAGGGTAAGCTGGGACGACATGAGAGAGTGGCATGGACATATATATACTACCAAATGTGAAATAGGTAGCTAGTGGGAAGCAGCTGCATAGCGCTGGGAGATCAGCTCTGTGCTTTGTGATCACCTAGAGGGGTGGGATAGGTACGGTGGGAGGGAGATGCAAAAGGGAGGAGATATGGGGATATATGTATATGTATAGCTGATTCACTTTGTTATAAAGCAGAAACTAACACACCACTGTAAAGCGATTATACTCCAGTAAAGATGTTAAAAAAAACACAACTGCTTGCATTATCCTGTAATTAGTTCTGCCTTAAGTAGTATAACTGCATAATGGAAAGAGTGGGTAATCTTGTTCAGATGGGCGTTTCTTCAAATAAAGGAGCAAAGAAGTGGAAGGAATCTAGTTGAAACCTGAAAGGAAGTAGCTCTGTATCATTTAACAAGGAGTGTTAATAGGTGTGGGAAAGTAGCCTTTTGCTTATCTTGAGATGGAATGACAGTGCTCAAGAATTCCATCAACATATACATATCTTTACTCCTCAGATTTAGAATGTACACTACTGGCAGGCAGGATCCACACTGTGTCTTTAAATACTCAGAACAAATCTTTAGCCACTCAAATGCTAGAATTGTCATCTAATTTAGAACATCATTCCTTGTTGGAACTTGGCCCTAGTGGAAACTTTACAGATCTGCAGGCAAACCTGGGTTTGTGGTTTGCTTCTTTGCTCGTCATATTTATGTTTGTTCCTAATAAGATCAGTTTTTAATTTGAGAAATCACATCTTTTTTGGCTCTTCACATGACCGTGAATGTCACAAGCTCCTGATGATTTGTAAACCACAGTATACAGCAGCTGAAATGCATTAGTTTAATAATAAATACAGGGAAAAGTTTGATCTTATAAAGTAACAATTATGCAAATATCTCAGACTGAATTGTGGTCCTAATGGTTGCAGTGTTTCAGCCACAGCTGGTTTCCCAATGTACTTCAAGAGATTTTTTTTTTTTTTTGCATGTGATTTTAAAATTCCAAATTATTTCCAGGATAATTCAGTCTCTTTAAGATTTTCCTGCTTGCCCCTTACATGTTTTATCTTTCACAGTATTGCTGCATAGCTACCTAAGCAAAGCATGGAGGAAATCTTGACTCATAGATGGAATCAGCAATGGAAAATTCTGTGCTATCTCAATCCCCTAAGTGAGCAAAGGGAAAAGTATTTAGAGAGACCATCAAAGGACCCCTTGGAGGTGGATAAAGCTACATAGCTATAGAGGAAGAGTCAACTGTATTGACTGCTGCCTGTTAGGTATCCCCATAGGTTTTCCCAGTAGACACCCGCCATTAGGTGTCTATATCTCACAGGCATCTCAAACATAACACATACAAAACTGAATTCCTGATCTTTCCCTGCCCCAAACAGACCCTGCCAAGGTCTTCTCCATCTCAGTTTATGGTAACTTTCTCCTCCTAGTTACTCAGTCCAAACATCAAGAAGTCATTTTTGTTGGGTTTTTTTTTCCATATAGAAAAAGAACCCCGTTGGCTCTACCTTTCAAGTATATCCAGAATCCAATAACTTCTTATTCTTTTTCAGCCTGATCCTAGCCATGATCACCTGAGTACCTAGATTATTGTGGTAGAGACTATATGTGCTTTCTGCTTCCAACCTTCTCATCCTTCCTTCAAGCTCTTTTCCACACAGCAGTCAGAGGGATTCCATTAAACCTTCATCAGGTCATGCCACTCCTCTGACTTAAACCCTGTAACCATTCTTCATCTCATTAACAATAAAATTTAAATCTCCTCTCCTCTCCTTCCAGTTCTCTGACCTCATCTCCTATTGCTCTATCCTCCAGCATCACTGGCCCTCTTGCCATTTCTCAAATACTATTAGTGTGTGCCTGCTTCAGAACTTTAGCACTTGTTGAAATGTTCCCTTAACTCCATGTCTTTGCTCAAATGGAATTTTCTAAGTGAGGGATCCCTGACTACTCTGTTTATATTTGTAACTGTGTACAATGCTCCTTATCCCCTCCACTGTTATTTTTTACCACAATTATCTTAAATAATTTAATTTACTTGTTTCTTTTATTTATTTGCCCCCACTAGAGTATAGATTCCATGACAGTAGGGATTTTCTTCTATTTGTTCACTGATAGAACCCCAGAAATCAGAACATTATTTGGTATGTAGTAGGTACTCAATAAATGAATATTGAATTAATAAATGAAGATGTGAATGAACTGTGCTGAAACGTGACTGTGACTTCTTCCCTCCATTGTTTAATTCTGGAACTATTGCCCTGAGCATGGAGAAAAACAGCCATACCCAGATAGGTGTTTATGTATCAGAACACGTCTAAGCTTTAATGTTAGTAGGGGCAAAGGAAAATCATTTTTGATAAATTCTTCTGTCTGCATTACTCCTTTCTTTCTGTGACAGGGATAACTGAGATTGACCATGAGGGATTTTAGAGGTAAATATTGAGACTTACAGGTAAAAATCAATTTTATCTAGAATTTTTGAGTCAAATCTCAGACTAAGAATCAACAAATGGTTTCAAAGAAATGCAGCAGGAAGCCTCTGGTAGTTTTTTTCAAGGTTTATATGAACAAATCCTTATGTGTGCAAGTGTTGTGGGTAGTTCTGTTGGTACTGCAGGATTGGGGTGAAAAATGTGTATTTTTAAACTTCTGTGATCAATTTGGGTTGGAAACGTAGCACCATACTTGGCTGCTCCATCTTCATAGTAGGTGGCATAATGGCCCTAGAGAATCATTGGTGCAGAAGATGCCTGTAGAAGGGGAAGAGTGTAAAGGACCTAGGAAGGTTCTATTCAACTTACACATTAATAAAATGGCCATCCTTCCTTTTTCCCCCCTTTTTGGTTTAAAAAGGTCTCCCTGCCATTTTGCAAATTTTTTGTTTGTTTTTTAGTTTCTTTATGATAATTTATGACTTTTCTGGGTTTTTCATTAAAATTTTACATGTTGAGGGACACTGTTTTAAATCCCATGATTCTCTTGTGCCTAAACTAAGTTTCTAAATTATATCATACGTGGGAACTGTAGCCAGGAGTTAAAAACCTGGCAGTTAAAAACTTGGATTCAGTACAGGTTTTCTAGCGTTCCCTGGAATCACTAACATGACCCTTGATGAGTGGGGGCTCCCTCTCTCTCGTTGCCAGTTCCTGGGGATTTCAAAGTTGAAAGTCGAATAAATACAGAACTGATGATGTGACTTTGTTTGGAAAATGTGTAATTTTATTTCTACATATTTCAGTTGTGTACTTTTTTGGTGACCAGTGTGAAGCTATCAATATATTTAGAAAAATATCTACATATAAATGTGTGCATACTTTAAAAATACTGTGAGCTCTAAAACATAAAATGTTTTATTGTCGTCTGTCTTTATGTGGTAGATTACAGTCACTTTTGTTACTCTACAAGAGATTCCCAATCTGGGAACAAAAGCATTTTCATGTTGATTGTTGAAGATTGATTCAGGGTATGGAGAGATGAGTTAATGACAAAGAGCCAAGAATGTGAATTTTTTGAGAAGCTGTTATTGTCCAAGTACTATGTTAGGTGCTCCACTCACCTTGATCCATTTAATACTTCACAGCAATCCTATCAGGTTTTGCTGGGATTGCATAACTGGCCTAAAGCTGTGCAGAAATTGTGGTTAAGCTCGTATTCAAAGCCCCTAGGCTTGTATAACTCTGAAATTCATGTTCTTTCAACTTCATCAGGCAGAATTGGAAGTCCCAGGGGCTTGAAAAATAAAGATTTTCTTGTTTCCTGGCCCAGTCGTTGACTCACTTGCTTCTCTAGCCCTCATCTCTTCCTGTTTTATTGAGAATCATGGTGCCATGTCTTAGGCTTTTCCTCTGCCATCTCTTTGGTTACTGCCTTATCGAATTTAGTCAAAGGTTTTTTAGGTTTTTTTAACTGCTGGTTAAAATGAAATGTCTTTTTTTTTTTTTAAAGCTGTCCTTTAAAAAAAAATTTAGTTTTCATGGAATCCTTTAAGTTAAACAGGGAATAAGGTTCCACATAGAAGTTCTGGTAAAACTGGCTAAACAAAGGATTCAAGTAAGATTTAACTAAAGTACAAAGGGAAACCAGACTTTAAGTGGTTCTGAGCATTTTCTCAGAAAAATTGGGTCAAGAACTAGCATGAAAAGCTGTATCATTTGAAAGATATTTTCCCCTTTTTATTTTCAAGGGAATTCACATAAAAAATAACAAAAAACCCAAGATTATTTTGTTTTATGAGGTATGGTAAGGTGATGGGACAGGAACTGAGTATACTGCCAACAGGGCAGTAGCACTGAATGTGGGGAGTCAATGGCAGGAGAGCGAGGTGCAGCTTTGACAGTTGGTATTCCCATTCTTCCTTACGCTATCACATCACAAGTTTCTGATCTGCAACAACATGGGGGGAGAGAAGCAGATAGTTTGAGGTATGAGTGGGCATAGAATGTTATAAGGTGCTTTGAAATAGTTTATTCAGCTTTTATAACAAGTGTGTGAAGTGGGTAGCATAGTGTATCACTTGGCCTTGCAGTGACCCCCAAATCTCTGTGGCTTCAAACAACAAAGCTTATTTGTCATTTACATTTAATGTAGGCTGTAGATGAGCTGCATCTCTGCTTCCCATGTCCTCTTCACTTTAGAATCCGGGCTGAAAGAGCATCCTTACACGCATACCATTCTAATAGCAAAGAGATGGGACAAATGTCACATTTCAATGGACAAAACATGTCACATGTCAGGTCCAAAGATGGTGGGGTGAAAATGTATATTCCTCTCTCAGGCAGATAGTAATACAATATACCACTGTCAAGTTTTATTATTGTGATCGTGCTTCTCATTTTACAGAAGTGGAAACCAAAGCATAGAGAAGTTAAATTGCCCACGTTAAAACTACTGACAAGTGGCAGAGGCCAACTTGGAATCTCACGTTCTGACCCAAGGCCATTACTTTTGTCTTATACCAATAAGAATGGCAACTTCATCTGTCCATCCATCTTTGTTACCATTTGCCTTGAGAACAGTTTTCCTCCTAATGACTTCCTAGAAAATTTATGTTGTTAACCTAATGTACATTATGCTTCCTTCCCTTTCAATCCTCCAGTAAATGGCTTTAACATAAACCTTGAAATGCAAATGATTTCTATATGAGAGAAGTATTTAAAAAGTTACACATAGCCCACTCTTGGATGAAAGATTGAATTAAAAAATAAAATCCCTTTTCAACACTGGAACTAGATTAACTTAATTGTAGTTTAGTAAAAATTTGTCCTAAGTCTCATATTTCTTTGTATCAATTAAAACCAAATGTAATTTATAGTGGTGGTTGTGTGGACATTTAGTGATAAGGAATTTTTCGCAAGCACCTTAACTAAAGTGGCGATATGACCCTGAATTGTTTCCAGTCTCCCATGAGTTCTCTAAACCTCAAGCCAACAGGGCTGCTGACTTTTCCCAGAATCCTTAGATTTCTCCATTTTCTGGTCTCTGGGTCTTAACTTAGTGTATTGTTGCCTCAGCCTGAAATGCTTCCAGCCCTCTCCACCTTCTCCATCACCCAGGTCTAATCCTAATAATCTTTCAGGCTCCATCCTTAAATGCTTTCTGCACCAGGCAGACTTTTCCAATCTCATCAAATACAGATATAAATCGTAGTAAAAAACCCAAACAACACTTTGCTTAAACTCCAGTATCCCTTCTTACTCTTTTGCCCAATACCATTCATCTAAGAGATGTGCAAAAAATAGTTCTAAAAAATTGCTATATTTGCTAACTTGAAAGTTTTCTGGGCAGTGTGTGGAGCTGATGTATGTTTTTATTTCTTCAACAAATAATTATTCAATGCCTTTCACTGCAAGACACAATTGACTTGTCGAAGATGACATAGCTATAGAGTGACAGATTCAGGACTGAAATCCAGAATTGCCTGACTCCACAGCCAGTACTCTTAACTACTACATAGATATAAAGAGCTAGAGATTCTTGAATGCTAGGTGGCTTCACTGTTGGGCAGATATTAATTTTCTTTCTTTCCCTTAAAAAAATTGTATGAAGTATTGCACCAATGCCTTCTTAGGCTCCTCTTTAGTCTTAGTTTAAAAATTGCCATTGAAACCATTTTTTTCCCCTATGAATCCAAGATGATCCCATTAAAAGTGAAATAATATTTTCTGGGTGGACTGTATTGATTAAATTGTATTCCCCAGGGATAGATTCAGGTTTTGTGGGTCCTGAGCTTACACAATTTTTTTGGCCCTCTTTAAGAAAAAGAAGATAAAAGTATAAATATAAAAATAAGCCTGACATATTTAGTATAGGAAAAGAAATCATGATAATTTACATGTGTTAGAGGTTCAACTTTTTTTCTAAGCTGAGACAGTGTACCAGATATGCTTACATAGACATGCTTCCTTATTGCCACCTAGCCACCTGGCTTCTCCTCCCCACCCGGGATGCTTCACAACTCTGGCCACTCCTAGCACTTATGGCAGCCCTACACGTGAGGCTTTATTCTTTTCCTGGTAGGTCTACCTCTGGTCCAGGCAATTCAAAAATGATGATCAGGACTTCCCTGGTGGCGCAGTGGTTGAGAGTCCGCCTGCCGATACAGGGGACATGGGTTCGTGCCCCGGTCCGGGAAGATCCCACATGCCGCGGAGCGGCTGGGCCCGTGAGCCATGGCCGCTGAGCCTGCGGGTCCGGAGCCTGTGCTCCGCAACGGGAGAGGCCGCAACACTGAGAGGCCCGCGTACCGGGGAAAAAAAAAAAAAAAGATGATCAAATGGCACTGGTTTTAGTCTCATATGAGTTTTTGAGTTAATTTTTGGACTTCTTGGTACCTTTCCCCAAGAAATGGAGATATTTTAATAGGAATAGCCTTTTGCAATACAAGGATTTATTTATAAAATTAAAAAATTTTTTTTTTGGCCATGGCTCTGGTTGGACTGTCGTCTTCATAGAAGCTATTTGGCATGAGTATAATTTTCTTTTGGAAATACTTAAATAGAATACAAAATAAATAATGAAAATCGGTTCTTAAATAATGCTGTCACTAAAGGATTTAACTGAGGTTTATGTGGCTCAGACATTATGTTCAGAATAGTATCACCTAGAATCAATAAATTCCGTTTTTAAAAATCTTGGAAATGACTAAATTTTTTTGAAGGATTTAAGCCATTTTTTTTCCTTTAAGCTTTTTTGAAGTATTGGCTCCCACAAAGACAATGAGACACCACTGGAAATTAGGTTTTTGGTGTAGTATTAAAAAATGGCAGCAGAGGGCCTCATTGCAATGTGCTAGATTTTTCTTTCTTCATGAAAGAACTTTTTCTCTCCATTGCTCTTCATCTGTTGTCTCATTTTGAAACTTGCAGTATGTTTATGCGAAAAAAAAATGTTTTAAATACCAATTTTACTATATTGGGAATGCAGGGTACAATTTAAGGCTTAAAAACCATTATGTTTTCTCTTCATTCCTGGAAGATGTTGAAATTTTGATATCTTTCTTCACTTCCTTCCACGGCAGTAAGGAATTGTATACTGTCTTTTGCTTTTTCTTTCAGGCTGTTACTCTCTTTATTAAGACCATCCAATTTGTTGGCAGATTATTATGAAAGCACATTCATGCAAATTATTTTACTTTATTCAAAGATGAGAAAAATTACATGGCAGGAGTTCATAGTATAATATCACACTTATTAATCTTCCAGTTGCCTTTCAGTTAATTGTGCTCAAGTTCTAACAAAGTTATATCCTATAAGAAAAAAAAAAAGCTGTAGGTTATAGCTATGTTAGATGTTCAAAAGGAATGGGGTTGAGTACAGGTGACCCATTAATTAAGCCTGCCTTGATTATTCTATGGGCTCATCTTGTTATTAGTTTGACTATGGTCAGGAAGGATAATGGCACAGAAAATAAAAGTACTGGTCGAGCTACAGTTCAATGTACCCTGAATGGATAGACGTGGGTTTGCACTTAATCCCAGTGAGTTCCTTTTTAACACTATTGTCTAGGAGAGAGTGTCTCCAGAGAACCACAAATATCTTTGATAATTATGGGTCCTGTAGTCAAATATACCTATTTTTGGAGTCTTAACCTGGTTATTATAATATAATTATATAATTATGTTAATGGAGACTTTTTATCTTATCCGACCATCATTTACTCTCACTAAAAGTACATTTCTAAAATCTTGCTTAAAAAAGAAAATTCTAATCTTCCTTTAGAAAGGACTTGTTTTTAGATGAGAGTTTCAGAAAAATGGATTATTGTTCATTGCCAGCTTTCATAATCCTTGCTTCTTGAGGAGCTTGAATAATTTAACAATTAGGGAATATAAACATTATATAAGAAAGGGCTAATATTTTATTGAGATCAGATGAACATTTAACATTATATAGAGTCGTAAAAAGATTCTATGGGGGACTACCCTGGTGCCGCAGTGATTAGGAATCCGCCTGCCAATGCAGGGGACATGGGATCGAGCCCTGATCCGGGAAGATCCCACATGCTGCGGAGCAACTAAGCCCGTGCACCACAACTACTGAGCCTGCCCTCTAGAGCCCACGAGCCACAACTACTGAGCCCGTGTGCCACAGCTACTGAAGCCCGTGCGCCTAGAGCCCGTGCTCCACAACAAGAGAAGCTACTGCAATGAGAAACCCCACGCACCACACCGAAGAATAGCCCCCACTTGCCGCAACTAGAGAAAGTTCGCACACAGCAATGAAGACCCAACACAGCAAAAAAAAAAAAAAATAAGTAATACAATTTAAAAAAATGAAAAAATATACAAAATAATTCTAAAAAAAAGATTATATGGGAACACATAGCATAAAAATATAAGCACTATATAGAAATATTATATAGAAATGTTATATAGACAAGGGCCCCCATATAAACTTTCTATAGAAAACATATAAATATTGTGTAGAAAAGTGCCAATATTTTATTGAGATTAGATGAACATTTTACTTTGCATGTATTTATTGTGATCCTCAAAACAAAATGCTGTACAGCAGAAACTGACACAACATTGTAAAGCAATTATACTCCAATAAAAAAATGCTAATAATGATGGCTACAAGTTAGAAAATTTAGAACACAGCCCACTATTTACTTTTTGTGATAAAACGTGGTATAATAGGTTCTGATTATGTTTTCTGATAAAGTGTTATACAGCCATAAAACTGGACAAAATTATCAAAAACCACTATTTCGGGGCTCTTGAAAACGACCAAAGGCATACAACAAATTGAGAAGCAATTTATTCATGAAAAAATACTGAATGTCAGATATGAATGGTGGGAGCCTATGGCATTCTTGCTTGGGACTTCTCTCATCCACAGCCACCCCCAAGGTAGATCTGAGCAGAACTAAACAGGGCTCTGCAGAGCAAGAAAACAAGAAGCTTCCTTGCCAGAGAGGGCTCACTTGGTTTGGAGCAGAGTATGGAAAACCTCATATCCAGTAGTGTTGTCAGTAAAGCACAAATTTCGTTGGCAAATGAATGGGAGGACCAATGGCTCAGGTACACTAAGGTTGTAGTCCTGGCTGGGGCAAGCAGTGGACTAGCGGACTAGCCTGAAATTTAACAGGGAGATCTGGGAAATGAGACAGCCACAGAGGGCTTTGATAAATTCTCCATATATCCACTCAGGAGAGACTGGAGAAGGCCCCCCCAGATCAACATATCCCTGGCTAAGCATGAGACCGTACTCCTGTGCAGAGTTGATGCTAGAAGGCCTGGTGGGAAGTAAAAGCCAGGGCAGTCTTGAAAACTGATTGGTTAATTCAATGGCAAAACTTTCTTTAAGTTATTTAATTAGGGTTAAAGGCCAAGATAGGATTATGTAATTTCTTCTATTTTTGTAAATTCTTTAATTTCTAAATATTTAACCTAGAAATACACTAGAATAGGAAGAGTCTTTTAATCTTTGAATTGTGAATCTCTGAAATCTCTTTCCCCACCTACAAAATAGAATTCTTAATTACCTTTACTGCTTCCTTTAGTTTTAGATCAATAATATCAATAGAGAACTTTGGAATGTTAATAATGCTAGTATTTACTGAGCACCTATCATTAGCCCAGTGCTGTGCTGACATTGTACTTTTTATGTCATTTAATTCTACAATCACCCATGGTAATATTATCCCCATTTCTGGTTGGGGAGATTGGAGTTTAAGCAGCATAAATTACTTTTCCAAGGTTACAACAGCTAAGCAGCAGAGTAGGTGGAATGCAACTTGAGACCATCTAGTTTCTGAATTCATATTCTTAAATACTAGTCTAAATTTTCAAATGCTGGTGCTAAAAAATATAAAATATTTTTCTATGACTATAATAAAACAATCTGATAGCAATCAAATGACCTTATGTAGAGTTATTGGTACGTTAAGCAGGTATATACTTTAACTTCCTTAGCTGAGCCTTTAAAAAAACCTTTATATTAAGGAGACTTTCAAACAGCTACAAAAGTAGATAATAATATTATGATCCTTCATGTATGTACCCATCACACAGCTTTGAGCTTTTTCTATGAATGCTAAAATTACTGCTTGCCATGCTAATTTTCACTACTAATTTTTAGTAATTATACTAAATTATAGACTAATTTGGGGAAATAATTATAGACTCATTTTGGTAGGGTAAATACTAATAAGCTTTAAATTTGCAATTAAATTTTTTCAATAATGGATTTTACTAACTTGTTATTCAATAAATATTTTCTTTTGAAATGGACACACTCATAATATGTTTTCATAAGTAGACAAGTCAGAGCAAACAGCATGAAGAGTAGGAGTAGGCAGGTGGAGGTGTTCCACTATTTTGCATAATGGAGCAAACAACTAGAATGCAGTAGGGTGGAGCTGCAGAGTTTGGTTTGTTCATCCTCTATTTCTTTAAGGTGTTGTCTATGGACTCTGTGGGTCCATCAGTGACCAGTGAGCTAGTCTTCGTCTTCTTTTTTTTTTTTTTAAGACTAATTTTTGGAGCAGTTTCAGGTTCGCTGCAGAAAAGTTGAGTGGCAAGGATAGAAAGTTCCCATATATAACCCCTGCCCCTACATGCACAGCCTTCTGCACTAGGGACATCCTCTGTTAGACTGGTTCACTTGTTATAATCGGTGAACCTACACTGACACATCATTATCACGCAAAGTCCATAGTTTAGATTAGGGGTCCCTCTTAGTGTTGTACATTGTATGGGCTTTGACGAATGTATAATGACATGTATATACCATGATAGTATCATACAGAGTAGTTTCACTGTTCTAATGATCTGGGCTAGTCTTTTGTTCACCATGTTTTCTCTCATATATCAGTACTGCTTTTTAATTGTATTTCTAATCATGTCATGGTTTTCAGTGACTCTAGGGGTAGGTTGCTCACTGACAAGCAGTTGTAATTACTGCAACCTCTGCCCTGTGGTTTGCAACAGAGGTGAGGTGGCTTATGGGACTGGAAGGAATTAGTAGTATGATCATACCTCATTCTTTTACTCCACCTACAGAAATATTTCATGCTGCCCAGAGCATTTAACGCTTTATTTAAATATTTAGGTCCCTCGAATAGACTGTGGTATTTTAAGCCATATGTTTCTGTAATAGTCTCTTAATTCCCCATTTCAAATCTATTTACAATAACTCTGGCTCCTGACAGAAACCATTTGATAGTTTTGCCTCTTCTTTGGCCTTGTACTTCTGTCCCATATTTCAGTAGTGAATATCATTGCTAAAGCTTTGATTTATTTCTGGGAAAGTCTTCCAGGCTTTTTCTGCCTGGTTTCCTCAAGAGGTTGTAAGCTATGCATAGATAGACTATTTTCACTTTATTTGACAAATTGTTTGCATTAAACGAATTTAGAATAATTTTGGTTACTAATGTTTGACTTGCTTCTTTCCTAGGCATCTGTATTCTGGTATGCTTAGAAACTGCATTTTGATTATTCCCATAACTTCTTTACCATGTTATATCTTGGCCCTTTAAACTATCACTCTAATTGCCTCGTCAGGAAAACTCAAAATCATAGATTAAGTAGGTAATCTCCTTTGACTTCTTAGTAGGCAAGCCCACTCCAGAGTAGAGTTTCAGACAATATTCCTCTTCTACTCTATAGCACAGGTTGCCATGTACACAGTAGAGTTGTAAGAATCCCCCAAATTCTTTTCAGCTAGAGTTATTGCTGCTGTACTAGATGGGTTTTGCTCAGTGTTAACATACAGGTTGGTTGGTTGGTTTTTGTACAATTTGTGGAACTTTCAGATGACTTCAAATGGAATGTTTTTCATTTTATAGTATAGGTCTTAGAAAAAGACAGGTCAAACATCAGTTAATAGCTTAGATTCTGGGGCTAGAATCTCAAATCCTAACTCTAACACTTAAAATCCTAGGAAAAGTGAGCTTCACTTTTTTTCATTTGCGTAGAGGAGGTAATAATACCAAACAGACAAAGTTTTAGCTAGGATTAATTGAAATAATGCATACAAAGCCCTTAACTTGGCTTAGATTGTAGCAATGTAGACTTTGACTATAAATGTATACCTGGAATACAGAGTCTTTTTCTCTTCTCTGGATATACTAGTCACCCTCTGTACCCCAAAAGCACTCCATAAAGTGTTTTTTTTTTCATCATAGATTTATAGTACCTTGTTATCCTTATGTCCAGAGACTGCACTAGCTTGGCCTAAAGTGGATATTGAGACAATACATGTTGAATGAATAAGTACACTTCAGCCTAGAGTGCCTACCCCAAATCTCACCCAGTGGGCTTTGTCATTATGTCATTCTAACCATCACCACCATCATCACCATAACCCTGTCATCCCCATGTTATTCTTTTGGTCCAATACTAACTGCTAGGAATACAAAGGGGTCAAAAGACAAGGTTCTTTCCTGTAAGGACTATAAAATTGAGTTAGGATGACTGAACATGGGCAAAAGTTAAACAAAAACAAAACAGAAAAGAAATCATTCAAAGTAGCACATGTTAAGTGTTCAATGAGAGGTACAGGCAATAACTGTGAGTAGTATTTTTTTTTTGAAAGATGAAAAGCACAGGTTTGCAACCTCATAGTCTTATCTTACATTTAGTCATTTATTTGGTGTGTGGTTTTGCTGTTTTTATACTCTGTTACTGAATTTTAAAAATAGTCTTTTGTTCTTGAGAGCAGTGTAGGTGAAAATGCATAGAATGTGTTCAAAACAGTGTCTGACATATTGAAATCAACCAATAAATTATAGACAACATTCTTGTAGGAGAGAAGGCCATCTATGAGGGTTGAATGAGATTTCATAGAAGAAATAGAAAACATAGCAAGGACGGTTACTTTTTTTAAATTAATTTATTTTTATTTTTGGCTGTGTTGGGTCTTTGCTGCTGTGTGCAGGCTTTCTCTAGTTGTGGCGAGCAGGGGCTTCTCATTCTCATGTGCAGACTTCTCATTGTGGTGGCTTCTCTCATTGTGGAGCACGGGCTCTAGGCACGCAGGCTTCAGTAGTTGTGGCATGTGGGCTCAGTAGTTGTGGCTCGCAGGCTCTAGAGTGCAGGCTCAGTAGATGTGGTGCAGGGGCTTAGTTGCTCCACAGCATGTGGGATCTTCCCGGACCAGGGATCGAACCCATGTCCCCTGCATTGGCAAGTGGATTCTTAACTACTGTACCACCAGGGAAGTCCAGTACAGTTTTTAAAATGTCTTCCTTACACATTAACTCAGTTTTCTGGAATCAGTTTGGAAATAATGGGGTAGAGTGGTAGAGAGCGGGCGGGAATATGTGGTGAGTTACTGAATATCAGGTGCAGAATTATATTCTCATTAATTGAAAATTTTGGTTAATGCTCCTTAAATAAAATATAGCATAATTTTTATGTATTAACTTTCTGATATCTGAATTGAAATTCATATGCTTCCCTGTCAAAGAAGTAACTGATTTAATCAATGAAAATCTGTAAAATGGAACAATTTTGTGAGATACCATTGCAATCAAAGTTCTTCCAATCAATACCTTTGTGATTATTATAATAGGTCCCTGGAAAGCAACAGTATCTTGATGACACTTTCCAAATACTATCTGTAGTGAAACTAGAAGAAAAGATTCCTTTTTAATGTTATATTTATTGGACTAGGTAGTTCCCACACATATTAAACAACTCACAGAGTAAAAATAGTCTACAGTAAAACATGTCTCTTTTCTACTCCTTTTCTTTAGTTCCCAGGTTTCCCTTCTCAGAGGAAATCCCTGAGGTCTGTTTTTCTGCAGATAAGTATCTAGAGATATTTCTCTCTTTTTAAACACAAAAATTATATGTAATGTGCACATTCTTGAATTTTCACTTAATATTTCTTACTCGTTTTATATTAATTCATAAGACTCTGCTGCCTGAAACATGACATTTAAAAACAGGGTTACTCTAGTAAGGTGCTACAGTGATAATAGCTAGCTAGCATATATTGAGTACTTATTGTGTTCCATGAAGTTTACATGGATTGTCTAATTTAATTTTTATAATGACACTAGGGAGTGGGTACCATTTTTGTGCCCATTTTATAGAAAAGAAAAGTGAGGTTTAGAAATATTAAATATCTTGCCTGTGATCACGCAGCTAATAGGTTGTGGAGTTAGGATTCAAGTCAAGGCAGTCTGACTCCAGAACCCACATATGAAGTGTTCTATTGCCTCCCAGATTTCATACTCCTCATTTTCAGGAAGACAACTGTGTACATCATTGTATACATAAATAGCAGATAGCGTGATTAATAACAATGATGGTGGTGATGAAAATGACTAAAGCCTCTGTCACTGCTGACGGATGTCTGAGAAGCTGGAAGTTCTGATGGTAGCCCGGGTGGCTCTGGGGATTGAAGAGGGCAGATGGAGCCGCTGCACCAGCAACTGCGGAGCTGCAGAGTCAGAAGATGCTACCACATCTGAGGAAGTTGTGGTGATGGATGTTGGCACATAATAGTTCATGAGGTCTTTATAACTACCCCATGAGGGTGGTATTATTAGCCACAAGTTCTAGATGAAAAGCTGAGGCTCAGGTAAGTTGCCCTGTCTCACACAGCTGGGGAGTGACAGGACCCAGTCTCAAAGCCAGACCTTAACACCTCCTGGAAAGGAGGCATCTGGTAGGCACACCAGCCTTGAAACCCCAGCTTTGTGTCACTTATTGGAGTAGTTTCAAACTTTCCCCCTCTAAATGTGTGTAACATGTTTTAGTGAAAGTTTATAAGAAAGATCAATATGAAATTGAAGTAGGAGTGGGTATATCTTTGCCACCCTTTTAACATGGGTACCTGCTTTTGTTCTTGTGGCATCCTCCAAGGGAGTTCCATATAATCTAGCTTGAAACTGTCATTTCTCCTTCTGGGATGGAAATTCTGTCTGACAAAAAACATGTTATTGAAAGGCCTAGTCTTCATTGATTAAAAGGCTAAATGGAGTCTGGTCAGATTCCACGTAAACTTCTGTCTCAGTTATGCTCTTGTCAGATTAATTTGGATTATACTGTTGTTTCAAAGGACATAATCTGGAGCTGGGGAAAGATGTTATTGCCTCTCTTCAGAGTGTAGGCAAGTGCTTTAACCATTCTAAGACTCTAATGTAACTCTCAAGATGATTGTGGCCTTTGCAGGGCTTTGTTCAAGTGTCTGTCTACCACAAGGTCTCAAGTTCCAACAACCCAAAGGACTAGTCTTTGCTGTCCAGCATGGTGGATGCTAGGATAGAGTCTATATTGCTAACTTTTAATTTCAGAAATAGTTTGTACAAAGCTTCCCTCATCTGCTATTGTAATGTTCTTATGAATATCCAGAATTTTACTCCAAGACCTCTGGCTTTGGTCCTGGCAGTCTGGAGTCTGTGAAATGTGTGCTGCCAGGTATGTCATAGGACATGCCTATACAACTGAGCAGAAAGGCAGGCTGTCATGTGGAACCAAATGAAATAATAAAGGACTCTTATAAGTCTCAAAGTTCCCATCAAAATTCTTGGATGGAGTTACTTATACCTGGCAAATGGAAACACAGCTGTGTTTTCAATGATTTTTTTAAAAATACCCATTAAAATACTGGCAATGGCAGAGCAAATTAAAAAGTTAATATAATTTTTGGTTAGACAATACTTTTGTGAAAACCCATAGTCCTTTCTCATAATTGACACAGTGAAAGAAGCCTCAGTTGTAAGTTGAGAAATGAGAAAAAACTTAATTCAAGCACTAGACTGTTAATTTAATGAATATGTGACCTTGGGCCAAATAATATTTCTGAACCTCAGTTTCTTCTGTAAATGGGGCTGATACTCTCTCTGCTTCATCTGTTTTTTGTGCTTGAATGAGATAATATGTAAAAGCTATAAAGTACTCTACATATAAAGTATATTAAGTATGACTTCTAATGTGCAAAACTTAAAATCGTATATAGACGACATCCAATAGATGCATCTTTTCTGTAACATTTCAAAATAATTGTCCCATCTTTGGACATTTCTGGCAATGGTCCCATATTCTTTAAGATGCAAGCCATTCTATATTTGGCAAGTGTCCCAAGTCAGTTTACTTTTGAAACAAACTCAGAGGAGGAATTAGGGTGCAGGTCATTTATCAGATCATCACCTGGGGAAGGGAGGGAAAGAGGCAGGATTGGGCAGAAGGAGAAGTCAAGCAGTCATGCAGTCCCAATGAAAGCTTCAAATGAACCCACGGCAAGCTCAGGTCTGCAGTAGCCCGTCAGAGTTGTCATGAGTTTGAAGTAGAGTGCTAGACATTTATGCCCTCTTATTGACTAATCATTGGATCTTGGGTCAGCTGAGGCAATCCTCAAAAAGGGTTAAAAACTGAAGGTTATCTTCTCCTGCAACTAGCGGAATAAATCTTTCCTTCCTCAAGGGGAACCTGGGCATCACTGCACTTATCAGACCAGCCTTGTAGATAAAACATTCTGCCTTATATTGAGTGGGAACCTTCCTTACTGTGCCTGTCATGTAAGTTACTCTATTCTGAGTCAATTCCAAGTCTTACCAATATTTTCTAACATAATTCTTTACTATATTCTGGAAGCACTAGTGCTATACTACTGATACAAACACATATATATTTCACATATACATAAGTGACATATATAAATTATATATAATGTATGTTATACACACATCTCAAATTTATATTTATACACATATTCATGTACATAGATCATATACACATATATTCTGAAAACATGTACTTTGAGTGCTCTGAGAATATGTTGTTAACAACTGGGTAAATGATGCTCCACTGTACTCAACAGCTAGATTTAGTAACCGTAGTGATGCCATTTATTGTAGACAATAAAATGAGTCTGCTCTCCAGGAGGACCAGGTTGGAAGATCATGAATTCTGTTTTGGGTGTGTTGGGTATGAAACTCTTTTGAGACATCCAAGTGAAAATATTGGGTAGGTGTTTGAATGTATATATCTGGAGTTTTGAAAGGAAGTCTACACTAGAGATAAGTAATTGAGAGTTGATGTTTATATAGTCATTGAAGCTAGGAAGCAACATTTCTGTCACATTCCTGCAAGTCAGTAATGAACTGGGGCTGGGTTTCCCTTCGAGATGGTAGATATTTCCTTCATTGGAGGGCTTTTCCTGGTCTGTTTCACTGGATTAGGTTACCTGCCTAGCTCCTGAGGCACTGGGAGTGCAATCACGGGTGTAGGGTGGGAGGAGAAGGGGACCCATGACTGGAGACTTGAGGAAAGCCAACATTTAAAGGCTGGTAGATGAGGAGAAGTCTGGAGCTGAGCTAGAAAAGGAGTGGCTGGAGAGGTAAAAAGGTAGAGTCATAGAAGTAAGGAGAGAGAGAAGTGGTCAGCATTCTAAAATTCTTCAGAGAAATCATGCCCATTGGAGATGGAGATAATTGATGATCTTAGGGAGGGTGGTTTTGGTGAGAGTAGAAGCCAGACTAGAGTGGGTCGAGGAGTGAATGAGGGGTGAGGAAATGAAGGAAATAATGTGCACAATGCTTTTGAGAAGTGTAACTTTGAAAGTGAGGACAGGGATAGGGATTAGCTGGAGTGAAGTAAGGTTGTATTGAAATGGGAGTTAAAGAGGTGGGCCTGGGAAGGGTAGTGGGAGGAAGAGAACTAGAAATATCCCTCATACATCAATGCTTTAAACATCCTCTTTCAATTTTAAGTGGTTTAAACTATATTCTGAAACATTAGAGAAATGAAAAATGAGTGTTAGCGCTTTATTAAAAACAAACATAACCAAAATAGTTGGCTTGTGGGCAACTTATGTCAAATTGTACAGCTCAAATTGAAAAGGAGGTAAATATAAGATAATTTTCTTCTTGAGTTATTCAGACCAATGATTCATGTGTTCATTTTGCTTTTAACTAAGAAAATCTTGTCTGGTATGCTACTTAATTTATTTATCACCTGAAAGGAAAGTCCTGTAATTTGTCTCTCTTATTATCTGGATAAACAGTGTTGTTGACAAAAAGGAGAGGAGGTGTTTTTGCATGATCCTAATGCAGAGATGGATACTCTATCTGACCCAGATATACTACTTCTAAAAACGGTTATTTTCTTATATATGGGATAGGAATAAAAGCAAGGATTTTCTCCATAGAAACATTTCGCAGATTCTTTTCTTGAGCACATATATCATTTATCAGTCTGGTTCTATCCTCCATCTGCTCAAAGGAGACTCTCAACCCCAGGACAGTTCTCTTAAGTGTCCCTGTGACTCCCCAGGGAGTGTTTCCAGGTGCTGGGCAATATTTTACAACCTCGTGCCACTCCACTGGGTACTTCAGTCTGCTCTTGGCATGCTGTGGTAGCTGCTGGGGGTGCTGCCCAAACCTACTGGCTTGCTGCTGATTTGTCTCACTCCAGGAAGAAGGTGCTCCAGAGTCGAGTTTTTTCCATAGACCATGGCCCAAAGCCCTCAGGGTGTGATGATTTATGCTGGAATGGGAGAATGGGACTGAAGGACTCTCTCTCCTTTTGTGTTAAGATCTGTTGGAGGGCTCATAGAGCAGGTTTTCTTAGGCCCCAGCATATTCTGAGGGAGGCAGCTTTTTCTTACTGCTTATGGTTCTTCTGCCCTTAGAGTCAGATGTTGTGTTCAGAGGCTGGGTCAGAGATAGAGATTCCCTCCCTATATCTATCTTTGACCAGAAGGGTCATCAGAATCAGTGGATTCTCAGGTTCACCTACTGAATCATTATTTCCATAAGTTTGTTCCATGCATGTTCATTTTCAACAAATCCTACCTATCTGTCTCTCTATCTATTTATCTATCTATCATCTGTCTTCCTATCCTCTATTATCTGTTTGTCTATCTATCTAATCTGTCTACCTTAGATTGAATGTCTGTGTCTCCCCCAAATTCATGCGTTGAAATCCTAACCCCCCAAGGTGATGGTATTGGGAGGTAGGGGCTTTTGGGAGGTGATTCAGTCATGAGAGCAGAGCCCTCAAGAATGGAATTAGTGCTCTTAATAAGAGGCCTGATAAAGCTTCCCTGCCCCTTTTCCACCATGCAAGTTTACAGTGAAAAGATGGCCATCTAGGAAGTAAGCTCTCACCAAATGCCAGGTATGCTGGCACCATGATTTTGGCTTTTCAGTCTCCAGAACCATAAAAAATAAATGTTTGTTGTTTATAAGCTACCCAGCTTATAGTATGTTGTTACAGCAGCCAAACAGACGAAGACACACGCATATACACACTCTCTCTCTAATCTATCTTAACTTATTAATCCATTCATGACATGTTTATCTATATTTATTGAGCATATGCTATTAACATACAGTGATGCATTAATTCTTCAAAGAATTCCTCCAGGGCTTTTTTTTTTTTTTTTTTTTTTTTTAAGAGTACATAGTTGCAATAGAGATTGGGAACAGTGTGTTTCAGTGTCGGTTTTTCAAAATTATCTGTTACCAACAAATGGGAAAAGCTGTGATCTGTAGAAGAAAAAATGTGCAGTTATATTTCCTCCATGTATTTCCACTAGCCCACTGACTGAAATTGAAAGTGTTTTATTACAATGGGTGAAAATTTGGAGAGAATCAATCATTCTGCATAATCAATCTGCACAATATTGCATCAGAGGCAATAGCAAACTGAACTACATACAAAGCCAGACTTCATGCTTTGAGAAAAAAAAAGAATAATTACTATAAGTGGGACTTTTGGACAAAATTTCCAAATGACATATAGGTAACATGGAAGAAATAGATATTTAAAGAAATTTTTTAGTGTTTTTTTTTCCCTTGTCTTTCTGAAGGATGACTTATTGTGGCTTGGAGGAAATTTAAGGAACTGAAACATTTAAAGAAATAGATTAGATATTGGCAATTACTATGAATAAATGAAAATGGTTCATAGCACAGAAAATATCTTGGAAGATTGTGCAGATTTAGGAAAGAAAGTGATCAAGACTCAGGTGACGCCCTGAATAACAGAGTCATGTAAGAAAAGTAGAAAAGAACAATCAATATGAGAATAAAAACTCTGAAAGCTAAAGTGTAGTCTCATGGCCAAGAATTCTCATCAAAATCCTTATGAAGATGTTTCCCCTTATTTTCCTTATAACATCAATGTGTATTTGTGTATCATATATGTATGTTTGATTCTTTCATTCCCTCAGAGAACTGGAAAGATTTAAATACTTTGCACTTTAGAATATTACATGTCTTGGATGTAGCACCTTTGTTCTATATAGTGTGTATGCTTTTTCTTCAGTACACATAATTTTTAAGCTATATTTCTCTTTTTCACTCAGCTGTCTTTCCTATAATTTAAAGCCATAAAATTGCATTGGTTTTTATTTTCAGTGCATTAAGCCCTCATAGAAAGACTTTTATTTTTTTACTTGTGGAAATTTCTTGCTGTCACATTTTGGCATTCTTCCACACAATAAGCAGTTGTGTAGCACTGGCAAGTGTCCATATATCTAGTTCTAAAGAAGTGTACCCTTCACTGTGTATCTACCATTTCCTCTTGACCCGACCTTTCTCTTTGACCTGGCTTGACTTATCTAATTGTGATTGTGGTGCCAAGTTCCTTCTGCTTGTGACCCACCACACACACATACACACAAATCCCTGGGAGACGTTGACTTTTGGGGGGTAGTTATAAGGGTAGAATGAAGAAGTTGGAGAGTAATAATAGGAATCGAGTAGATATTGCGGAACAAATTGATTCAAACGAGCTACTCTCATTAAACATATTCTCAGTAGGCGACATAATGGATTCTCTTCTTTCCTTTTCATGTGGCAAGTGGCTACTTTTGTGCACTGGGGAGAAGAATCCATGACTGTTTTGTTTCCTGCCCTTTGATTCAGGCTATTCTATATTGCCAAGAACCAGAAAAGGCTGGAGCCATTGTGCACTGACATAGTCCTCGGAGGCCCGTTGGGAATAGTGGCAGCCAAATGTTTCCCAAAATGGAGGCAGTGCGGTTTCTGCTGGCCCACCGGTGTCTGCCTACCTTATTTAAAAACTTATTTATCTTCCCCAAACTGCAGATGAAACACAGAACCCTCTCCAGTTTCTGTCATCATCACCATCTTAAAAAAACGTGGTTTCTTTTAGTGATCTAGCACTGTATTAATCTTTTGCCAGACAGAACACTTCTCTAGCTTTCTGTGAAGGTCTTTTTTTCTCCAGTCAATCCATAGATTCCTTTTTCTATAGTGCTGCCTGAAATATCACTGATTTATGGTGAATTTAATTTTAACCACCACATCTCCTCCTCCCTTTCCTTCGTTCCTTTGTTTGTTTGTTTCTTCCTTCCTTGTTCCCTCCCTCTCTTTTTTTTCTTTTATTCAATACATATTTAAGGTCTATTTGCTTAACATGCCAGGTACCAGGGATGCAGTGGTGAAAATGTAACACCAGGAAGCTATCGTCTAGAAGGGAAGAAAGATATTTTGAAAATTAGTAAATTGTAGTTGTAATAAGCACTGCAAAGTGCAATAATATAAGTGTGAATAACAGGATGAAGAAACCTGCCTGTGGAAGTGATGTTTAAAAGGAGAGCTGGAGAGTGAGTAGAAATTATTGAGACAAAGGGTATGAAGGTAGAGTCCGAATCCATGGGAGTGTTTTCAGGCAGAGAGAATGGAATGTGCAAAGGCCGTAAGACCCAAAGGAACAGGGTTGACTCATATCATAAAGAGGCTAATGAGGCCTGAATTCAGAGTGAGTGAAGTGAGTCTGAGATGTTATGCAGAGGCCACATGGACCAGGTTGTCATAGTTAAGAGTTTAAGGTTTATCCTATTGTAAGAGGATACCTGTGAGATGGAATTAAAGAAAACAGACACAATGCACACAGATATTTAAGAAGGATAAACTGTTGTTCTAGTATTGTCAGCAATTTGATTTTTAAAGATGAAACTATCAATTTATCTTCTTTGTTCTTGGAAGAACTGTTTTAGTGTCTTAATCACGATTGTATAAGACAGGTTGGAACCTGCTCTTCCAAGGGAAGTGTAATAGGAGATATTTTTGCCAGGGGAAACACCTCATTCCTGCTCTATAGAGAGTCTTGCTGCTTCTCCCAAGTGATCTCAGGCCTATGGATTTAGACAGGAGGGTGAAGAGTAGACCCACTTTCATAGGAGTCATGGGAATTTCTGGGTGGACGAGGATTACGATCCGTCTTAGAGTTCCAAGTTATTATACCCCATCTGATAGATTAGCATAATGGAAAGAACGAAGAGCTTCCTCTCCCTTTCATCCAAAAGAATGTATCAGTGGTGTAGTCTGGGTCTGGTCAGAACACAGAGGCATTGTGTGCATTCTGAATAGGAAGGGTTTCAAGACAGGGAAATAGAGGCGTATGTAACTGTTGAAAGCACTGCAGGAGCAAAGGGCAGGAAAGCTGCACTGATGATCTCAGCCCACAGCAGTGATTTCCATGATTCTGAAAGAAGCTCAGGTTACTTTGATCCTCATGTCAGCTCACGTGTCTATCTACAACTGCCTGCAACTGCCTCCAGAAGGTAACAGCCTCTCCATCTCTTCTGCCTTCTAGATCTCACGCAAATGCCTCTCATTGGTAGACTCTAACTTATAATCATACAAGGAAGTGGATTCTGGAAATGGAGTTCCCGGTTTGTGTTCTGTGATGCATAAGAGACCTTTGGAGAGGGTAGCAATGATGTCAAGTTGACCAAGGGACAGTCCAACCCAGATGGTGACCCTGGCTCAACATCAAAGCCTCAGCTGCTGTGAGGGAGATAGGGTTCCCAGTAGAACAGGCTCCCACTTTGAGAGTGTGGATGTGCCTCCTTGAGACTTCCTGTAATAGCCAGGGTTCTCTGGAGAAACCGAACCCCAATAGTGTGTGTGTGTGTGTGTGTGTGTGTGTGTGTGTGTGTAGAGAGAGAGAGAGAGAGAGAAAGAGAAATGGAGACAGAGAGAGATTTATTTGAAGGAATTGGCCCATGTGATTATGGAGGCTGGCAAGTCTAAAATCTGCAGGGTGGGCCCTCAAGCTGGCAGAATCCCCTCTTGCTCAGGGGAAGTCAGATTTTGTTCTAGTCAGATCCTCATCTGATTGGATGAAACCCTTCCACATTATGTGGGGCAATCTGCTTTACTCACAGTCCACTGATGTAAATGTTAATCTCATCAGAAACACCCTTGACCAAATATCTGGGCACTGTGGTCCAGCCAAGTAGACGTATAAAATTCACATCACACTTCCCTTTCTTCATTTATACCTGAGAAGTTCCACCACTGCTAGATGCTGTTCTGAAATAAACAAAAAAATTTTAATCAATATGCCCCAAATTAAAAATTCATGATCTTTTTATGTATATATAGTTCAGTCCAACTCTTTTAAAAGAGTGTGATAATTATTTTTTCCCTTTTCACTTAGATTTAGGAAAGAGTAGAGACATCTCTTTGTACTGTACCCTCTCAATATTCAATCATTCATTCAGTCAGTCAGTCAGTCTTTCAACAAGTATTTATTGAAGATATAGGCACTGAGGCTAGTGCAGTGATATGGATAATAGATCAGATCCAGAAAATAACATGTTAAGCTAGGGAGCCACACAAACATTTTGTGGTAACTTGTGAAAAAGAATAAAGGAAACTGCAAGTGCAAAAGATATTAGATTTATAAGCTTGCAAGAGCTGATCCAAGAAGCTTTATAAAAGAGTAAAATTTTAAAAGCAAATTAAACAAGTGAAAGTTTACAAATCTTAGCAAATCATGATGTCTGCAGACCTGTTCCCTGAATAATCAAAGATGAGTCAGGACAATTGTTTATTCAAACAGTTTAACGTTGACCAACTAACATAGTTTATTTAGGAAGCAAATGCCTTAGTAAAGAATATACAGACCCTAATGCATATTTAATGACTTTTTCATTACTCCCCCAATATCATTTCCTTTGTAAGATCCTGATTTTACCAACTGCTGTCTTGCCAACTACTGTGCTTTTCGGGAGGATAACTGCCATGGTTGATGGAGGATTATTATGTTGAGAAGTTGCTGAGAGGGTAGTTTCTGGCCATATGAGAGTGCACATTTCATGGCAGTATCACCAACTCTATAGTATGAATAAAATCGGAACAAAACTGGCAAGTAGATTTCTAAGATAGTTCCCAATGACCCTCACCCTTATATAATACTCTTCCCTGGGGGTGTGGGTGGCACCTGTGAATATGATGAGATGATTATATTACACTATATGGCAAAAGGAAGATTATCTTGGGTGGGCCTGGACTAACCAGGGAAGCCCTTTAAGAGTGGAGAGTTTTCTCCGGCTGGTTTCAGAAGTCAGAGTTTCAAGGCAGCAGAGACATACTCCTGTTGGCCTTAAAGAAACAAATGCCGTGTTATGGAAAGGGCCACTTGTCAGGGAACAGTGGGAGGCCTCTATAAGTTACAGATGCCCTGGTTTACAGCCAACAAGAAAACAGGGACCTCAGTCATAAAACCTCCAGGAACTAACTTCTGCCAACAATAGAATGAGCTTGGAAGTGGATTTTCTTTTTTCAGAGCCTCCAGATGAAAACTCAGCTCAGCTGACCCCTTTATTTCTGCTTCGTGATTCACTGAGTAGAGGACCCAGTCACACCATGCCGGACGTCAGAACTACGGAATTGTGAGTGAATTAAGAGTTGTTGTTTTAAGCTGCTAAATTTGTGGTAATTTGTTGTGTAACAAAAGAAAGTTAAGACAAAAAGGAAAACAAAACAATATCCAAATTTTATTTCTTTTGGATGTGATATTGTGCTGTAATTGGTCTTGTGGTTCCATCATTCTATTTAGGTCACGTACAGTAAGGTATGATCTCGATGGTGAGGTGACATAGCTGGAGGTAGGCCTCCCATAATGGAAGGGTGGTTCCTTTAGGAGAGGCCCACTTCAAACCTTGTAAAATTGCGGAACAAGTTAAAAAAGGGTATTTTCCCCATAAACTTTCTGAATGTGTGGGTCACTATTTGGGTCACTATTTTTTTTATCATTAATACTTCTATGAACATGGGGTTTAGAATAGTCAGCTAATTTGTTAGTTAGTTCAAGACTTGATAATACTTCAAGCTCAAGTATGTGACTCACATAATCACTTTGTAATGTTCAGTTTAGAGCTGCTACGGGCTAATTCATTTTTAACTTTTTTTTGTAAAATAATTCACTTTCTAACTGGTAAGCCATAAATCATCTTCAAAACCTTTTCATAAGTTCAATATAATAGTTTGAATAATCAGAATTATATTTATTTCAAGAGAGGCTGAATAAAGGATCCAAATGTGTAAAGTTAGAGACTTCTTGAGAAAAACATAAAATGCAAATCTAACTTTATACATTATTCTTTTTTTTAAAAAATATTTATTTATTTATTTATTTTGGCTATGTCGGGTCTTAGTTGTGGCATGCAAGATCTTTGTTGCAGCATGCAGGATATTTTTAGTTGTGGCATTCGGGATCTTTAGTTGTGGCATGCGGGCTTCTTAGTTGCAGCATGCGGGCTTCTTAGTTGCAGCACGCGGGCTTCATAGTTGCAGCATTCATTTGGGATCTAGTTCCCTGACCAGGGATAAAACCTGGGCCCCCTGCGTTGGGAGCGTGGAGTCTCACCCACTGGACCACCTGGGAAGTCTCCTGTACATTATTCTTTATCTTCTTTCCCTATTATAAAATATTTAAATATTTAATTCCTTGAAATTCTGACACTGATCTCTATACAAATTCTTTCAGCTCTGCTATCACGCATTATATATTTAGGATAATTGCGTATTGTATTAAGACAAAATAGATCAACGATCTTTAATTACTTGTTAGCTGGAAGGTTAGAACTGCAGCTGTGGTTATTCTTCTTTTTCTTCTGCCTGTGACTCAAATCTCAAAACCTCTTCTCACACTCCATACTCAGACCCTTCGCTTCATGTCCAATCATCTTTTTCCCTTTAATTCTCATCATTGACCTTTCCTCACCCTAATTTTCCATGAGCTTTTCCTAGCTTCCTCCTTTTAACCATTATTTTACCTACCTTTTCTCATAGACCGTTTCTTTCCACCACTACTGCCCTCCCAACCCCCAGAAATTAATTTCTTTCCTCTTCTCTGTTTTTCTTTTTGCTAAATAGTTACTTAACTCTAGAAATGTATAAATTCCACACAGAGATTGGGCCAGGATATAACTGATTTATGCAAGTAAACCTCTTTCCTTATTTTCCTCTCTTATTAAGAACCTTCTCACATCCTCAACATAAATTTAATCAGCTTACCTTTATCTTCTCTCTCAACTTCTAGCTCCTACTTCATCACTATAAATTGCTGAATACCTGTGCGTAATACCAGGGCTAGATTGTGCAAAAGTTGGGACATTCAGAATGTTACTTAGGAATTTTACCTGCATTTCCTAGGATCCTATCAGAGATCTGCTGAAAAAGAACAAGAGAACATAGGGTTCTGCTGGATCAGATGATACGATACCTTTGTGCACATTGCATAATCAACCATGTGGGTGCAAAGCTTAATGAGGAGAAGAGACCTTTATGCAATTTTGAATGAAGGTGGCCTTTCCTGTGGAAGGTTATAGCATTGTGTCAAGGTTTATGACTAGAAAAGGGATGTGTGGGCTGCATCCAGCCTCAGCTCATCCCCTTTGCTGGGCCATTTTGTGCAGTGAGCAACCTGCACGATTGTATGTGGCCTGACTGGGAAGTGCGACTCCAGTAAATGTAGAACAAGCAGAGGATAAAGAGCAAGGTTTATGTTATGAAATGTAACAGCAATTCATATTTCCTTGGAAAGAATTAAAATTTACTGAAAGTCTTTTTCAAGGCAAATACTGAAAGTATAAGGAATGATCATTAAGGTTTATAATAAATTAGGCATTAGAAATGTGTATTTCAGTAGGAAATGAGAGTAAAATTGGGAAAGTAAAGATAGGTAGATGGGGTATAGAACGCTGTTCAGCAAACTTTTTGTTAAAATGCCAGATAGTAAATAGTTCAGGGTTTCTGGACCATATAGGCTCTCTGTTGCAATTTTTAAAGTCTGCTCAAAAGCAGCCATAGAAAATTTGTAAATGAATGGGCATGGCTGTGTTCCAGCAGAATTTTATTTACAAAAGCGGGCTGGGAGGGGTTGTATAGAGTATTGAGAGAAAAGGGTTCACGGAGGCATTTGGTTGGTGTGAATCTGCTGTTGATGCAGAAAGAGCTCTAAACCTGAGTAACAAGTGTTCATAAATTATCAGACAGATAAATTCCACACAGGTTGAAAAAGAACCTTTTGATAACCAATTTGAATTTATAGATCTACAAACACTAGGAATGGAAGTTTTGTCAAGCATTTGTTTCTCTGTTAAATCTCCTGTAATGTATACATTTGACAAGATTAAAAACTGGACTAATAGACTATATTTCACATAAAATGTTACTCTTAAAACTTCTTTTTCAGTGCTCAGTTTAAACAATATATAATGGTTGTATATTATGATCCTTTGGGTCATGGTGAATTTTATTTCCTTTGCTTTATAGCAACTAGCTGATATCAGAACTGACCTTTGTTGCAGCTGGCCTTGCTAATGGAACTCAGATGGTTTGCTCAGATAAGTAATACTTCGGGGAAAATTCACTGTAAGCAAAATACTTGAAAAGATATGAGAAAGGGCAACACTTGGGCTATAAAAACAGACTTTATATTTCTCCATGGAAAAAACTTTATGGTCCTAGCATTTTACTCATTCTCTAATTATCTAAATATGTCATTCCATAGCATAAATATAAAGATATTTTTGCTCTTTGAGGGCAAATTGCCCTGAGTTATCAAACTCTCAGATCTTGAAAAGAATCAGTCTTGAAAAGATCCTTCTACCCCTCCCCCTCCCTCCCCTCTCCTTCTTCCCTTTATCCTTTCTTTTTTGTGTGTCTGTTTTCAAGATGAATATAGACTGTTCCAGCAAAGTCTTTATAGAAACTATGTGAAAGAGGTGAGTGCTGATGGGTTATGGGCAACTGGACATCTGGGCCTTCGTGTTTCCTGCATGGAGCAGAATTCCTTTGGCCACACCAGCCCTCCTGTATTGTCTGTTGTAGTCTGTAACCTCTCCTTTCACTGAAAGGGGCAAATTTATGAAGGGGTTCACACAGCTCTTCTGGTTTTTAAGGCAACTAAGGCCAGCTGGAATACACTTTTATTCACTGTAATACACTTTATTTCATTAGATTTTTATATTCCAGTGAAAACTGGCTGTTGAGAGGCCTCAGAGTCAGGGTTTAGATTTTGATTGTCATTTACCACTGCTAGAAAGAAATTAAACAAATTCTAGTGAGGACATATCTCAGTGAAAAGAAACCTTTCTCTTCCATAGCACATTGATGAAAAGAAAGCTCAAAGTTACAAGGATTTTCTGAATTCCATTGACTCTTTACTGCTAATTAGTAGCATGACTTATTTGAGTGCACTTGATACTTGCTTTGACTTGCTTTTAATATCACTCTAATTTCCCATGGAACCTTTTTGTTCTAAACTTGCTGCGGATAAATATACAAACTATGGACAGGACCAGTCTTGTTTATTTATGAAACAAAGTTTTGTTATTATTATATTTGGAGTTCATTTCTAGGCAGTTAAACAAAGGAAGTAATTAGTACCTTCTTTGAAGGCCATTTTGAAATTTTATGAAAAAAAGTATGTGATAGAAAATCAATCTGGGAATGCAGTGGGTGAACTGATTCTAATCCTACTCAGTGTATGATGCTAGATGGATTTTCTAGTTCTGGTTGTGGGGTGGGGATGGCGTATTTCTGTGGGGTTGGAGACTAACAATAGTAACTTGTATGCCTTTCCTGTGTGTGTGGTCTCTGGAACAAGTAACCTAGAGAGAGTGTGCCACTGAGAGGGCTAGCAGGGATGAAGCTAATGAATATTCAACAATGTGGCTCTGCTTATCTCCTCAATGTGATTCAAATGTGATGCGAGAAAAAGGTGAATTCAGGTTGTTGGTGAGAGGAGAACTACAATTTCATCCAGTACTTGAAAGGCATTAATTTCCAGCAGCATAGATATTTGTCAGTGACACCTTACAGCATTAGGTCAAGTCTGTGCATTTATTAAATGGTTCTTTTTTGAAGAATCACCCCAATGGCTGCTAGACATAGAACACTGCTGCTCCAAGTAAATCATTGGTTTACACCAGATCTTGACATTTACAGCCCATCTAGCATAAGATGCTATAAATATAGGTTTTGGTTATTTACTTTATAGTAGAAATATTCAGTGTATTATGAATTCGTATTTGTTAAGACTTGGGGAACTTTTTGGTTAATTCTTCAGCATATTTGCTGCTACTGAATTTTTTTTCCCTTTTGGTTCAGTGAAGGTGATTCCTTTAGGCCCTGTGCCTAATTTCCCAAGATCCAGAGATTATCTAATGAGTTCCTCAGAAAACTTTGGAACAAAATTAATTCAAGATTTACTGAGTGACTAATGTAATCATATCTCTGGGGAAATAAGCTGACCCCTAGTTTACCGGTTAGTTGCAAAAAATTCTGGCAATGAACAGAAACAAGGGTAAACATCTGTTATTTTAAAAAAACTCGGGCTTCCCTGGTGGCGCAGTGGTTGAGAGTCTGCCTGCCGATGCAGGGGATGCAGATTCGTGCCCCGGTCTGGGAGGATCCACATGCCGAGGAGTGGCTGGGCCCGAGCCATGACTGCTGAGCCTGCGCGTCCAGAGCCTGTGCTCTGGAACGGGAGAGGCCACAACACTGAGAGGCCCACGTACTGCAAAAAAAAAAAAAAAAAAAAACCCGTCAGGGACCCTTGATGTCCATATGAGACATAGACAGCCTCAGTTTTAAATTTTCCTCCCAAATAATGACATTTCTTCCTTTGCCATCATAATTTATCTGTTGATAAAATTTACCATGTGTATTCATGAGAATATGATTTATAAAGTTAAGATGTAGACTGGATCTTTATCATGTAAAAGCTTCTAATGGATTGTTTTTGGAAGAGTAACTGTGAAAAGGAATGTTTGTTTAGAGCACAAGTTGGGAAAACATATGTAACCATGAAGGATATTATTGGAATAAAAGAAAAACTAACATCACCACGTTCATCTATTTCAAACTTTGATGCATCAGAAGAAAATCAATCTGTGATCCAGAAGGCACTTTAAATAATCAAAGGATATTTTTTCCATCAGACATTTCATATTTGTGCTTAGATAATGCTTCAAATATTTTGAAAGAACAGAGAAGTGCTATGGAAAAAAATCACTCTATTTTTTACGATCTAAATGATCGTAACTCATAGTCCTGGCCAGAATTTTGTTTTCTTAAAACTATTCCCTGCACATATAATGATGATTGATATGGTAGTTCTTAGTCCATACATATGTATGCTGTGTGTGTGTGTGTGTGTGTGTGTGTGTATGTACATGTATGTGTGTGTAACTTGCATGTGTAAAACAGGTCTTTTTGCACTTTATGAGTTTAATTTGGAATCCAATTCTAAATGTTTATCTTTAAGGCCTAGAATAACAGAATTTGTGAAAAGTAGAATGTATCCATAGTTTAACACAAGTCCTGGGACAAGATATAAAGTAGGTGAAGTTCATCTTCACTGAGATTCCATCTCCATCTGTAGGGGCTTTACTCTTTGAAGTTCTGCCTCTGGCTGGGGAAAACATGCTGGGCCACCAGAAGAGAACTGTCAGGGGGCGGGGGTATTCGTAGCTTGGAGAGTGGTTTTTGAGCCAACTGTCGACTTCCTATACTTATTTTCTCTCTCTGCCATTTTGAATTTCTCTCTCTGTCTCTTTATTGTGTGTTAATTTCTTAACGCATGCATTTTATTTTTAAAATTTTATTTTATTTTTTAAGTAGATATAATCGACAAATAACATTATATTAGTTTCAGGTATACAAACATAAATTTCTTTCTTGTGATGAGAACTTTTGAGATCTACTCTCTCAGCAACTTTCAAGTATATAATACAGTATTATTCACTATAGTCACCATGCTGTACATTAAAACCCCAGGACTTATTTATCTTATAACTGGAAGTTTGTACTTTTGACCAACTTCATCCTTTACCCAAACCTCACCCCCTGCTTCTGACAACCACCATTTTATTCTCTGTATCTATGAGTCTTTTTTTTTTTTTTAAGATTCCGCATAAAAGTGAGATCATATGGTATTTGACTTTCTCTGTCTGACTTATTTCACTTAGCATGATACCCTCCAGGTCCATCCATATTGTTGCAAATGGCAGGGTTTCCTTCCTTTTTATGGCTGAACAATATTCTCTATCTATCTATCTATCTATCTATCTCTCACTCACATAATGAGGATAAACTTTCATCCATTGTTGGACACTTCGGTTGTTTCCATGTTTTGGCTATTGTAAATAATGCTGCAATAAACATGGGGGTGCAGATACGTCTTCAGGGTGGTGATTTTGTTTTCTTCTGATAAATATCCAGAAGAAGAATTGCTGGATGATACGGTAGTTCTATTTTTAATTATTTGAGGAAACTCTGTACTGTTTTCCACAGTGGCTGCACCAATTTACATACTCACCAACAATGCACAAAGATTCCCTTTTCTCCACATCATTGCCAACACTTGTTATTTCTTGTCTTTTTGATAATAGCCATTCTAACAGGTGTGAGGTAATATCTCTTTGCAAGTCTCTGATTTGCATTTCCCTGATGATTAGTGATGTTGAGCATCTTTTCAGGTACCTGTTGGCCATCTGTATGTCTTCTTTGAAAAATGTCTATTTCGGTCCTCTGCCCATTTTTTAATCAGATTGTCTGATTTTTTGTTATTGAGATGTATGAGTTCTTTATATATAGTTTTGGATATTAACCCCTTATCAGATATAAAGTTTGCCAATAGTTTCTTCTTTTCAGTAGGTTGCCATTCCATTTGTTGATAGTTTCCTTGGCTGAGCAGAAACTTCTTAGTTTGATGGTATCCCACTTGTTTAGTTTTGCATTTGTTGTCTTAGCTTTTGGTCTCAAATTTTAAAAAATCATTGCCAAGATTGATGTCAAGGGACTTATTGTTCATGTTTTCTTCCTGGGGTTTTATGGTTTCAAGTCTTCCATTCAAGTTTTTAATTCATTTGAGTTAATTTTTGTGTATGGTGTAAGACAGTGACCCAGTTTCATTCCTTTGTATGTGGCTGTCCAGTTTTCCAAACTGCATTTATTGATGAGACTGTCCTTTCCCCATTGTATAGTCTTGGCTCCTTTGTTGTAAATTAATTGACCATATATACATGAGTTTGTTTCTGGGCTCTCTATTCTGTTCCATTGATCTATGTGTCTGCTTTTATGCCAATACTATAATGTTTTGATTACCATAGCTTTGTAATACAGTTTGAAATCAGGAACTGTGATGGTTCCAGCTTTGCTCTTCTTTCTCAAGATTGCATTGGCTATTCGGGGTCCTTTGTGGTCCTATACATATTTTAGGACTGTTTCTTCTATTTCTTTGAAAAATATCATTGGAATTTTGATAGGGATTGCATTGAATCTTCAAATAGCTTTGCAGAGTGTAGACATTTTAACAATATTAATTCTGCCAATCCATAAGCTTGGAATATCTTTCCATTTATTTGTATCTTCTTCAAATTCTTTCATCAGTGTCTTATAGTTTTTAGTGTACTGGTCTTTCATGTTTTTGATTGAATGTATTCTTAGGTATTTTATTCTTTTTGATGAATTTGTAAATGGGATTATTTTCTTAATTTCTCCTTCTGCTGGTTAGTGTATAAAAATGCAACAGATTTTTGTATATTGAGGTTTTTTTTTTTTGCAGTACGCGGGCCTCTCACTGTTGTGGCCTCTTCCGTTGTGGAGCACAGGCTCCGGACGCGCAGGCTCAGCGGCCATGGCTCACGAACCCGTGTCCCCTGCATCGGCAGGCGGACTCTCAACCACTGCGCCACCAGGGAAGCCCTCGTGTAAGCCCTCGTGTATATTGATTTTTGTATCCTGAAACTTTACTGAATTTGATTATTAGTTCTAACAGTTTTTTTTTTTTTGGTAGAGTATTCAGGGTTTTCTATATATAATATCATGTTATTTGCAAATAGTGACGATTTTACTTCTTCCTTTCCAATTTAGATGCCTTTCATTTCTGTTTCTTGACTAATTGCTCTGGCTAGGACTTCCATCCACTTTTATTCTTGAACTTAGTAATTTTGAGTCTTCCCAAGTGCATAAGCATCTCAAATGCTCTTTTCTTCTTGATCTTTCATTCAGAACATATTCCTCGTTTCTTTGTTTTCCTTGGCTCTCTGTTTTGGTTTGTATGTGTTAGAGAAAAGAACCACCTCTCCCAGTCTTTTTGGAGTGACCTCATACAGGAGACAAATCTCACCATTCAACTCTTTCCTACCTCTTGGTCGTCTCTCAAACCTTTTGGTTTGTCCAAGCAGCCTACTTTGTTCTTAGGTGCTCCCAGTAGTTGAGAGTGTGCCAAGACCTGTCAGTGTCCCAAAGGGGAGAATCTTAGTCAGCATCTAGATGCAGGCTGACTGGAAACTGAACCCTCAGGCAGTAGTTTTTAAAGTGTGCAAATATACCTCTTTCAGGGGAAGGCGAGGAGAGAGCATTTCATTCTTTTCTCTCTGCACTGAACTCTGGCATGAATCAGTTAAGAACTGTTTCTTTGTTTGCTACCATCCCATTGAACCTGTGAACACAAACCCTGCTGGCCATTAGAGCCAAAGTATCAAGGAATGTTTCCTCTGGGTAGCAGCCACAAAAACCTGGATGCCAGATATGTGCACTAGTGTGTGCATTTTAATGCAAGTACATACAGAGAAAGAATGAGAAATTCTCCCTACCCTCCACTTCCCATTCTCCTCCCATCACCACTGTTTACATTTTAGTTGTGTATCTTTTCAGTCCTTAACATGGGCACACATTTTAAAAAATAAATATATTTTGACTCCAAATTCTACTATCTTTTCATTTTATAAATATTAGTCTAATCAGTTTTTTCAAAAAGAATAATTACTATCTTTTAGGTAAACATATTAGTCTACCAACCAGAGTAATTATAGCCCTTGGTATACAGAAATTGACTTTGAGTTTCAAAAGTCTCTTCTTGCTAGACTACTCATGTAAAACTCTCATTACACTTTGGGCAACTTGTAAAATACTGTAGTGGGTTAAACGGTACCCTGCCCCTCCCCAAAGGGTTTATCCATGTTCTAAGTCCTGGAACCTGTGAATGTCACCTTTTTTGAAAAAAGGGGCTTTGCAAGTGTAATTAAGGATCTTGAGATGAGGTGATCATCCTGGACTACCTTTGTGGGCTTTAAATCAAATGACAGGAATCTTTATTAGATAGACATCCAGAGGGGAAGGTGTACACAGGGGAGAAGGCAAAGTGAAGATGGGGGTGGAGAATGGAGTACTGTGGCCACAAGCCAAGGAAGCCAAGGGATGCTGGGCGCCACCAGAAGGTGGAAAAGGCAAGGAAAGATTCTCCCCTAGGGTCTCTAGAGGGAGTGCAACTCTGATGACATTTTGATTTGAACTCTGGCCTCCAGAACTGTGAGAGAATAAATCTGTCATTTTAAGCAACTAGTACGGAGTGTCAACCAAGAAACACAGAAGGCTCCAAATAAGAAAAGAGTTTATTTGCGGGGAGCGGTGGGGGGGTGGTCTTAGGGATTGCAGTTTGCAAGACACAGATTGGAGAAAAACCTAAAGAGTGTTTCAGGGAAGAGAAAGAGTCAGGGGCTTATAAAGGCAAAAGCTACATGGTTGGTAAAGTTGTCTGGCAAGAATATGATTCACTATAACAGAAGAAAGGAAATATTTGTCCTTAAGGGATAGGTTGCCATGAGTTATTTTAGGGTCAGCATCCAATAAGTATCTTAAGCTTCTGGAATACTGGGCAGATGTTCCGAATGACTGTGTTAAGATAATAAGTGATCAAAGTTCATATTCCATCCTGCCTGAGACATGCACAAGTCACACTTCCTCAGTCGTTTCCCAGCTCCATTTTAGAGAACTCTCTTAGTAATACTGACTCAATTTTGATTTACCTTTCACAGTGGTAATTTGTAACTGCAGCTGCAGGAAACTAATTCAAACACCAATGCCAAAATACCACACTTCCATTATCTAGAAATCGAAGAGAATGAAGCAATTGACTCACAAATTTCATTCTTAAATAAGCAACACTTACAACTTTTATTGTTATAAAACAATATCCCAAGAATTATTATTCTAGTGAGCTTCTATTTGAACATCTGTATAATTACCTGACTATAGCACTGAAACTAGAAGATTTGTTTCTGGATTAATAAGAAAGACTTGTTAAATAGCAATAACAAAATACTAAATTAACATTATCTAAGCCTTAAAGATAGACATTTGAAATTAGATTTCAATTAAACTCATAAAATGGAAGCAATTTTTTAATAAGATTTATATTTACACAATGTATATTTTTAAAGCACTACGTTGAGAATTGTAAATTTATCAAGTTTATATTTGAGCTATTATATAGACACTTAACTAAGGGCAGTAGAATGAAAATATTAAAAAATCAAAATTATTGTAGAGGGGCAAAAAATTCCTGCTGTGTTTTATTGGACTTCTTCAAAACAGCAAATTTACTGTAGTTACACTATTTATAATTAAATAAAATGGAAGTGAAAAAAGATTTACATTACAATAATCACTATCTTAATAATTATAATTCTATCAAATTTCCATTTGGGCCATTGCATATTCACTTAATGAATGGTGATAAAATTAAAAGAAAAAAATACTTTAGATGAAACTCAAAAGAATGTATTCCTGTGGTCCTGGAATCTTCAGAAGTCTGCTTATTGGAAGGCTGGGTCAACTCTGAAAGTGACACACTTCTATTTTCAGGTTGCAGGACAGAAGACAAAATCCAGTGCTTGGTGGAGAGACCTTTATCGTTGCCATTTGAGGGTGAGCTGGGGTAGGAAAATCACTTGGTGATTTTCCAAGAATTGTTAAATAGCAATAACAATTCTTGGGAAGGTCTGTACTAGCTTTCTAGGGGAAAAAGAGGGACAGGAGGTTCTCTTCTCAGACATTGTCCCCTGACATCCTCTGCAGCATCTGACCTCTGACTGAAGGATGCAGTGGAGGTCCAGAGTCTGGGCCAGATGTGTCCTATTCTGGTGGGAGCAGTGAATCAAGCATAGTTAAATGACTGATTATCTGTGGTGTCATTTCTACTGGATTCCATTTCTGAAGATGGACTTCTGGGTTATCAAAAGAAGGCATAGTAAAACTCACAAGTTCTGTTGATCCTGAGATTCTGGCAAGCCAGGGAGCATCAGGAGAAGTTCTGCAATGCACCTGTGGAGGAATTGCTTGATCAGGATAGATTGATCTGGTAGAAGGATCATTTTCCTGTAGTTCTGCTCTCATGGGGATGATGTTCCTGGATCACCGAGCCATACCAGCTATATTAGTTTGCTAGAGCTTCCACAACAAAGTACCACAAATTGAGTGGCTTAAATAATAAAAATGTATTTTTCTCATAGTCTTGGAGGCTAGAATTCCAAGATCAAGGTATTGGCAGGTTTGGTTTCTTTCAAGGCTCCTTGGCTTTCAGATGGCTACCTTCATGGTATGTATTCACATTGTCTTTCCTCTGTGTATCCACACCCCTGGTGTCTCTCTGTGTGTCCAAATTTCCTCTTCTTATAAGGACACCAGTCAGATTGGATTAGAGCTCACCCTAATGGCCTTGTTCTAACTTAATCACCTCTTTAAAGGCCCGACTTCCAAATACAGTCACATTCTGATGGACTGGAGTTTAGGGCTTCAACATATAATTTTGGGGGGACACAATTCAGGCCTTAACACCAGCCTAATGCTCCTCCTTCTTTGGTGATCTGGGAACCCAGAGAATTCTCTTGATCCAGATTCACTGGGAGACTATTTTTCAGCTCCACTCAGCACCAAGGTTCAAGATATACATTTTTTTTTTTTATTTTTTCCTGAGGATCAGGGATGACTGGTATAGCAGGTACTGTGCTCCCCTACCCAGATTCCTGAGGCCTTTCCAGGACTGTCTTTTCTGGCTGACTTCTACTAGTATTGCATGAGGCTCTCCATGCTGTAGAAAGCTTTTTTCTTCATGAGCATGGCAGGTTGGACATGCTGAAGAATTAACAACTCTGTTCACAACCAATGACTGAGAGAAATTGGTATTTAAATATTCCAGTTTTTTTGGCCCTCAGGTAGGATAATTTGTATCTGTATTTCCCAGATATCACACTAAGGGATTAAACTCCAGTTACCCACTGAGATATTTAGTTTGATAATGTATTCTTTATTGAGTGTCTTCTCTTCCCTATCTCATATCCTCCTTCCCTCCGTTGTTTCTTGAAACTCCAAATGAATATTTTCAGTTAAGTGTTTTCTCTGGGTCTGCTTCTGGGGGGTGGGAATCCTTAACTAAGGCAAGTGAGACAAGAAGTTGTTCTGGAAAGCAGACCTTCAAGATGGATTCTAGAACAGAATCACTTGACACCCAGGTTGCAGCAAAGACCCCATTGCTAGTGATAAGTGGGGTGGTGATAAGCTCTGGTGTATTGTAGCTTTATAATCACTAAGATTCTTATTGTGATGAATTGGGATGGGATGAGGTGGAAGGGCATGCACTGTCTTATGCAGTATCTCTGGAATTTGAGAGATGGTGACATTGATGATTATCAGGACTATGGATTTGATCAGTTGCTGTTAAATGACGTCAGTGTGTCATTTAACATATGAAGAAAGAAAGAAAACCACATACTCAAACTAGCCAGTCATGAACCATGGGAATTGTGTGAAAGCCACAAAATCTCTTTGGCAGTATTTAAGGAAGCTCTAATCTTCTAAAGCTAGAGGACAGATTGTGTTGAGAATTAGACCGAGTATCTGCCTGTGAGAGTAGTAGAATTACAAAGAAGGCTGAATAACAGCTCTGGCAAGTTTCTTTCTAAAATTAGGGATCTGAGAAGAGTGGGACCCTGATATCTAGAATGGATTGACTTGAGAATCTTGAACTCCTTCAAGAGCTCCATGAACTCTTGGACTTACATAGGTGTCCTACTGAATTTCTCCAAGACCTCCTTAAACTCCTGGGCCTGCAGAAGTTGCCAACTCCTTTTGGCAACTTCAGGTAAGGACATATGCAGAGTCCTTACCTGAAGCAGATGTTTTACAAGATAATATGCTTGCAAGTATACTTACCTCAGGATTTGCTCCAGCTGCCCCTGTGGTAGCCAGGCCAATAACTGGGGTCAACCTCAGCATAGCCTCACGGGGGAAGTACTATCTCTGATTTGCGAGGAAAGGGATTATTCACCAGATGAGTTGCAGGACCTGGCTAAAATATATTGTCAGACATCAGGAAAATGTGCCTAGAAATGAATCTTGAGAGTGCTGTACCAGAAGTTACAAAATAAGGCTGGTTAAAGGAGAGTTTACTGATATGAGTATTCTTACGCGACTCAGGACTTAATATCCTGGCAAGGGCACCAGGAGTCAATTAAAATATTCTGCTTGGATGGTGGGGATGCTGAAACTGCCACGGCAGAGAACTGAAGGAGGAGTCAAAAGGCTCAGAGAGAGAGGCTTCCCTGGTGGCACAGTGGTTGAGAGTCCGCCTGCCGATGCAGGGGACACGGGTTCGTGCCCCGGTCTGGGAAGATCCCACATGCCACGGAGCGGCTGGGCCCGTGAGCCATGGCCACTGAGCCTGCGCGTCCGGAGCCTGTGCAAGGCTCAGAGAGGTGGGCATGTTAAAATAGATTTGCAGTCCTTGCTTTGCATGGTTCTGATATGCATGAATTTCAGTTACTGCAGTTCAGTTAAAAACTAGCAGTGCTCCAATAGCATAGTTCAAATTTCAGTTACCAAGATATATTAACTGTTAGCAATTGCATAAAGCACAGACTTTGCTACTAGCTCTCCAATGCACAAATCACTATGCAAAAAACAGATACACATTATGATCAGTGACCAGTTATGTCACTTTTTTCAGAGTCTATAGGTAATTGGTCATGGCACATCTGTTAGTTCGCACACAGATGACAAAAGTAGAGTTGTGTTGTCTCTTTCTCTCCCAGTGATAAAGCCATGTAACATTTTACCAAAATGAATAATTGAAAGAGGGAATTGGCCATCAAAAATCAAGCACAGAAAAGAAAAAAAAAAACAAGTTATAATACTAGAAGTGAAATTTTAATCAAATGTAAATGGGGTTAAAGAAGAAATAGCTAACCATGGAAATACTGGCACCACCTCTATTTAATAGACTCCAATGTGCAATCAGAGGAACTTAGTGAAGGCAGCCTTAACAATATAAATGAGAAAAGTGGTCATGACAGAAAGGATGAAGATATCTCAGAGAAAGGATTGCCAGTGAAAAACTTCTCATTCATGGAATTCTCAGAGATATTTCATCACATTGAAAATGGGAAGGATAAAATGCTGGAAGTGGATTCAAACTTAGAAAGTAGTATGACAATTTGCCAAGGCATGAAAAGATCCTTGATTTATATCATAAGTTATAGACAGAAAGAAGGCAAGTACTGTTCAAATACCCTTGATAGGGTTTTTGTTTTGTTTTTTTTTGTTTTTTGCGGTACGCGGGCCTCTCACTGCCATGGCGTCTCCTGCCGCGGAGCACAGGCTCCGGATGCACAGGCCCAGTGGCCACGGCCCACGGGCCCAGCCGCTCCACGGCATGTGGGATCCTCCCAGACCAGGGCGCGAACCCGCGTCTCCTGCATCGGCAGGCGGACCCTCAACCACTGCGCCACCAGGGAAGCCCTGATAGGGTTTTTCTAAACAAAGAAATAGAACACTTCAATTCTCAGTGTTTTTACTAAAGGCAAGATAGAGAGGTAGAGGGACACCCAATGAGAGTTTTGTTGTACCTATTTAAGCAAAAAGATCAAGGATAGGTGTTGATGTCAGCTGCCAATAACAACAACAAAAATCCTGATCCCTTATCCAGTTTCCAGATCTGAAGCAGTTCTCAGACCCAGAATTGATTCAAGGGAAAGATGGGCCTTCCTGATGATGAACTTTGCAGTGCCTCAGCAAGCACAGACAGTAGTAATTTCCCCAACCTTTTCCTGAAGAGATGGCCATTTACCAGAGTAATTATACACTAATATTAAGTAGTTACAATTAAGTAATTACACCAAGATTAAGCCTGTTGTAATTTGTTTTCTTTTTTAATCAAAATTGACTGGTTACCACTTTGAAGAAACAGTAACTAGATGAAGTGAAATTAACATAAAAAATTTTTTTGTAACTATGTAGGGTGATGGCTGTTAACTAGACTTTCTGGGATGATCATTTCACAATATATACAAATATTGAATCATTACATTGTACACTTGAAATGAATATAATTTTATACATCAATTATACCTCAATTACAAAAAAAGAAAGAAATTCATATGGGGACAGAGTACATCTGATTGGTGCAAGGGATGGACCCTTGCAGATACGGTCAGTTCTCCATTCGTATCTGTGGGAAATCATGCTCTTTTACAACTGCTAGTATCTGTATCTGTGACTAAGCCTCTTTTTCCTGCTACTTTGGAGAGCTGCCTGTACACATGACAGACTGGAAATGCCAGTGAACTCACAATCCCTGGAGGGCAGCCCTCAATCAGTGACTCTCATAAGCAGGTGTTGGACAATTCTGAGGTATATATTTTGCATGCATTCTCAGAGTTTTCTTATGGAATTAATCTTTAATGGCTTAATGTGGTAGTTGGTGTAGTAGCACAGCCCTTAGGGGATGCCTTCTTTACCCTGTATTAATTTCCCATTCCTTACCAGTGTTATATGTGTTTTCCAACTACTCTTACTTGAATTCTGTCTCAAGAGCTGCTTCTGGGAGAATTTTAGATAAGACAGTTCCTAAAACCTTATATATTTACTTATCTTTCACTTTATCAATATACATAGAGTAGTTACAAACTATAATACCAGTGTTGCTAACAATAAACCTAATGAGAAAAAGTTTGATTTCTTGGCACTGTTTTTCTTCTTAGACAAGATCACACTCATGATATAAAATCAGAATACTATGTTAAAAAACATACATGTAATTTGAATTAAAACACGTTGACCCAGGATTTCTAGTTGTCAGAGATGATGGTGGGAGGGAGACTGTATCTGTTTAGGTTACCATTTTGCCTGGAAGTTCAATGACATGACATTTAAATTATCTACAGCATTGTTTTCTAGTTGAGTGAGATTGCCAGAGGTCAAATGAGGAAAGAGGGTGGGGATGCAAGGAAACAAGGATCACAGCACACAGAGTTGGGACTTAATGACAATCCTGTGAGTCACATCAACCGTTTTAATATCAAAAATTTAGGGCTAAGGATATAGCATATTTGGTTTTTTTTTTTTTTTTACTAAGTGGCTGACCATGTTCAAAGATGAATGATAATATAAAATGAACCAGCATAAAGACTGAAATAACAATGGAACAAAACAAAACAAAATGGAGACAGAGAATATATCTTATAAGAGGAGTTATCCAGGGGAACAGAATAAGGATTAACTCAGAAATAAGAATTCACTTCAACTTATAAAAGTCAATATTTTCTTTCTATACTAACAAAAACCAACAAGAAAATACAATAGAATAGAATGTCATTTGCCAAAAGAAAACAATTCTGTATTTTATAGGAATTAACCTAATAAAGAATGGACAATTATTCTTAAAATAATAAGAAGAGCTCCCAAGTTTTTTGGTGGGGACAGGTGAGTTACTAATACACGCAGATTTAAACCATAAAAAAGCCAGGTGATACTACAAGGCAATCCAATAGAGATCTCACGCACTTCTTTGATTCCAAAAGAGCACAGCACATAAAGAGAACAAGTTAAAAGAAAGGAAATATTGCTGTAGGCTTATTCATTTATTAAATAAACTTGAATAGATATGTGATGAGCATTCCAGATAACAGAATAGTTATTATAATAACTTACCCAAAGGATTTTAATGTTTGTTGGTAATATATAAATTTTGGGATTTGACAGAAAACAGCCTTCTCTTTATTATCTGCAAAAGTGTAGATTTTATATAGTGACAATCATGCCTTTGCTCACTCATTCAAAACAACGTTTACTGCACATGAGGTGTGTGCAAGGCAAGGTGAGTACGGAGAAGATTGGCATTTTCTTCAGCAATCAAGTAACTACTCCAGTACTCAGTACCAGCAATCATGAATGAGATTATAAATTGATAATACAGGGATATACTTGTATTGAACTTGAATCTTCATGTCAGTTATCTTATTAAATATTTGATGTCGCTGAAGAAGGTATAATCTGTCACTAGAAGTTACTTCCTTACAGGAGTTGAGGAAAAGGAGTTTATGGAATATTTGAACTTATTAAGACTTTAGATCATAGCATCATTCTCACTTTTATTAGGTTAGGAATAATGAATCATTCCTAAATCTGGACTCTCTCTCCTACTCTACTTAGAGTGGATTAGAAAAGTAAGGAATGTGCTACTTCAACAGGATCCAAGTCAAAAAGAGTCAAAATGTCCTGATTAGTATTAAAAATACTGATGACTGATGAAGACATGGCAAAGAGTAATAAGTCCAAAGATGGTCTCAGAGAATAATGATAAGCAGTTCCCTAAATTTATCTTCAGATACCGAGTAGCTAAATCATGTAATACAGTCCAAGCCTGAATATACATGAAGTTGCTACCAGATACTGCCTCAGGGTATCTCCACTCTGAGTTATTATAAATTTTATTTCTAAGGAGGAGTATGTGTATTCAGTTGGAAATAATTTCATCTCTTATAGATAGGGCAAAATAAACCAAATTGGTACATTCCCAGAGATACTGAACTCAGTAATATGCAGTTTTTTTTTGTTTTTGACGAATCCTTCTGGATTACAATATGGTGTTAACCACTTAATTTCTTAAATGTCCAGAGCTCTCAGACAGGTTTGAACTTATATGGTACTGACTGAAGAGCTGTGGGGAGAATGATTTCCAGGTTGGTAGGAAAGAGTACAGGAATCAAGTGATTAATGCCCACTGTGTGTCAGGGGACAGAGTGGCAGCCTGTCTCATCTGGCCCCTGGATACTAACAGAGATGACATACAGGTGCACAGATTTTAATTTTGATATGATTCTTAGATAAACTGCAACCAAACAGTGGGAATGATTTTGAGGAGTGAATAACTTCAATATTTTGCTAAATGAAATCATAAGCACAATATTGATCATTTCCTTTGTTCCTATTGAAGCCTTGCTAACTCATCCCTCTGGGTGGAGCACAAAGCGCTATCCTCTTCCTGAAGTTGTCCTTGATACCCTCATGAACTGTGATATTTCCTGAAATGAACCACTGTAACAATTTATTTGTACTCTTTTGTGACACTTTTCACAATCTGTCTTTTATTCATTGTTCAGATATCCTTTTTCCTAATTACTTTGTAATGGTAATACTTTCTGGCATTTGCATAGTTTTGATAGCTTTAAAAGTTTAAGTATTGAAAAATCTATTCACATTGTCTTTATCACTTCTTACATAGACCATATGATTTAATAATCATTCCCATTTTGCTGATATGAGGGATGTGAGGTGGTGCAGTGGGCCAGCATTAGAAGGCTTGGGTTCTAGCTTCCACTTTATTACTTATGAGACCACTCACACATGTGAAATTCTAGTTTTCTCTTCTGAAAAATACGTATGGGTGATGCAGTGCTGTGGAGGTCCATTGCATGCAGCATTAATCAGATTTGATAACCTTCAAACACCATTAAAGTGGCATTAATTCATCACCATAGAGAGATTGTAATCTGAGGGTAGGAACTGTGTTCCTTTTTCATCTTAATACTTAGCACCTAATACACAATAGGTGCTCAATGAATATTGGTTAAATATATGAATACAGCCGGGATCCTCAAACTTTTTCTGCAAAGGGCCACATAGTGAATGGCTTAGTCTTTGTGGGCCATATGGAGTCTGTTGCAGCTACTCAGTGCTGCTCTTGTGGTGCAAAAGCAGCCACAGACAATATATAAATAGTGAGGATGGATGTGTTCCAATAAAATTATTTATGGACACTGAAATTCTAATATCATAGTTTTTCATGTCATGAAATACTCTTTTTAAATTTTTTCAACCATTTATAAATGTAAAAATAATTCTTAGCTCATATGATGTACAAAAACAGATGGTGGGCTGGATTTAGCTTACAGGCTATAGTTTGCCAATCCCTGGGATAAAATATGAGTATCAGTTATATTAGACAATTGGATCTTATTTTTTTAATTTATTGTGGTAATTACATGAGCATATTTGGGTAATATTACCTAAGACAAGAATATTTAATCATTCACGATCATAATATTGTGAGGATAAGAATTGTAGTTAAAGGCAAAATTGAATGTGCTATATTAGGTTAAATATAACTGTCTTTCTTGTATTATGGTATGTAGATTTTCATCACATATTGTGGATTTTTAGCTCATTTCTGGATTCATTTAAAAGTATATTGGAAAAAAATGAAAAGGAAAGTATTCATTGTGGAACAAGTGATGAGGCAGTAAGATGATGTAACCTGCTTGGTGTTACAGTAAGTCATGAAACTGTGCAGACTTGGTCCACTGCAAATTCATGCTATGTAACCTCATTCGGGCTCTTAATGCTTCTTGTCAATAAAGAATGCAACATTCTTTATTCTTTGCTTGTTAAATTCTTATTGCATTCCTCATGGCAGCTGTTTTCGATTTTCTACACGTTTCAACTTCCAGTCCTATGACCTCTCCCTCACTCTAAGAGATGACCCTTGCTCCTCTTGTACATGTAATCTAACATGAACTCCAGCAGCTTTCCCCACCTTGTCCTCAGATGTCTCTATTTTCACTCTTTCCTGATAATCTCTATCCTCTGTATCTTCACCTCTATTGTAGGGGAAAAATAGGTTTCTTCTTTTTCTATGACTAAATTGTTGCTTGTGCTATCTAGACCACGATTTTTTAACCCTTTCCATAAAATTCTTCAGTAAATGATCTCCTCTCTCTCTGATGTTAATATCTCTCTGCCTCTTTCTCTTCTTTCTATAGAACAGGTCTCATTCAGCTTTTCTGCACTGGTGTGACCTGCCAGCAGGCATCTCCTTTGATTGGTCGAGCTTCTGTTCTCACTGGGAGGCGCCTGAGCAGATCACCTCCTCACCTCTGCTTTAAAACATACAATCGAAAAAAATTCATACAAAGACTAATCACCTCTTGAACCTTCTGTTTATTTAAGACTACTGTCCAATCTCTTTTGCGATCAACCACAAAAGAGTTGGTCTTAAACGTATGGACTATATTTGATGCCTCCACGACTTATTCCTTTCATCCTTGCAATCTGCCTTCCCCCTTCTCCATTTTTTGAATCTGTTCTCAGGAATCACCAATGAGCTTCCAGGGGATAAATGTAACACATTTTTATTAATAATAATCTTCTTTTACTTTCTTAGCTTTACACCTTGATAATTAATGTGTACTTCTTGGAAACTTTTATTCTTTGGCCTCTGGAAGATTTCATTCTTCTTACCCCAGATTGTTTCTTCTTTAAAAGTGTTAGTTACTCTTTTTCCTCCCTGTCAAAGATTGGTGTTCTCCAAAGTCATATCCCTGTCCCTCTCTTTTCCTTTCCAACCAAATTCTATCCTATTACCTTTAAGCTGATGTTTTCCACCTCTCACTATCCCTCTCTTTCATAAGCTCCAGTTCTGTGTGGTAAGGGTTCTGGTGGACATCTCCACCTGGATGTCTTATAAGCACCTGAAACTCATCATGCTTAAGACTGAATTCATGATCTTTTCATTCAAATTATCTCTCACTCTCCTAATTTATTTCCTAATTTTTATAAAAGAGGAGTAATGAAATCTTGGCACCACCTTGATTGATTCCTTTTTAGTGTCTCCCAGAGATAATCAATCCCCAAATCCTGACAAATTCACCTTTGGAATATTTCTGACATCTTTTCCTTTCTGTATTTCCCCACTGCTACTACCTTATTAGCCCTTAATCGCTACATTTTTAAGAGATTGGTGGTATTCTCTTTATTGGTCTCATTTCTTACAGTCACCCTTCTCCAATGCATTTGGACACTTTCCTAAATCTTTGGTTTATATTATTTTAAGCTCAATTCTAATAGCAATACTGGAGAGCTTACTGTGTGTTAGGCACAGTTCTAAGCAGTTTATATGGGTAGACAATTCAACTTCACAAGAATCCTTTGAGATAACTATTAGTATTATCATTTAACAGTGGAGAACACTGAGCCTCAAAAAGTTCAGCAACTCACTGAAGATAATGTAACATGCAAGACACAAGATCAGGAGTCAAACCCTGGATGTGGATGTGAGTGCATGGGGGAGACGGAGCAGTGCCTGGGCTCATAACCACTACACTATAATTCCTTCCGTTAAGTGACTGAGTCAAGCTCACACTCACTAACTTGGCTTTCAACTCTCTGACCTTCAGCTTCTTTTAACTTCCAGAAATATCTAACATAAAACCAGTGTAATGGCTCGTATGTCTTATTCATAATTCTCATATGCACACATTGGATTTTTGGTCTGCACGGTCCTATTTACATTATTTTCTTTAACCCCACCATGCTTCCCCTTCTCCCCACCAAACCGAAAGTCTTCAGTATAAAACATCTGGTTATCTTTCAACACTTACTCAAGCACTATAAAGTCTACCTCACACAAGAGTGACTGTTGTCCTTTGCTACCAGTTATACTTATTTTAAATACATCTGTAATTACAACGTATTCGGTTACTTATATTTCACATATCATATGTTGGGTGGTTTTTTTGAACATTGATGTTTATGTATTATCTCCTCTACTAGACTATATGCATGTTTTAGAGTTATATTAAATAGCTGTAAAATAATTGAAATGGGTCAGATATATTTTCTGATTATTATTTTAAAAAGTCTAAAAATTCAGTTGAAGAAAGGGAAAGAAACAGTAGCTTTCCCCCAAACCCCACATTATCTCAGATTATGTCACAGTTTCTGGTTTTTGTTTATTTATTACTATTAATTATTGTTATTTTGTTTATTTAATAATAATAATTATTATTAAAAGACTTTTTTTAAGTCTTTAGAATATCCTTTATTTATTATTATTATTTTTTAACATCTTTATTGGAGTATAATTGCTTTACAATGGTGTGTTAGTTTCTGCTTTATAACAAAGTGAATCAGCTATACATGTACATATATCCCCATATCTCCTCCCTCTTGCGTCTCCCTCCCACCCTCCCTATCCCATCCCTCTATGTGGTCACAAAACACCAAGCTGATCTCCCTGTGCTATGCGGCTGCTTCCCACTAGCTATCTATTTTACATTTGGAAGTATGTATAAGTCCATGCCACTCATCCCAGCTTACCCTTCCCCCTCCCCGTGTCCTCAAGTCCATTCTCTATGTTGCCATCTTTATTCCTGTCCTGCCCCTAGGTTCTTCATAACCATTTTTTTTTTAGATTCCATATAAATATATGTTAGCATACGGTATTTGTTTTTCTCTTCCTGACTTACTTCACTCTGTATGACAGACTCTAAGTCCATCCACCTCACTACAAATAACTCAATTTCGTTTCCTTTTATGGCTGAGTAATATTCCATTGTATATATGTGCCACATCTTCTTTATCCATCCATCTGTTGATGGATACTTAGGTTGCTAGGCTATTGTAAATAGAGCTGCAGTGAACATTGTGGTACATGATTCTTTTTGAATTATGGTTTTCTCTGGGTATATGCCCAGTAGTGGGATTGCTGGGTTGTATGGTAGTTCTATTTTTAGTTTTTTAAGAAACCTCCATATTGTTTTCCATAGTGGCTGTATCAATTTACATTCCCACCAATAGTGCAAGAAGGTTCCCTTTTCTCCACACTCTCTCCAGCATTTATTGTTTGTAGATTTTTTGATGATGGCCATTCTGCCCGGTGTGAGGTGATACCTCATTGTAGTTTTGATTTGCATTTCTCTAATGATTAGTGATGTTGAGCATCCTTTCATGTGTTTGTTGGCAATCTGTATATCTTCTTTGGAGAAATGTCTATTTAGGTCTTCTGCCCATTTTTGGATTGGGTTGCTTGTTTTTTGTGTATTGAGCTGCATGAGCTGCTTGTAAATTTTGGAGATTAATCCTTGGTGAGTTGCTTCATTTGCAAATATTTTCTCCCATTCTGAGGGTTGTCTTTTTGTCTTGTTTATGGTTTCACTTGCTGTGCAAAAGCTTTGAAGTTTCATTAGGTCCCATTTGTTTATTTTTGTTCTTATTTCCATCTCCCTAGGAGGTGGGTCAAAAAAGATCTTGCTGTGATTTATGTCATAGATGATACAAACGGATGGAGAGACATAGTATGTTCTTGGATTGAAAGAGTCAACATTGTGAAAATGACCGTACTACCCAAAGCAATCTACAGATTCAATGCAATCCCTATCAAACTACCAATGGCATTTTTCACAGAACTAGAACAAAAAATTTCACAATTTATATGGAGACACAAAGGACCCCGTATAGCCAAAGCAATCTTGAGAAAGAAAAATGGAGCTGGAGGAATCAGGCTCCCAGACTTCAGACTATACTACAAAAGCTACAGTAATCAAGACAGTATGGTACTGGCACAAAAACAGAAATATAGATCAATGGAACATGATAGAAAGCCCAGAGATAAACCCACGCACCTATGGTCACGTTATTTTTGATAAAGGAAGCAAGAATATACAGTGGAGAAAAGATAGCCTCTTCAGTAAGAGGTGCTGGGAAAACTGAACAGCTACCTGTAAAAGAATGAAATTAGAACATTCCCTAACACCATACACAAAAATAAACTCAAAATCGATAAAAGACCTAAATGTAAGGCCAGACACTGTAAAACTCTTAGAGGAAAACATAGTTTCTGGTTTTTAGCTACTATTGAATCTCAAGTACTGCTACCACAAGAATGGAGAGTTTCCTAGTAGTTCTGACTTGGAATAAACAGGAAGTACAGTACCAGAAATCTGGCTTGAAAATCTGGTCTCGTGAAACCTCTTGTCCCAGCGCTTTAGCTTTTTTGTACCTCTTGCTAAATCATTTCAAGTGTGGTCACCATTTCCTATTACGTAACTAGTTGGAACTCTAGAATATTAGTTCTAAAACCACATACAGAATGGATGGAAACCAAATGTTACAAGACTAAAAGCTACTAAAACAAAACCTCCTTGACAAATAGAGCTGTCAGATTTGTGGGATGATGTCATTGCAGGGATACATACGCACAGCAAGATGATGATAAAGCACCAAGCTAAAATGATTCAGGGCTGTAGTTCCCTCCTTTAGTGACTCCAAATGCAAGTTGCTCTTGCCCTTGGAAAAGTGGTCTAGTTGGAGGATACAGCTATGGCAAAATAAATTTTGATTCAGTTTTTCCCAGCTAAGCTTGAGGCTAGTCAAACTAAACCCTCATTATCAGAGGCTCTTTGAAAATTCATATTGTTTGCTGGTTTTATGAGGGCCACAAATTTCCTCAGATTAAATTCAAAATGATAGCAAGAGCTACTAAGCTTGTGAAAGTCTAAATTTGCTGATACTTACCAGTGTTTTTAATACCAAGCCAAGCATTTGTCCTGTATCTACTAGGTGCATTCTTGAATGGAGTTTCTTAGCTCTTCTCCCACTTTTGATGTAGAATAAGCAAAATGGACAACTTCTGCATTTTACGGTTTGTATGGTAACACAGGCACCTTGTAGATTTCAGTAAATGTTTGTTAGTGCTGCCATTTTAAGAAGCATACTGTCTGTAACACTGATCTGTGGAAGAACACATTGTCAGAGGGGACTGGGAGCAATCCCTCTTCCTATACATGGGGTTCAAGAGATTCTATTCCAGTGTTTAGCTAATTCAGATGTTGTGTCCCATTCTAGTTGCTTTTTCCTGGGTTCTGAATTTTTCTGCATGCTTTTTTCCATTTTGATATTCTATCAAAGGTCCTAGGTTGGAAGGAATAATGTGAAAAGAAAGGTACAAATAAAGGGTTTGGAAGGTTTCAGAGGATGGAAAGATGAACTTTTAATGGAGATGGAGGTTAGAGAAACCTCTATAAATGAATCAAACATAGGAGGAAGAAAGATGTGGGCTGATAGTGTACTCTGAAGTTATAGGTCAGTGTTTGATAAAACTAGGTATTTTGTAAACTGAAAGGATAATCAGCATAATACCTTCTAGGAAGATACTTCAGGGCAAATTTAAGCACATAAATCTACACACCTCACAAAACTGCTTTAGGTATTAGCCATTGGTCAATAGAACATGTTTTCTGTCATCTACCAGCTTAAAAATAACGCTCTCCTTGGGAGCATACTCTGAAAAGGATTGAAAGCAAAAAACAAAAACAAAGAAACAGAATAACAAAACAAAAACAAAAAACCCCTTCAACAACTCTTCAAACTCCATAAGTCTACAGTACACTGAATAAGAAAACCTGCAAAACGCCTATCTTGTGTGTATCTTTTGCCACAAATCTAAGTTGATATTATTCTAGACAGTTCAAAGGATCATAAAATTTAGTCTCTGATAGTTTTTTTAAATTTTATTTTATTATACAGCAGATTTAAATTAAACTCAGGTGAAATAAATGTCTTACAAATGAGGTACGTGCAGAACTCCCTTTAAATACTTAGAGACACAATAGCTTACTGGTTAAAATACAGTGACCGTCGAAAATAAAGGCATTGTGTAAGTGTTTCCAAAGATTGACATCTTCTAATTTAAAAGGTTTTCTAGTTACAGTCACCTAGCTGTCCTTAGCTCCCTCAAGGCTAGGGGATGCAGCTCTGTTAGGGGAAAGTGACCACCAGGGTTTATCGTAGTGACCTCAAGCACTGAGAAGAGTAAGAGAGGACAAAGTTTGGGGACAAAGTTTGTTCAAGAGAGATGACCAAACCAGCTATATTCATGATTAAATTAGAGGGGCAGTACTGTGGTCCAGAACAGAAGACTGAGCAACAGGGTGAGAATCCAGGAGGTTAGAAATGGAACAGAAGGTGGGGTCAAGTTGAGGAGTTCAGTGTAAGTCTGTGGACTTAGCCGACAAGTCTGAGGTTGTTTCTATTGGGTACCGACCACATGGCTTCTTCTTGGATTGGTCTCGTTTACAGGCATGGGGGATGGGTTCCTTCATTTACAGCTCTTTAAAATTTTTTTCTTTACTGAGGTATAGTTGATGTATAGTATATAAGTTTTAGGTGTATAACATAGTGATTCACAATTTTTAAATGTTATACTCCACTTATAATTATTATAAAAATTGGCTATATTCCCTGTGCTGTACAATATATCCTTATAGCTTATTTATTTTATACCTAGTAGTTTGTACCTCTCAATCCCCTACTCCTATCCTGCCCCTCCCCCCTTCCCTTTACCCACTGATAATCACTAGTTTGTTCTCTGTATCTGTGAGTCTGTTTCTTTTTTGTTATATTTATTAGTTTGTTTGATTTTTTTTAGATTCCACATATAAATGATATCCTACGGTATTTATCTTTCTCCATCTGACTTATTTCACCAAGCATAATACCCTCCAAGTTATCCATGTTGTTGCAAATGGCAAAATTTAATTCTTTTTTATGGCTGAGTAGTATTCCACTGTGTATATATACCATATCTTCTTTATGCATTCATCACTTGATGGACACTTAGGTTGCCTCCATATCTTGGCTGTTGTAAATAATGCTGCTGTGAACAGTGGGGTGCATGTGTCTTTTCTAATTAGTGTTTTCGTTTTCTTCGTATATACACCCAGGAGAGGACATACACCCATTTTAAGTGTGCAGTTCAGTGAGTTCTGACAAATGTCTATGGCCATGTAACCACTGCCACAGTGAAGGTGGAGGACATTTCCATAACCCCCAAATTCCCGCATGATCCTTTTCGACATTCTTCTTCCTCACCTGCTCTGCCCCTGGCAAGCACCGATCTGCTTTCTGTTGTCATAGATTTGCTTTGTCTTTCTAGAATTTCATGTAAATGGAATCATACAATGTGTACTCTTTTGTGAATGCTTATATCACTCAGCATCATGGTTTTAAAATTCATTCAATTGTTGTGTGTTTCAGCAGTTCATTCCTTTCCATTATTGATTAGTATTCAATTGTATGAATATACAACAATTTGTTTATTCATTCACCTGTTCACATTTGAGTTGTTTAAAGTTTTAGGGGACTATGAACAAAGCTACTCTGAACATTTGTGTTAAAGTCTTTGTGTGGACATACGTTTTCATTTTTCTTAAGTAATTACCTAGGAGTTGATTTGTTGGGCATATGATAAGTGTATATTTAACTTTATAAGAAACTGACACGCTGTTCTCCAAAGTAGTTGTGCATTTTACATTCCCATTAGCAATGTATGAGAGTCCCAGTTTTTCTTGGTATTATAAATCTTTTAAAATTTTAGTCAGTCTAGTGATTGTGTAATGATATCTCATGGTGATTTATTCTGCATTTCTCTGACGTCTAATCATTCTGAGCATCTTTTCATGTGCTTATTGGCTCTTATTACCTTTTTTAAGTGGTCTATTCTAATCCTTTGTCCATTTAAAATATATTTAAGTGGACAAAATATTTAATTATCTTATTATAAGTTACAAGAGTTATTTATATGTCAGCAATACATAATATGTTTCTAATTTAAAAGTGTTGTTTTGGCACAGTGGTTGAGAGTCCACCTGCCGATGCAGGGGACACGGGTTCATGCCCCGGTCCAGGAAGATCCCACATGCCGCAGAGCGGCTAGGCCCGTGAGCCATGGCCGCTGAGGCTGTGCGTCCGGAGCCTGTGCTCCGCAACGGGAGAGTCCACAACAGTGAGAGGCCCATGTACCGCAAAACAAACAAACAAACAAACAAAAGTGCTGTTTTTCTGTTCAATTAATATTGACAAACCCCTGATTTAGTTCAATAGTTCCTATACTTTTGTTTATATCAAAGTCAAGTGCAGCAGTTAGCCAGGTGGAAAATCATGTCATGAGGCAAGAAACTGCTATAAACTGCTTCTTGGTAATTGTTTATTCCTTTTTCAGAAGATTTGAACCTGTCATAAATATTGTGTAGTAGAATTATAAAAGAAACATATCAATGAGTAACTTACACAAGCCAACTCTCCCACATGCTTTGAACAATTCAATAAACAATCTTGTATAACAAATAAAGGGAACTGGATTGATTGTAGAATGCTAGATAGCACATAAATTCCTGTAGTTAAATTGGTGAGCAGTGTAATAATACTGAAGTGTATGTAAAACTAAGGACACATAAGGCCTGGAGTAAGAATAATCTCTCCCAGTCCTTTCAGAGAGCAAGCATAAGCCACTGTGATGCTTCAGAATCTCATTACCAATGTTGAGATACAGTGAATTCTTCTACTCATAGTAGCTATGTTCTGTAAAGTTGCCAAGCATTGAATTAACTCCTAAGGGTCTATATATCTTTCACAGTGTATAATTTTTTTTCTTTTGAATTTTATTTTATATTTTTTATACAGCAGGTTCTTATTAGTTATCTATTTTACACATATTAGTGTATATATGTCAATCCCAATCTCCAAATTCATCGCAACACCATCACCCACACATCCCTCCATCCCCCCGCTTTCCCCCCTTGGTGTCCATACATTTGTTCTCTACATCTGTGTCTCTATTTTTGCCTTGCAACCGGTTCATATGTACCATTTTTCTAGATGCCACTTATATGTGTTAATATATGATATTTGTATTTCTCTTTCTGACTTACTCCACTAAATTTGACAGTCTCTAATCCATCCACATCTCTACAAATGACCCAATTTTGTTCCTTTCTGTGGCTGAGTAATATTCCATTGTTCATAAGTACCACATCTTCTTTATCCATTCGTCTGTCGATGGGCATTTAGGTTGCTTCCATGACCTGGCTATTGTAAATAGTGCTGCAATGAATATTGGGGTGCAAGTGTCTTTTTGAATTATGGTTTTCTCAGGGTATATGCCCAGTAGTGGGATTGCTGTGTCATATGGTAATTCTATTTTTAGTATTTTAAGGAACCTCCATACTGTTCTCCATAGTGGCTGTATCAATTTACATTACCACCAACAGTGCAAGAGGGTTCCCTTTTCTCCACACCCTCTCCAGCATTTATTGTTTGTAGATTTTTTGATGATGGCCATTCTGACCAGTGTGAGGTGATACCTCATTGTAGTTTTTTTTTTTTTTTTTTTTTTTTTTTTTTTTTTTTTGCGGTACGCGGGCCTCTCACTGTTGTGACCTCTCCTATCGCGGAGCACAGGCTCCGGACGTGCAGGCTCAGCGGCCATGGCTCACGGGCCCAGCCGCTCTGCGGCATGTGGGATCTTCCCGGACCGGAGCACAAACCCGTGTCCCCTGCATCGGCAGGCGGACTCTCAGCCACTGCGCCACCAGGGAAGCCCCTCATTGTTGTTTTGATTTGCATTTCTCTAATAATTAGTGATGTTGAGCAGCTTTTCATGTGCCTCTTGGCTATGTGTATGTCTTTGTAGAAATGTCTATTTAGGTCTTCTGTCCATTTTTGGATTGGATTGTTTGTTTTTTTAATATTGAGCTGCATGAGCTGTTTATATGTTTTGGAGATTAATCCTTTGTTGATTCATTTGCAAATATTCTCTCCCATTCTGAGGGTTGTCTTTTCATCTTGTTTATGGTTTCCTTTGCTATGCAAAAGCTTTTAAGTTTTATTAGGTCCCATTTGCTTATTTTTGTTTTTATTTCCATTACTCTAGGAGGTTGGTCCAAAAAGATCTTGCTGTGATTTATGTTCAAGAGTGTTCTTCCTATGTTTTCCTCTAAGAGTTTTATAGTGTTCGGTCTTACATTTAGGTCTTTAATCCATTTTGAGTTTATTTTTGTGTGTAGTGTTAGGGAGTGTTCTAATTTCATTCTTTTACAGGTAGCTGTCCAGTTTTCCCAGCACCACTTATTGAAGAGACTGTCTTTTCTCCATTGTATATCCTTGCCTCTTTGTCATCGATTAGTTGACCATAGGCGTATGGGTTTATCTCTGGGCTTTGTATCCTGTTCCATTGATCTATATTTCTGTTTTTGTGCCAGTACCATATTGTCTTGATTACTGTAGCTTTGTAGTATAGTCTGAAGTCTGGGAGCCTGATTCCTCCAGCTCCGTTTTTTTCCGTCAAGACTGCTTTGGCTATTCGGGGTCTTTTGTGTCCCCATACAAATTTTAAGATTTTTTGTTCTAGTTCTGTAAAAAATGCCACTGGTAATTTGATAGGGATTGCATTGAATCTGTAGATTGTTTTGGGTAGTATAGTCATTTTCACAATATTGATTCTACTAATCCAAGAACATGGTATATCTCTCCATCTGTTTGTGTCATCTTTAATTTCTTTCATCAGTGTCTTATGGTTTTCTGAGTACAGGTTTTTACCTCCTTAGGTAGGTTTATTCCTGGTATTTTATTCTTTTTGTTGCAATGGTGAATGGGATTGTTTCCTTAACTTCTCTCTCTGATCTTTTGTTGTTAGTGTATAGGAATGCAAGAGATTTCTGTGCATTAATTTTGTATCCTGCAACTTTACCAAATTCATTGATTAGCTCTAGTAGTTTTCTGGTGGCATCTTCAGTATTCTCTATGTATAGTATCATGTCATCTGCAAACAGGGACAGTTTTACTTCTTCTTTTCCAATTTGTATTCCATTTGTTTCTTTTTTTTCTCTTATTGCCGTGGCTAGGACTTCCAAAACTATGTTGAATAATAGTGGCGAGAGTGGAATTCTTGTCTTGTTCCTGATCTTCGAGGAAATGCTTTCAGTTTTTTACCATTGAGAATGATGTTTGCTGTAGGTTTGTCGTATATGGCCTTTATTATGTTGAGGTAGGTTCCCTCTATGCCCACTTTGTGGAGAGTTTTTATCAAAAATGGGTGTTGAATTTTGTCAAAAGCTTTTTCTGCATCTATTGAGATGACCATGTGGATTTTATTCTTCAGTTTGTTAATATGGTGTATCACATCGATTGATTTGCGTATATTGAAGAATCCTTGCATCCCTGGGATAAAACCCACTTGATCATGGTGTATGATCCTTTTTACGTGTTGTTGGATTGTCTTTGCTAGTATTTTGTTGAGGATTTTTGCATCTAATTCATCAGTGATATTGGTCTGTAATTTTCTTTTTTTGTAGTATCTTTGTCTGGTTTTAGTATCAGGGTGATGGTGGCCTTGTAGAATGAGTTTGTGAGTGTTCCTTCCTCTGCAATTTTTTGGAAGAATTTTGAGAGTGGGTGTTGGCTCTTTAAATATTTGATAGAATTCACCCGTGAAGCCATCTGATCCTGGACTTTTGTTTGTTGGAAGATTTTTGTTTTAAGTTTTTAAAATTAGTTAATTAATTAAATTTTGGCTGCATTTGGGTCTTCATTGCTGTGTGTGGGCTTTCTTTAGTTGTGGTGAGCAGGGAGTACTCTTCGTTGTGGTGCAGAGGCTTCTCATTGTGGTGGCTTCTCTTTTTGCAGAGCATCGGCTCTAGGTGTGCAGGCTTCAGTAGTTGTGGCAGGAGTTGTGGCTCGCTGACCCTAGAGCTCAGGCTCAGTAGTTGTGGCGCAGAGGCTTAATTGCTCCGCAGCATGTGGGATCTTCCCGGACCAGCGGTCAAACCTGAGTCCTCTGCATTGGCAGGCTGATTCATAACCACTGTGCCACCAGGGCAGCCCTCTTGAAACATTTTTAATCACAGTTTCAATTTCATTAGTTGTTATTGGTCTGTTCATATTTTCTGTTTCTTCCTGGTTCAGTCTTGGAAGGTTATACCTTTCTAAGAATTTGTCCATTTTTCCAGGTTGTCCATTTTATTGGCATAGAGTGCTTGTAGTAGTCTCTTAGGATGCTTTGTATTTCTGCAGTGTCCATTGTAACTTCTCCTTTTTCATTTCTAATTTTATTGATTTGAGTCCTCTCCCTCTTTTTCTTGGTGAGTCTGGCTAAAGTTTTATCAGTTTTGTTTATCTTCTCTAAGAACCAGCTTTTAGTTTTATTGATCTTTGCTATTGTTTTCTTTGTTTCTATTTCATTTATTTCTGCTCTGATCTTTACGATTTCTTTCCTTCTACTAACTTTGGGGTTTGTTTGTTCTTCTCTTGGTAGTTCCTTTAGGTGTAAGGTTAGATTGTTTATTTGAGATTTTTCTTGTTTCCTGAGGTAAGATTGTATTGCTATAAACTTAGAACTGCTTTTGCTGCATCTCATAGGTTTTGGATCATCATGTTTTTGTTGTTATTTGTCTCTAGGTATTTTTAAATTTCCTCTTTGATTTCTTGTTTATTTTGTAATAATGTATTGTTTAGCGTCCATGTGTTTGTGTTTTTTACGTTTTTTTCCCTGTAATTTATTTCTATCCTCATAGAGTTGTGGTTGGAAAAGATGCTTGATCTGATTTCAATTTTCTTTCTTTTTTTTTTTTTTTTCTGCGGTACGCGGGCCTCTCCCTGTTGTGGCCTCTCCCATTGCGGAGCACAGGCTCTGGACGTGCAGGCTCAGTGGCCATGGCTCACAGGCCCAGCTGCTCCGCGGCATGTGGGACTTCCTGGACCAAGGCATGAACCCATGTCCCCTGCATTGGCAGGCGGACTCTCAACCACTGCGCCACCAGGGAAGCCCTGATTTCAATTTTCTTAAACTTTCCGAGGCTTGATTTTTTACGCAAGATGTGATCTATCCTAGAGAATGTTACGTGTGCACTTGAGAAGAAAGTGTAATCTGCGGTTTTTGGACGGAATGCCCTATAAATATCAGTTAAATCTAACTGGTCTATTTTGTCATTTAAAGTTTGTGTTTCCTTATTAATTTTCTGTCTGGATAATATGTTCATTGGTGTAAGTGAGGGTTTAAAGTCCCCCACTATTATTGTGTTCCTGTCAATTTCCTCTTTTATAGCTGTTAACATTTACCTTTTGTATTGAGGTGCTCCTATGTTGGGTTATAAATAACAATTTATAATTGTTATATCTTCTTCTTGTATTGATCCCTTGATCATTATGTAGTGTCCTTCCTTGTGTCTTGTAACATTCCTTATTTTAAAGTCTATATTATCTGATATGAGTATTGCTACTCCAGCTTTCTTTTGATTTCCATTTGCATGGAATATCTTTTTCTATCCCCTCACTTTCAGTCTGTGTGTGTCCCTAGGTCTGAAGTGGGTCTCTTGTAGACCGCATATAGATGGGTCTTGTTTTTGTATCCATTCAGCGAGCCTATGTTTTTTGGTTGGAGCATTTAATCCATTCACGTTTAAGGTAATAATCGATATGTATGTTCCTATTACCATTTTCTTAATTGTTTTAGGTTTGTTTTTGTAGGTCCTTTTCTTCTCTTGTGTTTCCTGCCTAGAGAAGTTCCTTTAGCATTTGTTGTAGAGCTGGTTTGGTGGTGCTGAATTCTCTTAGCTTTTGCTTGTCTGTAAAGCCTTTGATTTCTCTGTCGAAACTGAATGAGATCCTTGGTGGGTAGAGTCATCTTGGTTTTAGATTCTTCCCTTTCATCACTTTAAATATATCTTGCCACTCCCTTCTGGCTTGTAGAATTTCTGCTGAGAAATCAGCTATTAACCTTATGTGAGTTCCCTTGTATGTTATTTGTTGTTTTTCCCTTGTTGCTTTTAATAATTTTTCTTTGTCTATTTTTGTCAATTTTGTTACTATGTGTCTCAGCATGTTTCTCCTTGGGTTTATCCTGCCTGGGACTCTCTGCACTTCCTGGACTTGGGTGGCTATTTTTTTTTTCCCATGTTAGGGACATTTTCAACTATAACCTCTTCAAATATTTTCTCGGGTTCTTTCTCTTTCTCTTCTCCTTCTGGGACCCGTATAATGCGAAAGTTTGTGCATTTAATGTTGTCCCAGAAGTCTCTTCGCCTGCCTTCATTTCTTTTCACTATTTTTTCTTTATTCTGTTCTGTGGCAGTGAATTCCACCATTCTGTCTTCCAGGTCACTTATCCGTTCTTCTGCCTCAGGTATTCTGCTTTTGATTCCTTCTAGTGTATTTTTCATTTCAGCTATTGTATTGTTCATCTCTGTTTGTTTGTTCTTTAATTCTTCTAGGTCTTTGTTAAACATTTCTTGCATCTTCTTGATCTTTGCCTCCATTCCTTTTTTGAGGTCCTTCATCATCTTTACTATCATTATTCTGAATTCTTTTCTGGAAGGTTGCCTATCTACACTTCATTTAATTGTTTTTCTGGGGTTTTTTCTTATTCCTTCATCTGGTACATAGTCCTCTGCCTTTACATTTTGGCTTTCATTCTGTGAATGTGGTTTTCATTCCACAGGCTGCAGGATTGTAGTTCTTCTTGCTTCTGCTGTCTGCCCTCTGGTGGATAAAGCTAACTAAGAGACTTGTGCAAGCTTTCTGGTGGGAGAGACTGGTCACATAGTATATAATCTTTAATCCTAAAAGCAACACACTCTAGTATGTTCTATCATCTTTATCTCACAAAAGAGAAAATAAGGTTCAAAAATGTTAAGTGACTTGCCTGGGCCTTCCCCACTAACAGGTGCCAGAGTTGGGGTACAAATCCATCCACCTGGCCACAGAGCTGGAGCCTCACCTCACCACTGTTCCTACCATCTCCATCCTCTGGTCGTCTCTGTGTTAGAGTGAAACAGGAAAGCAGAGCACCACCTTGTTTGACCTCAGCTGGGAACTAGTGCTTTGGACAACTCAATTTTTTTTCTACTCTGAGCATGTTCATGAATTATCACAAAAGTGATTTTTTTAGTGATATTGATTTGGGGGTTATAAATAAATTTTAGAAAGTAGGTGAATTCACTATTATTGGACCTGTGAATAGTGAGGATTGACTATATGAGAATATAAATGCGCACAGTCACACACAATCATATGCAGTTTTTGGAGGGGCAGAGTGGGGGGAAGGAGCGTATCAGTATGCTACCAGACATAGTCTCTGAACTTTTTTCACCCTGTCCTAAATTGGATGCCGGTGAGATTCTTTGATCATTTTTAGATCTCTGGCTTATGTTCTGACTGTGTCTATATGGCTGGTTGACTTTTTGTGGATCAAAATGAAGCAATCATTGGATAGTAGAGCAACAAAATTTCGGTCATTTAAACATCTAATCATTTACTTGGCCATAGTATAGCCTCACATCTCAAATAAAGCAAATGTTGGTAGATTTGGTAAGTCATATTGATATAATTTGAATCATAAAGCACAGGAGAGTTTCACTAGCTATTATGTCTTTGCTTTTCTCATTTCTTCATTTGAGGTCATCAAAGGTCTGTATAAGAAGATTCCAGTTATTTTCATAGTTCAGTTTGAGAAATGAGGTAATGACGTTTGGCAGAAACATTAAAGCTATACTAACTTCATACAAGTGCTAACATTCAGAATATTATTCCAGACAACTTGGACGTAGGAAGCAATTGGAAAAACTCAACAAACCACTAAATTGTAGTAGGTGAAATTTCTCAAAGTGGAAAATCATTTAGGTATAAAATCTATTATCTTAGGTTGTTCCCCTCATTCTTGCACCCCTCTCTTAATACTTTGGAAAAGAGAATTATTTCAGAGTTAGCTTTTTTCACTAAGTTTTGATTTTTTTCTAGAATATACTGGCTAATTTTTTTTCTAATCTGAATATTTTGATACTTTAGAGTAATTTTATGATAAATTTTGCTTTATCTTAATGTAGTGTTTATTATATTTTGAGTAAGAATTAATTTTATCTGCTAATAAATGTATATTTTAAAATAGATTTATGTTTGCAATTTATGTTTTATAATAAGCTTATAGTTTTTTGGTTTGAAATGTATTGAACATTTAATTTCTGGTTTGTTTATGAAATCTGTGTAGTTTAAAATCAAATGCAAGTATTTAAAAAATACCAGAGTTGTTATTTTGCTTATTGTATTGCATCTTGATATTGTACTGCAATATCCATTTGAATAGGAATACTTAGCTAGGACTACTGACCACTGCCAACTCCGGAACTTTTGTTCACTATTTAAATAAATATTGTTATATTAGCGACTTTGAAGATACTTCTGCACAATTTAATTAAAAAATAATATGTGTTTGGGAAATATAATGCATCAATTATTGAAAGAATGAATGAATAAGTGATTGTTGGCTTGTTATTTTAAAAACAGAAATATTTCCATGTCAATGTATAAATCTTAGGAAATAGAAATGACAATTTTTTTACCTGAAGCTTGACTATTTAATAATTTAATTTGATTTAATAGGCATTTATTTAGTATTTAAAGAGACATTTGTAGGCATTAGAGATCTGAACATTAATAATGCATTTTCTTTGTCTGTTAGTGGTTTATAGCCCAGTAGGAAGATTGTACAAACAACACTGTACAGTGAGGCAAGTGCTCTATTGGTGTCACAAGGAAATATATCTGTTATGAGCTGTGGTAGCAGCTAAAAATATAAGTAAAGTTTCACAAAGGAGAACTTAAAATTCATGAGGCATAGAATGGGGAAATGGTATGTATGGGGGGAAAAGGCAATTTAGACAAGGGAAACAACATTTAAAAACAACACAAAAGCATAAAATATGTGTGTTTGGGATTATGGCATTACAATCCCAGATAGTACATGAGTAGGGGTTTGTGGAAGATAAAATTGTGAAAAAAATAAGTTGGGATAAAAATGAAAGTGGTTTTACAGCCACATTTCGATTGAATCTAAGGCAACATGAAGACTTAAAAGGTCTTTAAATGATAGTGGACCCAGTCATATTTGTGTTTTTAGGAGACAATTCTAGTGATATTATAAGGGATGGATTAGAAAGAGGAAGGGGCTGGAAACAGGGAGACCAATCAGGAGGCCGTTATATTAGTCTCAGTAAGAGAGGATGAGGACCTCAACTAGGGCTATTGGAGAGGAAATTAGAGAGGAGGGAATAGATCGGAGAGACATTGTTTGGATAGAATTGTCTAGGAACAAGGCCATACAGTAATGAGGGAGCCTAAGGAACCAAGGAATGTTTGGGAAAGCATTCTTGATAGAAGGGAGAGGAAAAGGGGCACTTGACTGAGTAAGGGCAAGAAGCGGAAGGAGTTTAGTCTATTTTTTTATTTGTTTGAGAAAGGAGGAATGATAAGTTTGTTGTTGCTAAGACTGGGACAAAAAGCCCTTGGAGAGAGAATGATCAGAAGATACAGAGGAAAGAGACATCATGAATCTCTGTTTGGTCATGTGTTAGCTGTAGGTTGGTTCAGACCACACAGAAGGAATGTTTCAGTGTATGAGCAACAGTCTAGAATCAATTTTTGATTTGATTATTTGCCACATATACTTCTACTTTATTTTATCATGGATCACCTTGCTATTGACCCTCATTTCTTATTTTCTTCTACCTAGTTCTCTTATCTAGTTCTGGCCTACCCCATGTCTTCACCTAGGCTTCTCTTCTTGAACTCTGATTAATATTCATCTGACTGTAGCTAGCTGAAAGAGAAAAAAGGAATTTACTAGGAGAGTACAGGGGTGTTTTCTAGAACTCAGAGATGAGAAGGGGCTGGATCTAGTTACTAAAAACCCAGGAAGATCCTTACTTATAGACTCTGAATATCTGCAACATTCTTCTTTCCATCTTTGAAGAATGGATTCTCTGCTTTGTTGGAGCAAGGTAGAAGATGCCAACCCATAGTACCCAAGATTCTCTTGTATATGGTCCCGCTACATCAAGAAGGACTAACTTCTTTCTTTCAGCCTCAATCTTAACTAATTGTCACGGATTGGGTCAGGTGCGCAAGCCTGCTCCAACAAACAGTGGTCAATGGAATGGTCCCATTGTACAAGCATGACTCATGGGAGATCACTGTATGGACATGTTAACTGGGGTTGTGAGAGGGATTGCTGTGTTTAGAGTGTAGATGTTGGGCTGACAATAAAACGACTCATTGACAAACTGGTATAACTCTATACCTCCCATACCTAGCTACTAATTCCCATTTACATAGATTAACCATTAAAATGTTAATAGTTATCTATATAAACACTTGTATATATAATATGTAGAATATAATATAATAGGAATATTATATACTCTCTATATAAAGCAGGAGTATTTTTTAATAATAACAAAAGGATTCCATGCCTGTGAAGACCAGGACATCATCCTAGTCTTTCCACTCCAGACTGTACAGGAAATTCCTCATTAAATTACTGAAAACCATTCTCAGACAAAACTTTTTATAATCCTGTCATCAATTAGTCTTCAAACAGCAGGGATCTTCTTCTTTTGTATAAAACCATATGCTTTTACTGGAATAATGAGCTAGAAGTAGAAATTCATTCCAACCTGTGATTCCAGGCTTTCCTATAACTAAAACATTGAAAATAAGCCTTTTATTTGACCACAGGAACCTAAAGTAATATAGACATTTCTTCTAAGAGCTCCTAGCACAGTGAGGTGTGGCCAAGCTGCAAAGTTCAGTTAAATGACTGATATATTGTTTTAAATTCCCACCTCAGAGTCCACAATAATTAGTGACATTTTATAAAGTATCTTTTCTTACAAAATCTGGTGGGTTTTTTTTTGTTTTGTTTTTTTTGCGGTATGCGGGCCTCTCACTGTTGTGGCCTCTCCCGTTGCGGAGCACAGGCTCCGGATGTGCAGGCTCAGCGGCCATGGCTCACGGGCCCAGCCGCTCTGCGGCATGTGGGATCCTCCGGGACTGGGGCACGAACCTGTGTCCCCTGCATCGGCAGGTGGACTCTCAACCACTGCGCCACCAGGGAAGCCCCTGGTGATCTTTTCTGTCACTTCCTACTAGACTGTAGACTCAAAATCAGTAGGCTTTTGTTCATTATTGTAAACCCCATCCTTTGGACAGTGCCCGACCTGTAGCAGGTGTTTGATGTTCCTAAAAAATACAAGGAAAGTTTATGGGAATAAAAGTATCATTATAAGTAATATCATTATAAAATAGATATTAAAATCTTTAGTTCGTTTCTAAAACATCACTATGGTATTTGTTTCTGATTTTGTTTGGACCTGTGCTCTTGGTCCTTTATTCCACCCCAGGCAGGAGAAGGTCATGTCAAAGAGAAATCATTATAATAATTCCCAAGCCCAGCAGTGGGACCTTAGAGGTAGGAGTAAATGGTTACAAAACTGGGAGCAGAGATTACTCCCTTACTTATTTTTTATTTCTTTTTCTGAGGGTAAACTTTGGGGCCAGGAATGTCTTTGCTTGAGAAAGGCCTTCATCTTCGGAGAGCTGAAGGACTTCAGGTTGAGGACTTAGGGAAAGGATCAGGATGGGGCTGATATCTAATAGAGCATCTTCTACTTTGAAGACACTCCATAGATATTTGCTGCTTTAAATAAATATGTGTCCTAAGGCCTGGATTTGCCCTAGGTTGTAAGAGAGTGTAGGCGAGTTAGCCTTGAGATTTCTATACAGTCCAGCCTATCTCACCAGCATTGAAAATCAAGTAGGCATTTGTAACTACTTTAATATAAAGAATGCCTGTTTAATTGATTAGAACTCTGGTATCTCATGGATACCTAAATATCAGACCAGAGATCTGGCTGACCTGCACATACAGTGGAGTCAAGGGAGAAACTAAAATGATGTCTGATGTCAGCTCTCTGGTCCAGAATGAATGCGTTGGCTTTAGCAATTTAGTAAATTGCTCCTGGGCTGAGTTTAATTTCTTCATCCATTCTAAAACCATCCACTGTCTATTTACTACATGCTAAGTCCTGGGCTTTGCCTTAAGAATACTAAGAAAAATAATACCTATTTCCTATCTTTAAAAGAATCATAGTCTAGAGAGAGCGAGAGACAAAAATCATATACATCCAGCCTCACTAGGATATGATCATACATCCAGCCTCACTAGGATATGATCAATAGTATAATGAAGTTAAAGAGCTCTAAGAACCTACAAGAAGGAGGGAATAATGTTGCATGGGAGAAATGTGGGAATTAGGAAAGGTGAATTAATGCAAACCCTTAACTTTCTGTCAGCTTGTAAAGAATGCACAAGGAGAAAATAGTTCTGACTTCTATTGTACTCTTCTTGACTTATGATTGGGTCTATTGCTAGATGTTTTGGGGATGCTAGGACAGGAGGGGTGGGTAAAAGCAGATACCTTTTGAATCTGATCATCTGATGTCTGTTAAGTCTCAACAGGACCTCTTGAATTGAAACCAAGACTTGAATTTCAGAACTTAATGCAGTTCCCCATGACCCCCAAATCTGGCTCACATATCAGATGTTTATAGGTACTATGGACTCCAAACTCTCATACTTCCCAAATACAGTCTCTTTCAACTCATAAAAAGCCAAGTGACTGGGAGTGGGAGGAAACCTCGGGACAACCCAAGCTTGGGGAAGGAAGCACTACTGCTTCATCAAGTCAGGGACACATTAGGGGAGACCACAGACCATTAAGTCAACTATTACAGTTAACTTCTATTTATATCAAATGTAAGTAAACAATAGTGTGGTGACGATGTTTGGGAAATGACTTGGCAATCTCCCTGAAAAATACGTTGGTAAATCCAGTCTGCCTTTAAAATGGGGGGACTGGCACCACATTATGGCGCCTCTTCCTTTTGTGAATATAGAAAAATGACAATATTATTAAATTAAAAGTGAATGTATAGGTCAACAGATATTTATACCTAATAAAAGCACAGGAGAAAATCAATCTTTAGTCATATTTTAAAATCCCTTATATATGATGTATTTGCTGTTTGCTGACTGAGTTGATCCCCCACTTCCACCCTCCCATCCCAACATGGGAGTTGAGAGGGTACAAAAGATGAACCACTTGAAGGGAGATGTGCTCTGATTCATCAGCAAAACCACAGATGCTTTAGTTTGAAAAAAGTACTTTTCATATGGCAGAAACTTTTTGTGCCGTGATTCTGGATTTGCCTTTTAATACACCGTCCATGGATGCCTAGTGGCGTGACTAGTGACAGAAGGTGTCAGAACTATCTTCTTGACCTGCAGAGGTAGCTCCCTTCCCCAACCCCAGTCAGGAACACAAATCATTTGTGGGGAATCTCCTTCCTAGGAGAAACCCTGGGGGCTGACTGAATCCTAAAAGGCGTGGAGCGTGGATCACATTGCTCTTGGCATTTTGTTTTTTTTTTCCTCAGACAGAGAAAAACACATCCAATTTCTGAGGGACTGAATGACAGTGAGAAACAGGCAGTGGAAATCTGGCTCTGCAGCTACGTACTGTGCTATGCATGCTGTGGGTGAAGGTTGCTTTGGCCATTTACAGGGACAATTGAATTTAGAGGAAAAAGTTTATTTTAAATATTACGTTTGTCTCTGTTAAATCATTAACTTAAAAGCAGATGCCCTTGCATACTTTCCTTGAATTTCAAGAATACAACCAACAAGTCAGAACAATTGGAGCTGGGATTATGTAACATTCATTCGCTCATCTATTTATTCAACAAATGTTAAATGTTTTCTGTGTGAGAATGAAGGACCCTGGCTTGGACAGAAATGGTTACAAAACACCATACAGATGATTGCTAGGAGATACTTAGTAAAGAGATGAAAGGCAGAGAAAGCAAGGAACTCCAGGCAGAGGACCTGGTGAAGAATCTAAGTGGGAAAGGGCATGGGGAATGGAAGAACTAAAGACCAGAAATAATTAGAGAAGCAAAAGCAGAGAGGCAGGTGAGATGGATAGATCATGCAGCACACTACTGCTCATTTAAGGATTTTGGTTTCTTATTTGAAGGACAATGTGAAATCATGGGAGGATTTTTTGTTTGTTTTAACTTTTTATTTTATATTAGAGTATAGTTGATTAACAATGTTGTGTTAGTTTCAGGTGTACAGCAAAGTGATTCAGTTATACATATACATGTATCTATTCTTTTTCAAATTCTTTTCCCATTTAGGTTGTTACACAATATTAAGCAGAGTTCCCTGTGCTATACAGTAGGTCCTTGTTGGTTATCCATTTCAAATATAGCAGTGTGTATATGTCAATCCCAAACTCCCTAACTATCCCTTCCCCCTACCTTACCCCCCCACCCCCCCACCCCCCCCATAACCACAAGTTCATTCTCCAAGTCTGTGAGTCTGTTTCTGTTTTGTAAATAAGTTCATTTGTTGTCTGTTTGCAGGATAATTGTTTAAAAAGGTAAAACTATGATTTTCATACAAATATAAAATAAACGCATGTCAAAGGTATTATTTAGCTCACTAATTAATGAAGAAATCTGTAAGATGTTCCATCCAGTTCAAAGGAAAGAATCCAGTGTATATACACAACACAGGCTATCAGGAATGCTGAAATGCCCCATTATAGGCATTTAAGGAGTCATTATCACAATTAACTTATACATTTTGGAACTCTTCAAGGCTCTGTCCTGAGCCATTTTCATCTCTATGTCTACAATCTTGCCTTGCTTGATCTCATTTACTTCCATAACCTTTATGTGCCATTTATCTGCTGGACACTAACAAATTCATGCCACCTACTTGTTATTTCCACTGGCTTGTCTTCTAGGTTCCTGAAAACTAAGGTATAGCGAACAGAACTTGTGATCATTTCTCCCTGCATATTCCCAGTGGCTCTTCTCCCAGATCTTCCTATCTCAGCCCATGACACTCTGATATACCAGGTTGGTCATGCCAGAAAGAGGAAGCCCTCTCTCATGCCCGTCTCTCCCTCTCCTCTATATCAAGTCTATCACGTATGTACATTTCTTTCCATACCCACTACCACTGTTCTGGTTAACAACTCCACTATCTCTTCAGTTCAGTGCATTCTTTTTCTTCTCTTTTTTAAAAAACATCTTTATTGAGATATAACACCCATACCATTAAATTCATGCCTTTAAAGTTGTACAATCCAGTGGTTTGTATTATATTCACAGCGTTGTGCAATCATAACCAAAATCTCAGTTTAGAACATTTCATCACCTAAAAAGAAATGCCGAATGCATTAGCAGTCACTCCCCATATCCCTTCCTACCCCTTCCCATCCCCAAGCAACCCCTCATCTACCTTCTGTTTTTGTGCTTTTGCCTATCCTGAACATTTAATGTAAATGGAACCCTAGAATATGTGGTCATTTGTGACTGAATTTTTTCACTTAGTATAAGGTTTTAAGGTTCATTCATGTTCTACAATGTATCAGTACTTCATCACTTTGTATGGCTGAATAATATTCCATTGTATGGGTAAAACACATTTGCTTATTCATTCATCATTTGATGGACATTTGGGCTATTTCCACTTTTTGACTCTTATGAATAACGCTGCTATGAATATTTGTGTGCACATCTTTGCATGAACATTTATTTTCATTTCTCTTGGATATATATTTTAGAGAGGAGTTGTTGAGTCATATGGTAATTCTATGTTTAACATTTTTGAGAAACTGCCAAATTCTGTTCCAGAATGACCACACTAGCTTTACATTCCTAGCAGCAATGAATGAAACTTCCAATTTATGTTTTTACCAAGTCTTGCTAATTTTTTTTATAACTATTGAAGGCTAGTGAAGATGAATTGTAAAGATAAAATCTCATTGTTGTCTTGATTTACATTTCCCTAATGATTAATGATGTGGACTGGGCATCTTTTCATGTGCTTAATTACTATTTGCATATCTTTTTTGGAGAAATGTCTATTTTTAATTGGATTATTAGATTTAAAAAAAATTATCCAGTTGTAAGTGTTCTTACTATTAGTTTTTATTATTATTATTATTGAGATGTAAGGGTTGTTTATATATCATGGATACAAGTTCCTTATCAGATGAATGATCTACAAATATTTTCCCCCATTCTGTGGATTGTCTTTTCACTTTTTTGATGGTATCATTTGCAGCACAGAAATTTTAAAATTTTGACATACTTCAATTTATCTAATTTTCTTTAGTCACTTGTGCTTTTGGTGTCGTATGTAGGACCTAACTCAAGGTCATGAATATTTACTCCATGTTTTCTTCTAAATTTTTTACAGTTTTAGTTCATACTTTTAGGTCTGTGATCCATTTTGAGTTAATTTTTGTTTTAATTTAAAACAGAGGTCCAATATCTTTCTTTTGCTTGTGGATATTCATTTATCCCAGCCCTATTTGTTGAAAAGATTATTCTTTTCCTATTGAAATAGTCTTGGCATCCTTGTCAAAAATCAACTGACTGTAAATGCATGGATTTGTTTCTGAACTCTCAATTATATTCTGTTACTCTATATGTCTATCCTTATGCCAGTACCACACACTGTCTTGATTATTGTAGTTTTGCAGTAAGATTTGAGATTGAGACGTGTACTTCAAATTTGCTTTTGTTTTCCAAAATTATTTTGGCTAATTTGTGTCCCTTGAATTTCCCAATGAATTTTAGAACAGGTATGTCAGTTTCTGCAAAAAAAGACAGCAAGGATTTTGATACAAATTGTGTTAATCTGTAGACTGATTTGGGGAATATTGCTGTCTTAACAATATTAAGTTTTCCATTTAATGAATATGGGGTATATTTTCATTTATTTGGATCTTCTTTAATTTTTCAATAATATTTTGTATATTTTAGTGTATGTCTTGTACTTCCTAAGTTTTGCACTTTACTCCTAAATATTTTATTCTTTTTGATGCTATTATAAGTTTTTCTTTCTTAATTTTAATTTTGGACTGTTTATTAGTAGAAATAAAGTTGATTTTTTTAATATTGATCTTGTATGCTGCAACCTTGCTGAACTCATTTATTAGTTCTAGTGGTTATTTTAGTGCATGTTAGTACTTTTATGTACAAATTATGGCAACTGCAAATAGAGATAGTTTAACTTCCTCCTTTACCATCTGAATGTATTTCATTTATTTTTGCTGCCTAAGAGTCCTGCTAAAACTTCCTGTACAATTTTGAATAGAAGTGGTGAAAGTTCACACCCTTGTCTTGTTCCTAATCTTCAGGGACAAAGCATTCTTTCTTTTATCTTTAACTATGAAGCTAGATGTTTTTTGTAGATGTTCTTTATTGAGTTGAGGAATTTCCCTTCTACTCCTTGTTTTTTGAGTGTTTTTGTTATTGTGAAAGGGTGTTGGATGTTTTCAAACATTTTTCTGTGTCTATTGAGGTGATCATGTTCTTTATTTTATTAATATGGTGTCTTATATTAATAGATGTTTGGATGTTAAACCAACCTTGAATTCTCAAGGTAAATCCCACCTTGTCATGGTGTGTAATCCTTTTTTATATACATTCGTCCCTTGATGATCTGAAGGGGATTGATTCAAGGACACCCTGTGGATACCAAAATCCACAGATGCTCAAGTCTCTTATATGAAGTGGCATAGTATTTGCATATAACCTATGCACATTCTCTTGTATACTTTAAATCATCTCTAGTTTATTTATAATACCTAATACAATGTAAATGCCCTGTAAATAGTGGCCAGTGTAAGGCAAATTCATATTTTGCTTTTTGAAACTTTTTGGAATTTTGTTTTAGAATAGTTTTGATTCATGGATGTGGAACTGTGGATATGGAAGGCTGACTGTATTGCTGGATCCAGTTTGCTAATACTGGTTGAGGATTTTTATATCTGTGTTAATAAGAAATGTATTTTCATTTCTTGTGATGTGTTTGTTTGGTTTTGGTATCATGGTAATACTAGTCTCACAGAGACCTTTCCTTCTCTCTCCTCTTCTCTTTTTATGAGGAGTTTGTGAAGAATTGAGATTAATTCTTCTGTAAATATTTGATAGAATTTACTTGGGAAGCCATCAGGAAACTTTAAAATTACTAATTCATCTTTTTAATTGTTATAGGTTTATTAATTAGCTATTTCTTTTTGAGTCAGATTTGGTAGTTTGTGAATTTCCCCCTTTTGTTTAAGTTACCTAATTTGTTGGTATTTGGTTCTTAATAGTGTTCTCATATAATCCTTTTTAATATTTCTGTTAGGTTTGTAGTTATTCCTTCCCTTTCATTCCTAATTTCAGGAATTTGAGTCTTCTCTTTTATCTTGTTCAGTCTAACTTGCAGTAGCATTTTTACTTGCCTCTTAATTTCTACTCTTACTGCCTTCCAGTCCATTCTTCATGCAGTGTCCAGAATAGTCTTCTAAAAATGAAAATAAGATCATGTCACTTCCTGCTTACAAACATTAAAAGTTTTATATTTAATTATGATAAAATGAAAGTCTCTTATCTAAGCTAACAAGATCACAGATAATATGACCCTTGACTTGCTTCTGAACTTTATTTTGTGCCATTTCTGTTCATTAAATATGCTCCTGCCATACAAGCTGCTTTTCCAGGTTGTAAATATGCTGAGTTCTTCTTCACCTTTGGCCCTGAATTTGTTACTTCTTTCTGAAATTCTCTCTTTCTCTTTATTAAACTGGATAAATTATATTAATAATTTTCGTTTTGGTTTAACTATCACTTCACATAGAGACTACCAAATCTAAAGTAAATCCTTCTTATTATTCTGTCACAACACTTGCACCATTTATAATGATACACTGTGGGGTTATTGGTTTAAAGTTTTTCACCCATACTGGACATTAAGCTTTATGAGAGCATGGCTCATGTTAATATATAATCAAAGACTACCATAGTACCTTGCATAGGGAAGATATTGAAAAATATGTTTGAATAAATGAATGTGAAACTTATTACAAAAATCTAGTATATCATTCCATTGATGATTTGAGATCATCATGGTATATGCAGTTATGCAGCTATTCCCTGCCACTTTTCCAACCACTGGGAGGGAGTGTTATATAGATGTAGGAGCATCAGCCTGCCAGCCAGGAGGCCATCAGTTTCTAACCTTGATTCATTTCTGCCACTCAGTCCTGATCAAGTCACTCAGTCCCTTAGTTTTCCCTTTGATTAATTAGAAGATAGATGAAGAATGTTCCTTAATAACTTAAGTAACCAATTTCAATCTTTCTGGATTTGTGGTGGCTCAATACTCCATAAACTAGAGAGAAAAAATTAATTTTTTTAGTTTTGTTTTACTCAATTTTTGGATACAATCACCTTCATTATAGAAGTGGGAAAATTTTTTTCAAGAGTTTTCAGAATGTTTTCTATGTTAAGGAAGTTTCAGTGTGCATGAAAAATACTTCTTATAACTTTTTAATATTATAAAAAGTTTAATTGTTACTGTAGAAAAGTTTTCTTTTTCTAGGGCTTTAAGGAAACACTTGAATGTGACCTATATTGCTGAAGCAAAAAAATGTGTTTTAGAAAACAAGATGGTTCCTCAAGTCCTTCAACTGCTGCTCCCTATTTTCTTGCTAGTATAGTTTATAAAGTATATACCCCTACATATGTAGAAGGTAGAAAGTTGAGGTACTTTGAAATTTTGCTTTTACATACTTTTACACTTTTGCTTTGGAAAATTTTTTTCTCCTTTTTTACTGATCAAATGCCTCATAATGTTATCTCACATGAAAGAAGGACACATTTTACTCTTGCTTCTTGATGCTTAAATAAGAAATTGAAGTGATGTTTTGGCATCTGAGTGAACACATAATGTAGTCAGATGTACCGATTTCTCATACTTAACTTTGCATTTACAAATCATGACTTTCTGGTGAAGTCAGTTTCTTAAAATGTTTTGGGTTGCCTACATGTTATAATCTCATAGGTGAGATTCAAATCTAATCATCTTCAATTGGGAAGTACCTGACAGAGATAGGGACATGAAAGATGTTTTCACATTAAAAATAATTACTCTTAACCAGTCTACTTTTTCCCAGAAAATATGGTTTTGAGAGTAGACTCTGATGATTCTGGAACATACTTGAAGAAATATTTTTAATGAAGCCCAAATATGTTTTATATAAACATGAAAGAAATATTTTTAAAGTTTTAGTCTTTCTTATCTAATGGTAAGAAATCCGATAACTCACTTATTTTCCTTTTGCTTAGTTTCTTTTCCTAAAAAATTGAATCCATCAGATTCTTCCTTGTTTGCAAATTGTCTGTGGAAACACTGAGAGAAGAGAAACTTCTCTTTGTATTTATTCCTAGGTACTCATAATTCCATGGCAGAATTTATTAACCTGTGTTTTCTTCCATTTGCCAAGGAAAAAGTGTAGCTTTCTAAATCTCATTGAAGATATTTTGTCTCCTTAATGTTGCATTTTAAAAGATTTTTTTTTAAAATGTAATTGGCACAGCTTACCTTTCCCCCTCCCCATATCCTCAAGTCCATTCTCTAGTACGTCTGTGTCTTTATTCCTCTTACCCCTAGGTTCTTCATGACATTTTTTTTTCTTAGATTCCATATATATGTGTTAGCATATGGTATTTGTTTTTCTCTTTCTGACTTACTTCACTCTGTATGACAGACTCTAGGTCCATCCACCTCACTACAAGTAACTCAGTTTTGTTTCTTTTTATGGCTGAGTAATATTCCATTGTATATATGTGCCACCAGCATTGTAAAGCAATTATACTCCAATAAAGATGTAAAAAAAATGTAATTGGCATTTTAGTATATGTAGTCTTGAATCATTACAATACACTGCAAGGTAAATATTCAGTCTTATTTTAATGTAAGAAATGAAAGATTGGAGCAATTAAAGGATTTTTCCCAAGGTCAAAGCCAATAAAAACTAAAGTAAGATTTAAACCCAGGTTTGTGTTTTTAACCAAAGTCTCTTTTATTTTTACAAGTTCTATTTTCTTCTTTATTGGGCTTTAAAAAAATTGTTTATTTATTTATTTTTGGCTGCATTGGGTTGTCATTGCTTCACACAGGCTATCTCTAGTTGTGGTGAGTGGGGGCTACTCTTCACTGCGGTGCATGGGCTTCTTATTGCGGTGGCTTGTCTTGTTGTGGAGCATGGGCTCCAGGTGCATGGGCTTCAGTAGTTGTGGCATGCAGGCTTAGTAGTTGTGGCTCGCAGGTTCAGTAGTTGTGGTTCATGGGCTCTAGAGCACAGGCTCAGTAGTTGTAGTGCACAGGCTTAGTTGCTCTGCAGTATGTGGGATCTTCCCAGACCAGGGCTCGAACCTGCGTCCCCTGCACTGGCAGGTGGATTCTCAACCATTGTGCCACCAGGGAAGCCCTCTTTATTGGGCTTTGTGAGTCAGAAAGGCAAGGATCTGATTAGCAAATGCTCGATGCTAAGAAGGACTCTGTTAATGTGTCTTATTTATGAAAAGAATTTAAGAAGGACTCTGTTAATGCGTCTTATTTATGAAAAGAATTTGTGAACTCTGTGCTATGTTTGGTTCTCAGTGTACTTTGAGAAATTTAGTTTAGTTATAAGTTTACAGGTTGTCTTTAGTTCATCTTGATGGAATATGAGGACCTTATCTCTTCTTCTCCTTGGAAGAATCGTTGTAACCATAGAAAAATTATCTCATTTGCTGCAATTAAAAGAAAAATGATTCTAGATCAAAAGCTGCAAGAAAGCAGGGTGAGAATCAGTTTCACTTGTTTGTAGATGCTTTTAAATATTAATGCTAATAAAGGGCAATGAAGTGGACATTTGTTACTTGTTTAGTCCACACAACATCTAAACTATTTTCTACTTGGGAGAGCCTCCTCTTCTTGAGTGGGATAGAGATGATCTCTCTTAGAAAACCTGAAAATGCTAGATATTCACTCTCTCTTGTACCTCCATCATCACACACAGCCGTGAAAGACTTTGAGGACATAGAGGGCAAAGAGAGAAGTGATAGGGAACTCTTACTCTTTCTTGAAAGTGACATTAGGAATGGTTATAAGGTCAAATTTCTAATGTAGGATGAGCATCAATGCTGGTGGTATTAGCAACTGGTGCTCCTGGCAGAGAAGTTAGAGCAGTGAAAATTGTAATATCTAGTGCTTACTGGAAGGTAAAGTTTTTCTCATCAGTTCAGTGCTGTGGCATATTATTTATTTATTTTGATTGGGAGAAAATATTTGTAATACACATAACAAAGGATTATTCTCTAGATTAATTTTGGACTAATTCTGTAGAAGAATTTCTATATATCAAAAAGGAAAAGACCAACAACCTAGAAGAAAAATGGTCAAAGAATATATATAGAAAATGTACAGATGAGGAGACCCAAATGGCAAATAAGCCTATTAAAATTGTAAGAATAATGATATTATCTTTCACATCCTCTAGAATGGTAAATATTATATAATGTCAGGTAACCCTAGGAGTTGGTGAGGATGTAGGAAAGAGGCTCAGTTAAAAATTACAACTGAGAGTATGAATTGGTATGGCACAATTGGAGTGCCATTAACCAATATCTAATAAAGTTGAAGATGAACACACCTTCCATTCAGCAAGAGCAACTGTCCCAGGTTATCTACCCTAGAGAACTCTCCAATGTGCCAGAAAGTGACATGCCAAATATTCATTGCAATGCTTTTGCAATAGCAAAAAATGGGAAATAATCTAATTGTCCATCAGTTTAAGAACTAATAAGTAAACTCTGGTTTATCATTATGTGGAACCATACACAAAAAATGAAATGAATGAACAAGGTCTACATGTCCTCAACATGGATGAATACCCAACATATTGTTTTTTAAGTATGTCATAGAGCATATATTTTATATAAAGTTTAAAAACACTAGGATTAGTTGTTCATAGATACATGTATATACAGTCCATGCATAAAACATACCAACTTCAGAATATTGGCTAATTTGAGGGAGGAAATGAGAGGACTCATGGGGGGAATTATTTTTTTCTTTAAAAATCAAAAATAAAAAAACAAAAGTGATAAAGTGTTAACATCTGTTTACACTTGATTGTGGGTACACAGATGTCTGTTATATTACTCTTCTATTTTAAATATCTCAAATTCGAAATTAAAGAAAAATCTACTTCAGGTACTTTAAAATGATGGAGAGGTGTTAACCTCATTATTAAAATAACACTAAAGGCCGTCTATTGCTAGACAGTTAAAAACTTATTCTGATGGTTTTGCTTTCATCTGTTCTCTGCTTGAAAGATCACATTTATTAAATATATGGTGATTTTAGAATATAAATATTTACATTTTTATGTATAAAAATAAATATACAGATATACACACCACACATACATACATATGTTGTTTGTTTGTTTTAGATAGTAGACAGAACTGATCATTTTGTGTAAAGAAAGCTGGGTACTTAATCTCTTTGAGGCTTAGCTTTATTTTGTTCTTCCCAAACTTTTCGGCCTCCTAACTTGAGAAAAGATACACTATGTTGCTTAACTCATTGGAGATGCATTTCTTATATATAAAATTTGAATACCATTAATTTATCTAGAAGTTTGTAAGCATTAAATAACATCATGTATGTGAAAATTCTTTTTAAACTCTACAAAGCTATTAAAGATAGATGTTAGCATTTTCTTTTTTTTTTTTTTTTCCGGTACGTGGGCCTATCACTATTGTGGCCTCTGCCATTGTGGAGCACAGGCTCCGGATGCGCAGGCCCAGCGGCCATGGCTCACCGGCCCAGCCGCTCCACGGCATGTGGAATCTTCCCGGACTGGGGCACGAACCCGTGTCCCCTGCATCGGCAGGCGGACTCTCAACCACTGCGCCACCAGGGAAGCCCTAGCATTTTCTTTAATTTCTGTTTCAATGCCTCTGGACTGAAAACCAAAAGATTCATATACATTTCTGTATTTATTTATTGCATGTCTAGTGCACAAAGTTCAAAATTAATTGCTGTCATTATATCAAAATTTTAAAAAGTAGCAATTACTCAATACTTTTGTCTGTAGAAAGCCATGATAGTGACCCAAGAAGGGGAATTAGCTTGTGTGATTATTTTATCCCCTATAAAGAAACTATAGACTATTTGATGGCAACATAAAACTCAGATCCTGCTTTTGTAACATAAATTTCAAAAATGTAATGATTTCCTGGCAAACTGCAAAAAAAAAGTTGTTTGAATAATAGTATGTTTTTTAGTGTGGGTCTTTTGGTGACAAATCCTCTTAGCTTATTTTTTTATAGGAAAAAAACACTGTATTTTGGCTTTCATTTTTGGCAGATATTTCTGCTGGATAGTGAATTCTAGATTAGCAGTGTTTTTTTGTTGTTTGTTTCAGCATTTAAAAAATGCCATTTCATTATCTTCTAGATTTCATAGTGTCATTAGATAGTTAGCTGCTAGTCTTGCTGTTGCTCTCCTGGAAACAGTGTCTTTCTTTTCTCTGATTGCTTTTATGCTGCTTTTCTGTCTTGGAATTTCAGCAGTTTGTTATGAGCCATGATGTGTTTGTGTTTATTTTGCTGTAGGCTTGCTGGGTTTCTTGAATCTTTGTATGGCTATCTTTTATTAGTTTTGGAAAAGTCTTGGCTATTATCTCTGTAAATATTATTTCTGCCTCAATTTCTTCCATTCCTCTACTTTTGGACTTCATTTTACATGTACATTAGAGCTTTTGACTGTGTCTTAGATGTTTCTTATGCCCTGTAAGTTGGTTTGTTTTGTTTTTTGGTCTCTCTCTCATTCTGTGCCTCAAAATGCATATTTTCTATTGGCCTATCTTAGAGTTCAGTAATCCTGCCTTTTTCTGTGTCCACTTTGCTGTTATGCATCTCTCACTAGATCTTAATTTCAGATATTATATTTTTCAGATCCAGAATGTCCATTCGATGATGTTAGTTCTGCCAGAGATGGTATCTCCTTTACTCTGTTAGACAGATAATAGGAGGAACTATCACCTCAATCCAACCCAGGATTGACCTGGCTTGGTTTGGGGTTGTGATTTTGGGAAGACCTAGGAATTAGTGTTTTGACCCTATTCCTTGGGCATTGCTCTCCCAGTTTTGTGACTGAGAATCTGGAAAATCACCATACTTTCAGCCCTGAGAAACTGGGAGATTCAGTTGTGCCTTTCAGATTTCTTGAGCATAATTCATTGGTTTCCTATCACAAGTAGTTCCAAAATCAGGCAAAGATCTTGAGGGGGAGACCATCAGAGTGTTTGAGGCAGCCTTTCTCACTGTAGGGGACTTGAATTTTACTTTATTTCCAGCCTAGAACATCAGGCTCTTGTGCTACTTCAGAACTCAAGAAATATCCTTTGAGGGAAAACAGATCATGATTTCAGAGCCACTCTAGTTTCTAATATATCATTCTAGTCCATGTGAACTCCAAAGGCTTCACTTATTCCTTTTCCTCAGTAAAATACCTCTACCTAATCCAACCTGGATCCTCAGGACTGCTCTTAAAAATCAGCATATTCCCCTCCAGAGACAAAAAAGATTATCAGCTCACTTGGGAAGACTATAATTTTAGTCCTTCTAGTCTTCTTTGTTTTCATAGCTCAATAATGATTTTAAGAATATAATTCTTGTAATTCATCTATTTTTTTTCTAGTTACTGCAGTGGAAATGTTGACCTGCTGCCACCTACTATATTCTACTCAGAAGTAGAAGTCCTATGGCATAGCTTTGGATTATGTTTCTAGAAGCCCAGATTCAATTCTGGTTTATAACCATCACGGTGTTTCTTCAAGACATGCAAAATTTTCTTACAGTTCTTCTCCCCCACCCCTACCGCCCACTTCTCGAAGAGTCTACTTCTGTTGCTTACAACACAGAACCTTGACTATTGTAATAGAGGTCAGGGATGGGAAAAGAAAGTGTTGAGAGACTCACTCATAAGAAGACTGAGGTTGGGATAATGAGGCCACAGAGTGTGTGAGCACTTCAGGACTGGAGGCAAAGCAAAGTTCCATGATTTTCAGCAGCACATATGAGCCTAGTTCTAAATAGACCAAATAGGAGCAGCCACATCTCTGTGGAAGCTACGTTAGGGTATGCAGTGACCAGACAGGCCAGGGTACATCTTAACAGGCACAGTGAGAACAGAGATCAATGCTCTGGCTAAATAGGATGAGTTGGGCAATCAGAGAAAATCATAAGGACCAGACACTTCCTACCCTTTGCTGATTGGAAAGTTTATCTCATACCTAGGGGCCATGTTGGGAAGAAATCTAGAAATTTCTTCCAGGGAAAGCACAGATCTGGAAATAAGTAATTACTCTAAATAGACTATTTTCCAATAAAACCACCAGGATACATTTAGTTGGCAAAGTTGGAAAGGCAGCTTGAGAACCAAGATGAGGTAAGTAATTTAAAATACAGAAAATCATATTTTTGCATGTCTGAGTATATATATAGACTGTAGATTTCACCCCTTTGATAATACATGGTGAGACATAGTCTAATGTTGGTGCAGGAAATAATTTTTTCCTTTGGCTGTGGTAGACAAGAACTAAAAATTCAGTTCAAGTTACCGAAAATATGTGTGATTTTATTAAACATGAATTTTACTAGCAAAACTTTATTATTTTTTTTTTTTGCCTAGTCACATTTTCATCTGGATAAGTGAACGCAAAAGCATTTGCTTACTGTGAAGTAAATGCTTACAGAAAACCACTGTAAAGCCTGTCCTCTGACAAGCTTCTATATAAGCAATGTATGCACTCTAAGCATACCTGTAGTTTTTATACTTATCGCTTTCTGTCATTTAAAAAATAAACTTGGAATTTTTTTTGTCTGCCCCACCTCCAAAAAAGCTGGTGAAAATAATAGTAGATACTCTTTCATTGATTTAGATTAGAGTTTGAACTATAAAAAAGGAAGATAAAGCTATAACAAGATATACCTCATCATTTATCTAAGAAGTTATCTACACAATAGAGAGTCTAAATGAAAATACCAAAGGTCTTTTGTTTGGGCTCTTTCAGAGAACAGAGAAACAGTTTACATTAGTGAATGGAGGTTTATTCTAAATGTAACCTGTTTACTAAATGACCTGGACTTAGAGGTGTACAAGTAGGAAATGACTATCCCCCACACTCCTCCCCCCCTCCCCCCAGCTTCAAAAATGCTCTACCATGTCTCCCTGCCCGTGGACGACAGCTCTGCAAGATCCTATAACCTTTAGTAAATTGCAGCTTTGATGATTTCCTTATTTTCAAGTAATATACTAAGAATATATATACTAAGTAATATACTAAAAATATATCCGGCCCAGACACCATTGAAGTTTTAATCTCATACCCAATTTAAAGTTTCTCCCTCTCCTCACACAGCCTCAACTCCCACTCTTGCCCAGCCAGATCTGGGGCTCAAGGACTAGTGAAACAGGACTTAAGGGGCAGGGCACAACCTTTAAAAGAATGATATAGCCCGAGGACTATTAACTGATTAGAACCAAATAGGTCCGAGATGGTGGACCAGTCAACTTCCACTACACCTTAAGGATATGCTCGTTGTAACACATCAGCAAGCTGAATGACACACCCATAGGTGCCATGAGAGTTCCAAGTCTGACCATAAAGGTCAAAAAGTAGGCAGTGGCCTAATTTCTGGAAATCCCCACCCCTTCCCCAAAATAGCTGGAACACTCCTCCCACTCATTAGCCTATGAATTACTCACTCCTATAAAAATTGACAACCCCATACCCAGGGGCCACTCTCACCTTCTGAGACTGCCCACACTCTGTCTGTGGAGTGTGTTTCTCTCTAAACAAATCCACTTCTTACCTATCACTTTGTCTCTCGCTGAATTCTTTCTGTGATGAGACATCAAGAACCTGAGCTTCATTAAGGCCTGAGACCGGGTGTGTGATCTCAGTTAAAAGACTGTGGGTTCGAGTCCCAATCTGGGTTTTGTCTGGGTTGAAGTCCCAATCTGAGTTGCACGATTTCACTAGTAGTAATTTTTCCTTCATATGCCTCATCCTACCTCTCCCCGTTCTGGTTGGTTGAGGGTCTAAGCAAAGAGAATGGGGGTTAGAGGAAAAAGTGTAACACCTTTGACTTAGTGGGGGCTTTTTCTCCTTTGGCTCACACTGGCTGAACATCCAGCCTTCCTTAACTGCAGGAGTCCAGATGCTCTCTCCTCAGTGTGATATATTAGAAGGTTCTTCTTAGATACTCTCATTTTGACCCCCAACCTCCACACTCTCCCAGTCCCTAATGCAGGCAGTGTAGTTTATAGCGAATTTATTGTAATGCCTTTTTGCACTCAGCCCTGTTTTACAGTGGAATTCCCTGTTTGGCATCACCTTTCTTGGATGAGGTTCCTCAAGACACCTTTGCAAGTGCCCACCTGCCCTTTAGCTTTGAGAGAGTTATTTAGAAAACTTAGGGAGGTACTTTGGCATGATAGGAACTCAAAGTAGATTTAAATTAGCAGCAATCAGTATTCCATGTTAATTCTTTGGGGATTGAGAAGCCCATTTTAGTCCTCCTACTTATTTTTCCATTCTAAGATTGAAAGATTTCTGTAATGCTGTATCTTTAGTTTTAAAACTTATACGTGGTTAAAGGGGCAGAGGAGACAAACACAAAATTGGTCTAAATTTTGAAAGAATAGCAGGTAGCCTGCATTTTTTGGAGGGGTGAGAGGGAGTATGTTTCCTCAATTCTTAACACAATAAATTTTTGACATGTGTACATGAATTTAAAATATTCCTACTTAATGAATTGACTTTTTGTTTCCCTTCTCACCTTTAGACCCTGAAAAATTATAATAAGTGTCATGTGGGTTTAAATAAAGTTAAATTTATCTGACAGAGGGTTTCACACCAGTCACTGAAGTTTCCTTCAGAAAATGTTTTCTTTTTGCCATTTTACCCGCGATTCCACATATGTTGCCACAGAGCACTTTTACACACTTTTTTCCCCCCAGAAAATTATGCTGTATAGAATAAATCTTAAAGAAGAGAGTCTATTATTCTCATCTTTGAGGCAAATTCCATGCATCAAACTTTCCTGTGGTAAAGCCAGATACAAATACAGAGCAATTAAATGACAGAAACAAGAAACTCAGGACTTGACCACGTGTATGGTGTTCTTCTGCTTTTTGGGAATTTATTTAAGCAGTTGATAACTGTTTTCTGGAAAGAAAACCTTCCACAGTATGCAATGCATTTATCATTCGTGTGTCATGGGACATATTTACTTGGGCAAGGATTCTTTTGAGAAATTAAGACTCTCTAGACCCAAACAACTTGAGAATAAATCCACCAAAGGCTCTCTTTACTTTTTAAAAATTATGTGCTCAGTTTTACTAGTCTTGGAAGTATTTGTGTATATAGGACATGTATACGCATATATGCTATACTTTATTATTATTATTACTCAGTTCTTTTGGATGTGAACTTTTTTGTTTCTAATAAACTAGAAGGACATTTTAATATCTATGAAAAGAAATAGTAATTTGCAATATTTTATAGCCTGATTTATATAAGTTGAACATAATAGCTTTCCAACTCTTTAACACCCACTCCAATGCTATAATGAAAATAATATTAATTATAACTCAGATTCTTGAGTGCTTTCTGTATGCTAGGAATTGTTCATAGCAATTTGCATATAGTTAGTAACTTAATCTTGACAATGACTCTATGAAGTTGATACTAATATTATTTCTGCATTTTTCAGCTGAGGAAAATGAAGAATGGAGGAAATTTCTCAGTGTCATAGAGCTAGTGTGTGACTGAGCTTGGATTGGAACCAGGGCACCTGTCTCCCAATTTTATGTTCTTAAGTACCACACTATACTGAGGTTGTAAAATGGGAAGTAGATATCAAAAACATTTTGATCGATTAGAGTCAATAACAATCAGTAGATTTACATTAGGTCTTTTGTTTTGATTTCCACTTCTTATTTACCTTAGCGTTGGCATTTCGATTACCTGTTTTCATGTCAATTTTGAGGAAAGGCACACAAGATAAAATGGAGAACTAAAGCACCACTCTTAGAGAAGGGAATGACAAAGGTTCCTTCAGAGACAACTAGTACCACTTATTAAAAATACTTTTTATCCTGACCCATGGAGATTCTGATTTGGCAGGTTGGAATGCAACTTAGGAATCTATATTTTAAATCTCCCCTGTAGGTTTGGGTGTGATGTAGATAGTGGAATTCCAGTTCAACCCTTTTAAGCTGTTACATGGCTGTTGTTTTAGTTCACTGAACACTACTACATTACTTAAACTGTAATCTGACATTTTAAATTTTAACTCATCTCTTTAAATAGATTTATTTTAAAAGTTTAATTAAAGAGATTAATATTTGAGCATTTTCTCTGAAGGGACCAATGTAGGGTTGCTCTGGTGAGAGCAATGGTTAACTGGAAGTGTACTACATATTACTTTTCCTTCATTCAAAAGTGTCTTTGTTTTCTTTGCAGTCTTATATTTCTGAGACTACATACGTATTACAGTTGAAGGTTATATGTAAAGTATCTCCCTCCACTTTTCTTTATTATTAAATCAGTGGTGCTTTTGACCTAGGGAAACAGACTGCCTCTATCTCCTTGTACCCTGCACTTTCTTCCAAGAAGTATAGCAACTCTTCATGAGTTAGTTCATGTGATTCATAAACTTAAATATGATTTTTAAAAACCATTTTTCTGTGTATATGATTAAAAGTTTCCAGACATATAAAAATATAGGAATGCATTGCTTGTTGTATCAACTTTTCATAAATATTATCCACCTTATCTCATTAGGTCCTGAAGTGGCTTGCTAAATACATTTCTAATAAAATTTGTAATCTCCTGATGTGAACTGAGTAGACAACACAGATTTGCCAAATTTATATAGTATGTTAATCAGTAAGACATTTGACTTAACATACATGTAAGTATAGAATAGATTCTTTAGTGAAATTACTCAGATTGCAATTACTTATTTGCCTGTTTTCTATGTAGAATATTTGAATATTGAGTAAGTGCCCTAGCTGGTAGCTATTGGTCCTTAAAAACCAGATGTACTTTTTCTCTTTATTAACTGATTTATTTATTTTCACAATTTAGTTCCCTTGATAAAGTTTTTCACTCTAATGTTTGGAATTTCAAGTAAAGCTCTCTTACGTTTCATTAATGTGGGGAGATAGTTGCCTGTGACTCAGAGATCTGAGAGAATTTGAAAGGGAAAAGCCAGTAGTTTTTTTTTTTTTTTTGAATGGATTTACTATTTCCACAGAAGTAACAGCAGCTCTCTTAGCAGGCCAATTTTGTGATGTGATTCTGGAGGTTGTTTCTGAGAAACAAAGCTCTAATGATTCTGATGCTTGTGACAAGGATGAAGAGGTAAAAAGGGTATTAGAATGTTGGCTGTAGTGATTGGCCCTGATTATCAAGGTGATTTAGGAATGCCTTCTTCATGAGGGCTACTAGGAATATACCTGAAACTCAAGAGATCTTCAGAGTGACTAAAGTGTATTGTCATGTCCAGTTATAAAAGCTAATGGAGGATAGCCTCATCCACCAGAGGGCAGACAGCAGAAGCAAGAAGAACTACAATCCGGATGCTGGTGGAACAAAAACCACATTCACAGAAAGATAGACAAGATGAAAAGGCAGAGGACTGTGTACCAGATGAAGGAACAAGATAAAACCCCAGAAAAACAACTAAATGAAGTGGAGATAGGAAACCTTCCAGAAAAAGAATTCAGAACATTGATAGTGAAGATGATCCAGGACCTCGGAAAAAGAATGGAGGCAAAGGTCGAGAAGATGCAAGAAATGTTTAACAAAGACCTAGAAGAATTAAAGAACAAACAAACAGAGATGAACAATACAAGAGCTGAAATGAAAACTACACTAGAAGGAATCAATAGCATAATAACTGAAGCAGAAGAACAGATAAGTGACCTGGAAGACAGAATGGTGGAATTCACTGCTGCAGAACAGACTAAAGAAAAAAGAATGAAAAGAAATGAAGACAGCCTAAGAGACCTCTGGGACAACATTAAATGCAACAACATTTGCACTATAGGGGTCCCAGAAGGAGAAGAGAGAGAGCAAGGACCTGAGAAAATATTTGAAGAGATTATAGTCAAAAACTTCCCTAACCTGGGAAAGGAAATAGCCACCCAAGTCCAGGAAGCACAGAGAGTCCCATACAGGATAAACCCAAGGAGAAACATGCTGAGACACATAGTAATCAAATTGGCAAAAATTAAAGACAAAGAAAAATTATTGAAAGCAGCAAGGGAAAAATGACAAATAACATACAAGGGAACTCCCATAATGTTAACAGCTGATTTCTCAGCAGAAAGTCTACAGGCCAGAAGGGAGTGGCATGATATACTTAAAGTGATGAAAGGGAAGAACCTAAAATCAAGATTACTCTACCCGGCAAGGATCTCATTCAGATTCAATGGAGAAATCAAAAGCTTTACAGACAAGCAAAAGCTAAGAGAATTCAGCACCACCAAACCAGCTCTACAAGGAATGCTAAAGGAACTTCTCTAAGTGGGAAACACAAGAGAAGAAAAGGACCTACAAAAACAAACCCAGAACAATTAAGAAAATGGTAATAGGAACATACATATCGATAATTACCTTAAATGTGAATGGATTAAATGCTCCAACCAAAAAACACAGGCTTGCTGAATGGATACAAAAACAAGACCCATATATGGGCTGTCTACAAGAGACCCACTTCAGACCTAGGGACACATACAGACTGAAAGTGAGGGGATAGAAAAAGATATTCCATGCAAATGGAAATCAAAAGAAAGCTGGAGTAGCAATACTCATATCAGATAAAATAGACTTTAAAATAATGTTATAAGAGACAAGGAAGAACACTGCATAATAATCAAGGAGTCAATCTAAGAAGAAGATACAACAATTATAAATATATGTGCACCCAACATAGGAGCACTCCATACATAAGGCAACTGCTAACAGCTATAAAAGAGAAAATCAACAGTAACGCAATAATAGTGGGGGACTTTAACACCTCACCTACACCAATGAACAGATCATCGAAGAAGAAAATTAATAAGGAAACACAAGCTTTAAATGGCACAATAGACCAGACAGATTTAATTGATATTTATAGGACATTCCATCCAAAAACAGCAGATTACACTTTCTTCTCAAGTGCACACGGAACGTTCTCCAGGATAGATCACACCTTGGGTTACAAATCAAGCCCTGGTAAATTTAAGAAAATTGAAATCATATCAACCATCTATTCTGACCACAACGCTCTGAGATTAGAAATCAATTACAGGAAAAAAACGTAAAAAACACAAACACATGGAGGCTAAACAATACACTACTTAATAACCAAGAGATCACTGAAGAAATCAAAGAGGAAATCAAAAATACCTACAGAGAAATGACAACAAAAACATGACAATCTAAAACCTATGGGATGCAGCAAAAACAGTTCTAAGAGGGAATTTTATAACAATACAATTCTACCTCAAGAAACAAGAAACATCTCAAATAACAATCAAACCTTACACCTAAAGGAACTATAGAAAGAAGAACAAACAAAACGCTAAGCTAGTAGAAGGAAAGAAATCATAGAGATCAAAGCAGAAATAAAAGAAATAGAAACACAGAAAACAATAGCAAAGATCAGTAAAAGTAAAAGCTGCTTCTTTGAGAAGATAAACAAAATTGATAAACCATTAACCAAACTCATGAAGAAAAAGAGGGAGAGGACTCAAATGAATAAAATTAGAAATGAAAAAGGAGAAGTTACCACAGACACCGCAGAAATACAAAGCATCCCAAGAGACTACTACAAGCAACTCTATGCCAATAAAATAGAAAACGTGGAAGTAATGGACAGATTCTTAGAAAGGTATAACCTTCAAAGACTGAACCAGGAAGTAATAGAAAATATGAACAGACCAATCACAAGTAATGAAATTGAAACGGTGATTTAAAAGCTTCCAACAAACAAAAGTCCAGGAACAGATGCCTTCACAGGAGAATTCTGTCAAATATTTAGAGAAGAGCTAACACCCATCCTTCTCAAACTCTTCCAAAATATTGCAGAGGAAGGAACACTCCCAAACTCATTCTATGAGGCCACCATCACCCTGATACCAAAAGCAGCCAAAGATACGACAAAAAAAGAAAATTACAGACCAATATCACTGATGAATATAGATGCAAAAATCCTCAACAAAAACTAGCAAACAGAATCCAATAACACATTAAAAGGATCATACACCATGATCAAGTGGGATTTATCCCAGGGATGCAAGGATTCTTCAATATACGCAAATCAGTCAATGTGATACACCATATTAACAAATTGAAGAGTAAAAACCGTATGATCATGTCAATAGATGCAGACAAAGCTTTTGACAAAATTCAATACCCACTTATGATAAAAACTCTCCAGAAAGTGGGTATAGAGGGAACCTCTCTCATCATAATAAAGGCCATATACGACAACCCACAGCAAACATCATTCTCAATGGTGAAAAACTGAAAGCATTTCCTCTAAGATCAGGAACAAGACAAGGATGTCCACTCTCACCACTATTATTCAACATAGTTTTGGAAGTCCTAGCCATGGAAATCAGAGAAGAAAAAGAAATGAAAGGAATATAAATTGGAAAAGAAGAAGTAAAACTGTCACTGTTTGCAGATGACATGATACTATACATAGAGAATCCTAAAGATGCCACCAGAAAACTACTAGAGCTAATCAATGAATTTCGTAAAGTTGCAGGATACAAAATTAATGCACAGAAATCTCTTGCATTCCTATATACTAATGATTAAAAATCTGAAAGAGAAATTAAGGAAACACTCTTTAACAAAAAGAATAAAATACCCAGGAATAAACCTACCTAGGGAGACAAAAGACATGTATGCAGAAAACTATAAGACAGTGATGATAGAAATCAAAGATGACACAAACAGATGGAGAGATATACCATATTCTTGGATTGGAAGAATCAATATTGTGAAAATGACTATACTACCCAAAGCAATCTACAGATTCAATGCAATCACTATCAAAATACCAATGGCATTTTTTACAGAACTAGAACAAAAAAATCTTAAAATTTGTATGAAGACACAAAAGACCCCGAATAGCCAAAGCAATCTTGAGGGAAAAAAATGGAGCTGGAGGAATCAGACTCCCTGACTTCAGACTATACTACAAAGCTACAGTAATCAAGACAATATGGTACTGGCACAAAAACAGAAATATAAATCAATGGAACAGGATACAAAGCCCAGAGATAAACCCATGCACCTATGGATAACTAATCTATGACAAAGGAGGTAACGATTTACAATGTAGGAAAGACAGTCTCTTCAATAAGTGCTGGGAAAACTGGACAGCTACATGTAAAATAATGAAATTAGAACCCTCCCTAACACCATACACAAAAATACACTCAAAATGGATTAGAGACCTAAATGTAAGACCAGACACTATAAAACTCTTAGAGGAAAACATTGGCAGAATGCTCTATGACATAAATCACAGCAAGATCGTTTTTGACCCACCTCCTAGAGAAATGGAAACAAAAATAAACAAATGGGATGTAATGAAACTTAAGAGCTTTTGCACAGCAAAGGAAACCATAAACAAGACAAAAAGACACCCCTCAGAATGGGAGAAAATATTTGCAAATGAAGCAACAAAGGATTAATCTCCAAGATATATAAACAGCTCACACAGCTCAATATTAAAAAAACAAAGAACCCAATCCAAAAATGGGCAGGAAACCTAAATAGACATTTCTCCAAAGAAGATATACAGATGACCAAGAAGCACATGAAAAGCTGCTCAACATCACTAATTATTAGAGAAATGCAAATCAAAACTACAATGGGGTATCACCTCACACCAGTTAGAATGGGCATCATCAGAAAATCTACAAACAGCAAATGCTGGAGAGGGTGTGGAGAAAAGGGAACCCTCTTGCACTGTTGGTGGGAATGTAAATTGATATAGCCACTATGGAGAACAGTATGGAGTTTCCTTAAAAAACTAAAAATAGAATTACCATATGACCCAGCAATCCCGCTACTGGGCATATACCCTGAGAAAACCATAATTCAAAAAGACACATGCACGCCAGTGTTCACTGCAGCACTATTTACAATAGCCAGGTCATGGAAACAACCTAAATGCCCATTGACAGATGAATGGATAAACAAGATGTGGTACATATATACGATGGAATATTACCCAGCCATAAATGGGAACGAAATTGGGTCATTTGTAGAGATGTGGATGGATCTAGAGAGTGTCATACAGAGTGAAGTAAGTCAGAAAGAGAAAACCAAATATCATATATTAATGCATATATGTGGAACCTAGAAAAATGTACAGATGAACTGGTTTGCTGGGCAGAGATAGAGACACAGATGTAGAGAAGAAATGTATGGACACTAAGGGGGAAAGCGACGGGGGGTGGGGGTGGTGATGTGATGAATTGGGAGATTGGGATTGACATGTATACACTGATGTGTATAAAATGGATGACTAATAAAAAAAATTTTAATAAATTAAAAAATAAATAAAAATTTAGGTTCATCAAAAAAACACAAAATAACTCAGGGCTCACTCTCTAGCAAAGTGCATAGCTCTTAATCTTTGACTGGATATATTTTATATTTAAGGATCATAACTGGATGTGTAGTATGTCCAAATGTGTAAAAATATAACCCATGTTTTTTGTTTTGTTTTGTTTTGTTTTGTTTTTTGCGGTACGTGGGCCTCTCACTATTGTGGCCTCTCGCATTGCAGAGCACAGGCTCCGGATGCGCAGGCTCAGCAGCCATGGCTCACGGGCCCAGCCGCTCCGCAGCATGTGGGATCCTCCCAGACCGGGGCACGAACCCATGTCCCCTGCATTGGCAGGCGGACTCTCAACCACTGCGCCACCAGGGAAGCCCAATAACCCATGTTTTAATAAAGTCTGTAATACACACTTGTGATGCCAAGGTTTGGGAGAATGGGCTTTCAGATGTATTTCAAATATTAAAAATAAACTTGATTTAGAGAGTGAGGAAGCATTAAGGAAGGACTCATATGTTTTTAATGTAAAAATTTGTTGGCTATATCCTCAGATTATCTCAGTGCTTCTTTTTCCATGTACAGCATCCTAATATGGATATATTTAGAGATATTCTGCATCACCAAAATGTTGCAAAGCCACACAATTCACTCCTACTACAACTTAGATATGTAAAGAAATGAGTCTCCTCTATCTTGCCTAAACCAATCTGGTCTTCCCCATTTTAACTCTTAATCCTACATTGTTTAAAACTTTGTCTGATCTACGCAAGAGGGAGGAGATATGAGGATATATGTATATGTGTAGCTGATTAACTTTGTTATAAAGCAGAAACTAACACACCATTGAAAAGCAATTATACTTCCAATAAACATGTTAAGGAAAAAAAAAGCTAATGGATAACTATAAGTAGGATGATCAAGATTAACTCTCAGGATATAATGTTTGGATTATCACCTAAAGAAGGACCACTGAGTGGCAGAAGTGTCAACATGTTTTAGAATGATTTCTTATAACTAGATATTTTAAAATATCACGAGAGAGGATCTGTATTTTAATAAATGAATTTATTACTTTAAAATTAATTACATTTTATGACATATTTGAGTTTGCTTTTGTAAAGACTTTATTTATTCTAGAGCATTTTTAGGTTCACAGCAAAATTAAGAGGAAGGTACAGAGATTTCCCATATAGCCTCAGCTTATCCACATACAAAGTCTCCCCATTATCAACATCCCCACGAGAGTGGTACATTTTTATAGCTGATGGACCTACATGACATATCATAATCACCCAAAGTCCATAGTTTACATTACAATTCACTCTTGGTGTTGTACATTCTATGGGTTTGGGCAAATGTGTAATGACCTGATTCCATCATTATAGCATCATACAGACTATTGCCCTAAAAATACCCTGTGGTCCACTTATTCACCTCACCCCTTTCCACCAATTACTGGCAACCACTGAACTTTTACTGTCCCATAGGCTTTTTCAGAATGTCATGTAGTTGGAATCATACAGTATGTAGCCTTTTCAGATTGTCTTCTTTCACTTAGTAATGTGCATTTAAACTTCCTGTCCAAGGCTTTTCATGGCTTGATAGGTTACTTCCTTTTAGTGCTGCATAATATTTCATTGTCTGGATGTACCACAGTTTATTTATCCCTTCACCTACTGAAGGACATCTTGGTTGCTTCCAAGAAATATTGGTCTATAGTTTTCTTTTCTTGTAATGTCTTTGTGTGGTTTTGGCATAAGGATAATGCTGGTCTCATAAAATAAGTTAGGAAGTATTCCCTTTGCTTCTATCCTGAAAGAGATTGTAGAGAATTGGTTATTTTTTCCTTACATATTTTATTGAATACACCAGTGTACGCATCTGTGCATGGTACTTTCTGTTTTGAAGGTTATTAATTATTGATTCAATTTCTTTAATATATACAGAGCTATATAGATTGTTTATTTCTTCTTGTGTGAGTTTTGGCCAGTTGTTACAGGCTGTAGTTATCAGCTCACCCAGAATCAATGGAAAGGAACATAGACTCACATCTTCTGTGGAAGGAGTGGTGATATCACATTAAAAGAAGAACTTGTGAAATGAGAGATCTTGTTGTGGCCATCTTGGAAAATACAATGTAATTAATTTTAGAGATATTTGTATAAGTCAATAATCCTAAATTTGTATAAGTCAGTAAACCTAACCAAAAAATGTTTACTTCTTGCTTTTTCTCTGTGTCCAAGGTTGGAGATCGCTTGTTATCACATCATCACCTAGCCTTTTCTGCCTGATACATATATGAATCTCGTTTAAAGAGTCAATTAGGTCTACAACAGTTGTCTCTGGCTCCTAATTTCTTCTTTTCCAGAGGTAGTAATTTTTTATTTTTCTGGAATATTATTTTCTATTTTTCTCCATATCTCTAAATAACATGCTTGCATTGATACTTCTTGTTTGCTCAATTTTAAGCATTATCTGTTGATTTTCCACTAAAGAAGATGAGGATTTACCTTTCTTTAATGCCCCTCCCTGAACACATAAATATGCATTCCCAGACCCCATCCTCTTCATAGAATTACACTGTAATTTTTCTTAGATTACTATATTAGTAACATTATATCATATTACATTATTATATGTTATAATCTATGTATGCTATTCAGATTTAAGCCACATGGTAAAATATAATTATTTCCCTTTCTGCAGAACTTTTAAAAAATTATTTAATTTTTGAAAAAATGTCACACAAATGAAAAAGTGCATACAAGTGTGAAGTTTAAGCAAACATTTATGTAACAATCAGCCAGGTCAAGATAGAATATTGTCATTACCATACCTACTCACATTTTTCATTCTTATTCTTAAAAATAACCATTATATTGATAATAATAATCAATTCTCTACTTTGCTTTATAATTTTGTCACCTAATGTGCATTCATAAACCTAAGTCTCATCTTGCCTGTTTTTGAATTTTATGTGAATGGAAATATAAGGTACCTATTTATTCTTTTTCTGGCTTCTTTTGCTCAACACTATGATTGTGAGATTCATCCATGTTGTTTTGTATAGCTGCCATTTGTTAATTTTTACTGAAACATATTATTTTATTGCATGAATATATTTCAGTTTCTTTACTCACTTTATTGTCAGTGGACATTTAGGTTGTTTCTTAGTTTTGACTATTGTGAATAATGTTATTAGGAACATCTTTTATATGTCTCTTAATACATATATACACATGTTTATATGAACCATATATGTAGGAGTGGAATTACTGGATATAGAATATGTGTATCTTTTTTTTTCTTTCTTTATTTCTTCTTTCTTTATTTTTGGCTGTGTTGGGTCTTTGTTGCTCTGCATGGGCTTTCTCCAGTTGGGTTGAGAGGGGGCTATTCTTCATTGCAGTGCGTGGGCTTCTCATTGCAGTGGCTTTTCTTGTTGCAGAGCACGGGCTCTAGGTGTGTGGGCTTCAGTAGCTGTGGCTTGCGGGCTCTCAAGCATAGGCTCAGTAGTTGTGGTGCGTGGGCTTAGTTGCTCCACGGCATGTGGGATCTTCCTGGAGCAGGGCTCGAACCCGTGTCCCCTGCATCAGCAGGCGGGTTCTTAACCACTGTGCCACCAGGAAAGCCCCTAGAATATGTGTATCTTTAATGATAAACTATTTTCCAAATTGGTTGTATCCATTTATGCTTCCACCAGCATTGTACTCTACATCTTTGCCAATATTTCGTATTGTCAGTCTTTTAAATGTTTGCTAGTTTAGTGGGTGTGAAATGGTTTAGTTTGACTCTCCTAAATAATAATAAATTTGAGTACCTTTTTCTATGTTTATTGGTCTTCAATTTTCTCTTTTGAAAAGTGCCTGCTCAACTTTTGTCGATTTTTTTTGGGACTATTTCTCCTTTACATTTTAATTTGGAAAAACTACTGTTTTTGATCGAGGCATAATTGATATATACATATTCATTTCAAGTGTGCAACATAATGGTTTGATATTTGTATACAGTCACCTCTCGATATCTGCAAGGGTTTGGTTCTAGGGTCTGCCTCAGATGTTCAAGTCCTGTAATTGGCCCTCCATATTCGTCTGCATCCATGGATTCAACCAACTACAGATTGTAAACATGGTATACAATCCTCAGTTGGTTGGATCCATGGGTATGGAACCTGTGGATTCAGAGGGCCAACTGTATATTTATAGAAAAAAAATCCACGAATAAGTGGACCTACACAGTTCAAACCCATGTTGTTCAAGGATCAAGTGTTTTGTGAAATGATCACCACAATAAGTCTAGTTAACATCTGTCACCATACATAGTTACAATTGTTTTTTCTTGTGATAGGACTTTTAAGATCTCTCTCTTAGCAACTTCCAAATATGCAATACAGTATTATTTACTATGGTTCCCATGTTGTACATTACATCCCCATGACTTAGTTATTTTAAGAAGGAATTCTTTATATGTTTTAAGTAAACCATTTTTTGTTTATATATGTTGCAAATTGTCCCACTATGATCTATCTTTTCACTTTCTTAGTGGTGTCATTTGATGAACAGTAATTCTTAATTGTAATTAGCCCTATTTATTGATCATTTCTTTCATATTAAATGATTTTTATGAATGAAACATTTTCCCAGTACAAGATCATGAAAATAGTGTACTGAATTATTTTCTAAAACCTCTATTTTTTTTATCTTTAGCATATAAACCTATCTTTCTTTGATTTATGTGTTTGGCATGAGGCAGGGGTCGAGGTAAATTTTTTTCCTTATGGCTAACCAGCTGTCCTAGTCTTTTTTATTAAAGATAGCCTCTGAAAAGTTGCCATTCTCATAAATCAAAGATCCATATTGTATGGGTCTGTGTCTAGGTCTCTATTTATTCCATTGTTCTATTTGTAAGTCTTGATTTTCAGTAGAGTAGTCATCCTACCTTTTTTTTCTACTTTAGGATTGTCTTAGCTATTCTCGGTCCTTTGCATTTCCGTATAAATTTTAAAATTATCTTGTAAATTTCCCTGGTACTTTTATGTGGATTGCATTAGATCAATTTGGGGATAAATGATATCATTATAATATTAGTATTCTAATCTACAGTTATGATTTGTATATTTATATAGGTCTTCTTTAATCTCTTTCAATATTGTTTTAAGGTTTCATGTGCAGAGTCTTGTACATATTTTACTGGATTTATTCCTGGTGTTATGTCTTTTAGATGCTATTGTAAAAGTATGTTTAAAAATTTTATTTTCTGACTTGAAGTTTTCCATGTCATATAGAATAAAATAGGTTTTTGAATGTTGACTGGGAAATAGTAGCCTAGCAAAAAGTGAACTAGATGATGCAGAACAGATACTAGGCAATTGGAATTTGTATTGCAGGAATCCTACACAAGGGAGAGTCCTCCTGCTTCACTCAGTATTTCAATATTTATATTTTTATGTTTTTATAAGAAAACACAGCTCCCCTGTATTAGTTTCCTATTTTCACTGTAACAAATTACTACAAACTTAGTGACTTCAAACAATACAATCCTATAGTTCTGGGGTCCAGAGCCTAAAATTGGTTGGTAGGTTTGTGTTCCTTATGGAGGCTCTAGGGGACAATCTGTTTCCGGGCTTCTTCAATCTTCAGTAGGCCATTTGTATTCCTTGGCTTATGGTCCCACATCACTCTGACCTCTCATTCTGTTATCACATTTTCTTCTCTGACACTCGCCCTCCTATCTCTTAAAAGGATCCTGTGATTACACTAGGCCCATTCTGATAATTCAGGATAATCTCCCCATCTCAAGATGCTTAACTTACAAAGTCCCTTTTGCTATTCAAGGTGACATATTCACAGTTTCTGAGGATTAGAAAGTGGAACATTTGCTTGAAGTGTACTGCTAAAATATTTTGGAAGTCCCTCTGGACAATTATTGTGACCTTAATTTCTGGACCATCTAAGTGGCAATAGAAATTCTAGTCTGTTTGGAATATTTTGTACTTACACAGGCTTCAGTTCTTTGTTCAAAATATTCTGGGTTTGTTGAGTCATTATATCGTATAGTCTTTTTGTGTCTAAATGTAAGACAAAATGATAGACTTTACTTGTGGAACCTCACTTATTTATAAACAACCAATTTTGTCCTTTCATTTGAGCTTCAAAATTAAGCTGCATTTATGTGCTTCCTAATGGCAAAAGGATTGAATTCTTACCTTTTTTGGTCTGGGGGTAAATGCTCAAGTGGCCAGTTGCAAGCCTGACATTTTATTGTGATTTCATATTTGAATTCTAAAAATGTATGTGTTGTTCTATATTAAGATTTAAAATACAATAATATCAACACTATATAGAACTATTTATAAATTATATTACATAGCATATCTTTTCTCTCAGATATTTGAATATAACTGAAGTTCTAGAAAGATAAGTTACACTTAAACCATGTCTCTTTGTACCACCCGACATCGCACTGAAAATTACATTTTTTTTTTTTTTTAACCTGAGATTGAAAAGCACAAGTGCAAAAGCATGGGATTTGAATTCAGAAGACCTGGGTGCCAGCTGTGTAATCTTGGGCAAGTTATTTGCTGTGGTATGAATGTTTGTGTCCTTCCAAAATTCATAGGTTGAAATCCTGATGCCTGATATGATGGTATGAAATAGGGCCTTTGGGAAGTAACTATGTCATGGGGGCTTTGCTCTCATGAATGGGATTAGTCACCTTATAAAAGAGACATCAGAGAGCTTGCTACCCCCCTTCCCTCATGTGAAGATTCAACAAGAAGTCTGCAACCAGGAAGAGGGCTCTTACTCCATCGTGCTGGCACCCTGATCTTGGACTTCCAGCCTCCAGAACTGTGGGAAATAAGTTCCTGTTGTTATAAGCCATCCAGTGGTATTTCTTACAGCAGAAATTGGTATATTCATATAGTAGCCCCAACAGACTAAGACTCCATTTAACCTCATCTGTAAAATGGGAATTGTAGCAACACTTACTTCACAGAATTGTTATGACAAGGTTGGAAAAGGTGCTATGTATACTGCAGTGACTCTAGTTTTTGTTATTCAGTATTTTTGCTGAGAACAAAGTCTGATTGTTAAGGACTTATCTAGGATCACTAGATAGAAAATCCAACCCAAACTGGCATAAGGTAACAGGGGAGTTTATTGGCCCACATGACTCAAAATTTCAGAGGAGCATCTGATTTAGGAGTTTGATCAAGGGGCTGAAATGCTGTCATTGGCACTCACTGTATGTCTCTTCAGCCTGCTCTCCTGCATGGTGGTTTCATTCTACTTTCATGTGGTGTCAGCATGGCTGTCAGTAGCTCTAGACCTACAGCCTCCTATGTTCAACTCCAGCGAAAAAGAGCATAGCTTCCTCAGAGTTTCTGCACAAACTCTAGGATTTACTCTAAATTGGACCAATTTGAGGGATATGCCCATCCCTGATGTGGCCTGATTTGATCATGAGGCTAGAGGGGATGAACGAACATGAATCACACAGTCCATTCCCAGAGCCTGGATGGGACCTCTGAACCACAAGTACCAGGGGTGGCAAAGCATTTAGGGTGTTATAACCAAAGAAGGGGGGGTGGTTTCTAGATGATTAAAAAATGTCCATTCCAGGGGCACTTAATATTTCTGAGAGGATGTCATTTTATCCTTAGTTTGCCCTACTCAGGAGAGATAGCTTTCATGGAAGAAACTTTGCCTTTTTGCTTTGAAATATTCTTCTCCCTCTCTTTGTTTATTCGAATCTCATAATTATAACATGCTGTATATCTTTTCTTTCTTTCTGGCAACCAGTTTTCCCCATCTGTTTTTTATTGAATGATGTATGGCAAAGCCACATTTTCCTAACTGGGAAAGCTTGATGAGCCGTTCTCTATGTGTTTGCGCATTCTGTTTAACACATTCCTATTTTTAGATTTTTGGGAAGATTTATACATGTGACTGGTAGCCAGTATTAGCTCTTAAAACTCTTTCTTAGAAAATTTAAAGTTTCATTTATTCTTGAGCACTTTTCCAAGGCTACTTAGGATATTGTTCTAAATCTGTAAAACTTCAGCTGATATAGATATAATGTTTAATAGTTTATGGTTGTATTATGAATGAGTTGTATATTTTGCTACCTAATTCCATTTATATTTACTTATTTTTAAATTAATATTAATGCATACAAGTAAAACTTAATGACTTTTTTTTCCTGAATAATGCTGAAATTGTTCATAGGTAGCCTGCAAAATTTCGCAGTATCAGTTCTACTAGGGAAAAAGAAAAACATTTTTCTTTTGCACACTATTGTATAGCATATCGTTATACTCTACAGTTTTAAATGATAAAGCTGAAGAATACAAGTTTAGAAAGAACCATTGGAATCTTCAGACTCTAACACAATACATTGTTACTCCTGGTAAATTTTACTGGAAGACAGCAACATAATTAGATCATCAGTGGTAGTACTTTTCTTCTAGTACATTTTCAAATCCTTGCAGAGGCAGTTTTTGATGTTTTGTTTTTGGCTAGATTTGTGTTTTGATTTGATACTCTCACTCAGTAATTAATGTCCTTTTGGTAACATTAAGTATTTGTGAATAAATAGTTTAATTGACCAAAATAATTTCCATTTTTATAAAAATGTAATTTTTAAAAAACTCTATTCAGTTCCCTTCCCATCATCCTGAAAGACAGTCTGGCAAAAGGGTAGGAGAAAAAAATCTGAAAACTTCTCTGGGATTTCCCTTATCTAAGTACACTGCTTACAAGAATCAGGTGGTGTGAGGTGCTTCTGTACTACTGGATTTAATAATACGTGTTGTTTATAACCCTGGGTCCACCAATTCCTATCATGTGGCCTTATGGGATTACTTAATTTTTCTGTCCTCATTTTCCCCATCTCTAAAGTGGGGATTATAATATTACGACTTTGTAGGATTGTGGTTAGGATGAAAGGAGTCATACCTATGTGATACTGAGAAGAGTAGCTGTATAGTACTGAGAAGAGATAGTAAGTACTCTACAATTTTTGACCATTATTACAAAATGGAGTAGCGGATGGCAGGGCTCTGGGGTCAAACTTGTTTGATCTCTTCCTGATTGTGCCGTTGGGAAAGATATTTCATTTCACTGAGTTATAATTCTCTCATTTGTGAAATTGGTATAATAATGGTACCAAAGTCATAGGGTTGTTGTAAGTTTAAACAAGATAAAATATATGAAATACTTCAAATAATGCCTGGGGTGTGTAAGCACTCAAAAAATATAACCTATTAGGAGCATCTTTGTTGTATTATAAACTCCACAAGGACGCATAGAAGACATTTACTTAATTCAATTTGCATAGATTCTATGAGAGAAACGATGGATAAATACTTCCAAGTAATTAGGTTTTAAATTTGGACTAGCTGTGCTTTACTTTTTTCACTCCATTACCCAGGAATATGGTAAGTGGTTGAATTTTTCTAACAAATATAAATAAACACACATGAACTAAATGTGAAGCAGTTAAATAGAAAAGCCCTGTGTTAGACTAGGCTCAGCTCCAAGAGAAAATGGATCCCGAATCATATAAATATTTGTATCAAGAGGCAGGAAATAACGAAAAATGAATGAGCTTTGTGGAGCAAAAGAATGGGGGAGAGTCTCAGAGAAATCCCTTAGTATAGACAAGAGTATATTTACCTAAGAGTCACCCCATCTGCAGCTGTATAGCACAGAAGACATTCACAAACATTCAAAGAGTTTGTATTGGAACGCCCTAACTTCCATAGTTCCTGGGTTATGCAGATTGGTGCAAAAGTATCTAGAAAGAGAGAAAAGAAATACTAGCATACAAGTGATAGAAATATACTCAATGAACTACACATAGATGAGGCAGTAGATCCATACTTTGGTAACTGAGCTTTGAGCAATTGCAGACAATACTTCCTTCCTCCCTCCCTCCCTCCCTTCCTTCCTTTCCCTTTCTTTCCTTCCTTCCTTCCTTTCTTCCTTCCTTCCTTCCTTCCTTCCTTCCTTCCTTCCTTCCTTCCTTTCTTTCTTTCTTTCTTTTCTTTCTTTCTTTCTTTCTTTCTTTCTTTCTTTCTTTCTCTCTCTCTCTCTCTCTCTTTCCTTCTTTCTTTCTTGCTTCTTCTTCCCCGCTTCCTTCCTTCATTCCTCCCTCCCTCCCTCTTTCTTTCTTTCATTGATATATCAGCATTTGTATCAGGAAAATGACCTGCCCAGTGGCAACTGGCATGGGGAAAGCAAACCTCTAAAAAACCAAAAAGTAGGTGCAGGCTGGAAACTGCTGGGATGACATAAGGAGAGCAAGATCAGGACCAGGGCAGTAATATGATCCAAATTATCCATGACCCAGGGCTTTATAATCTATAGTGGGTGTTTACTACATACCAGGCACTGTGCCAAATGCTTTAGACATATGATTTCATTTACTCTTCACTTTAAACTTTTAGGCACTGTTTTTGTCAGTCCTATTTTATGGTGAAGTAAACTTTTCATTGTTGTTTCAAGGTTAGGAGTGGTAGAGTTGGAGTGAAAATCCAGGCATTCTGAATCTAGAATTCATGTTTTAACAGTTACTCCATATCAATCCGTTATAGAAGAGGAATTTGTAATTGTAAAATAAAGTCATGCATACACTGTAGTTACAGTCATGCTTAAATTAATTACTGATGAACTACTTACAAGTCACTTTACAATTCAGGTTAAGTTGTTATTGAATGAACCCTTTTGTGGTTGTTATAAAGTCCTGAGTTAAAAACCCTGCCGGCTAAGAGAACAGCGAGAACCAGCAACTTTGCTGGACTGAGATTGTGGTCCCATTTGGATGGATTGGTGGACTAGCTGGGAATTTAACTGGGATTTCCAGGAAATGAAACAGTCATAGGGTTTGATAAACTCTCCACATATCCCAGGTTGACCAGAGGCTATGTGTGTGTGCAGGAGAGACAGAAATGGGCCCAAGCCACCCATGCATTTGTGACTGATAGCATGTCACATGCATAGAGAAGACTCCAGAGAGCTTAGTGGACAGTAAAAGCTAGGGCAGTCTTGATGGTCTGAACTTTGAATGTGCTTTCCAGGCCACATACAGAACCATCAGAAAAGGACACAATAAAGAAGACCCAAATAAACAAAGGTGGAGAGAACTAGTTGCCAACAGATATGTCCTACAAGAACTACTAAAGAAAGTCTTTTAGTATGAAAGGAAGTGACACCAGACATTAACTCAAATCCACTGAAGAAATGAAGAGTGACAGAAATGACAACATGTGTGGATAAAAAGATTCTATTAACATATCTATCTCATTTTTTAAAAAACTTCATTAAAAGGCAAAACTGTATGAAGCAATTATTACAATACTGTGTTCCTGAGTTTATAACATATGTAGAGATAATAGATATAATGGTAACACAAAGGAAGAGAAGAAAAGGAGATATACTGAAACGAAGTTTTCATATTTTACCAGAATTATTAGTTAGTGTTATTCTGAAGTAGACTGTGATAAGTTAAAATGCAGAGAGAGCAACCACTAAGAAAATAACTAAAAAATATAGTAAAGAATTAACAGAGGAATTAAAATGGTACACACACATCACAAAATTAGGCAGTAAATAAAAAGTGTTGAATCAAAAAAGACATGAAGCATATAGAAAGCAAAGAGAAAAATGCAGACATATATCCTTACATATCAATATTGTATTAAATATAGATGGGTTAAACACACCACTCAAAAGACAAAGCTTATCAGACTGGATAAAAATGCAAGATACAGGGCTTCCCTGGTGGCGCAGTGGTTGAGAGTCCGCCTGCCGATGCAGGGGACACGGGTTCATGCCCCGGTCTGGGAAGATCCCACATGCCGCGGAGCGGCTGGGCCCGTGAGCCATAACCACTGAGCCTGCGCGTCCAGAGCCTGTGCTCCACAATGGGAGAGGCCACAACAGTGAGAGGCCCGCGTACCACAAAACAAAAACAAAACAAACAAAAAAACACACAAAAAATGCAAGATACAACTATAAGCTATCAATAAGAGACACATCTTAAATTCAATGAGATGAATAAGTTGGAAGTAAAAGAATGGAAAAAGTTATACCATGCAAACAATAACCATAATAGAGCTAGGGATATTATATTAATATCATACTAAATAGACTTTATGATGAGAAATATTACTAAAGACAAAGAAGGACATTTCATGATGACAAAAGGGACAATGCAATCAGAAAAATATAACACTTTGTCCCAGCTTCCACTTATCCCTGCTGTGTCCTCAAGTCTGTTCTCTATGTCTCCGTCTTTATTCCTGCCCTGCCACTAGGTTCATCGGTACCATTTTTTTTAGATTCCATATATGTGCGTTAGCATATGGTATTTGTTTTTCTCTTTCTGACTTACGTCACTCTGTATGAGAGACTCTAGGACCAAGTGAGAGAGTAGCATTGACATATATACACTACCAAATGTAACATGGGTGGCTAGTGGGAAGCTGTTGCATAGCACAGGGAGATCAGCTCTATGCTTTGTGACAACCTAGAGGGGTGGAATAGGGAGGGTGGGAGGGAGGCTCAAGAGGGAGGGTATATGGGGATATATGTATACATATAGGTGATTCACTTTGTTGTACAGCAGAAACTAACACAACATTCTAAAGCAATTATACTCCAATAAAGATATTTAAAAAAAAGATATACCAATTATAGATGTATGTGCACCTCACAATAGAGCCCTAAATACATGAAACAAAATATGACAGAGTTGAAGAGAGACATTTTATAAACAATAATTGAAGATTAAATACTTTATTTTTAATAATTAATAGAACTAGACAGAAAATACCAAGGCTAAAGAAATCTTGAACAACACTACAGGCAGTTCAACCTAACTGATGTATACACCCAATGACTACAGAATACACATTTTTTTAAAGGCACATGTAATATTCACCAAGACAGGCCATTTGATGGGCCACAAAACAAGTCTCAGTTTTAAAAATATTGAAATTATAAGTACGTTCTCTGGCCACTGTGGAATTTGATTAGATCTTCACAACAGAAAAAAATCTGAGAAACTCCCATGTTTTTCAAAATTAAGCAACACACTTCTATATAACCCATGAGTGTAAGAAGAAATAACGATGGAAATTAAAAAGTATTTTAAACTGAATGGAAACAATATAGCATATCAAAATTTATAGGATGCAGTTAAAGCAATGCTTAGAGGGACATTTAAAATTTTAACACCTATTTCAGGAAAGAAGAAAGATCCTAAATCAAGAATCTAAACTTCCACCTTAATCTTAAAGATATACAAACTAAATATAGAAATATAATATAGGAAAATAATATGGAATATATAGACAAACATAAAAATAGAAAATATAGAATATGGAAATACAGAAAAAAGAAAAACAAACCCCAAAGTAAACAGAAGGAATAAAATAATAAAAGTTATTGTGGAAATCAATGGAATAGAAGGCAGAAAAACAATAGAGAAAAATCAGTGAAACCAAAAGTGGTTCTTTGAAAAGACCAAGAAAATTGAAAACCCCTTAATTAGAATGACAAAGAAAATAAGAAAGAAGATTCAAAATACCAAAATCATAAATGAAACATGTGACATCAATACTGACTATAAAAATTTGAAAGGAGTGTAAAGGGATATTACTATACCCACAAATTAGATAGCTTAGATGAAACACAAATTTCTAGAAAAATACAAATTACCAAAATGGACTCAATAAGAGAGAAAATCTGCATAAATCTAAAAGAAATATAGATATTTAATTAGTTATTAAAAATATTCCCATAAAGAAATGTCCAGGCCCAGATTGGCTTCATTAGTCAAGTATATCAAATATTTAAATAAAGAATAATACCAAATACAAACTTTCTCAGAAAACAGTGGAGGAAGGAACAATTCTCAAGTCATTCTCAAGTCAGTATTACCCTGATACCAGAGCCAGACAAAAACACCACAAGAAGAGAAAACTGGAGACCAATATCCTTCATAGACATAGACACAAAAATCCTTAAGAAGATACCAACCAACCAAAAGAAGCAGCATATAAACTAATTATATACCTGGGTTTTATTCCAGGGTTTATCCTGTGAACGAAAGAGTGGCTTAATATTTGAGCATCAATTAAGGAAAAAGAAACCCTGCATGATCATCTTAGTGGACACCAGAAAAACCATTTCACAAAATCCAATATCCCTTTTATGATAAAAAACAAACAAACAAAACCCCTGCCAAACAAACAAAAAACCCACTAAAAATCTGGGTATAGAAGGAAATATCCTCAATCTGTTAATAGTATTTATGAAAAAATGTATTGTCAGAGCCAATTTTAGGGGCTTTGACCTGTACAGTCACACAGAGTCCTGTGTTTAGCAGGGCTCTGAAGCCATCTACCTGAAATTCTTAATAATTTTAGCTTTGAGCCTGTGTATATTGTACATTAAGTTTAATGGGACAATGGAACATATATGTGAGCAGATCTTGTTCAATATGCATGTCCATTGTTTCTGGCTGCCCTAAATACATATAACTTGTGCGATGCTTCCATGAACATAGAATTCTTGTGGACTCACGATGGGTGGCAGGTAGTTCAGTGAGAGTCAAAGCAAGTACAAGATAAATGTATTTTGTTACATCCAGGACACAGTATGCAGGGATGCTGACAGCCCTGAGCAGATATGCTTTCCATTTGAACCGGAGCTTGCTTCAAAAACAGAAAGAAGACGACATTCTAAGAAACACAAACCACCAAGGAACTACATCTTTTCTTTCTCCTGGTTATAATAATTTCAAACACTTACGCTGAACATGAGGACATAAAATGAACTTTTAGAAGGAAACATAGGAGCAAATCTTTGTGTCCTTGGATTAAGCAAAGATTTCTTAGATACAAGACTAAAAGCTTGAGTCATAAAAATAAAAAATGATAAATTGGATTTCATCAAAATTAAAACTTTTGTGCTTCAAAATATACCATTGAGAAAATGGAGAAAAAGTCATAGACTGGGAGAAAATATTTGCAAGTTTATATCTAATATTTGCAAGAAAACATCTGATAAAGGATGTGCATTATATATATATACATATATATATATACTCTTAGAAGTCAAGAATAAGAAGACTAACAGCCCAGTTTAAAAATAGGCAAAGATTTGAATTGTCATTTCAGTAAAGAATACATATGGATAGCTGAGAAGCACATGAAAATGTACTCAATATCATTAGTTTCTAGGGAAATGCAAATTAAGGCCACAGTGCGGTACCACTACCCACCCAATGGATTGGCTATTTTTTAAAAAAAGAAAAGATTATACCAAGCATTGGGAACCATGTAGAGAAACTGGAAGCCTCATATGTTGTTGGTGGAAATGTAAAATGGTATAGGCCCTTTGGAAAAGTTCGGCAGTTTCTTAGTTGAACATACATTTACCATGTGACCTAGCAATTCTACTTCATTTCTATACTCAAGAGAAATGAAAACCTGTATCCACACAAAGGCTTGTACACAAATGTTCATAGGAGCATTAGTCATAAAGGAGAAAAACTGACATAATCCAAAATGTCCATCAACTAGTGACTGGATAAACAAAATGTGCTTAATCTGCACAACAGAATGCTATTTATCAATTAAAAGGAACGAAATACTGATACATGCTGCAACATGGATAAACCTCAAAAACATTGTGCTAAGAGGAGGGGAAGTGCAAAATACTGCATATTGTTTGACTCTATTTATAGCAGGAAAAGAAAATGTGTAGTCATAGAAAAAAGATCAGTGGTTGCCTGGGGCTGGGATAGGAGCACAGATTAACCGTAAATGTTCTTGAGAGAATTTTTTGAGTGATGAAAATGTTCTAAAACTGGATTGCAGTATTGGTTGTACAACTCCCCAGATTTACTAAACAAACTTACTAAAAATTACTGAATCGTGCACTTAAAATGGGTAAATTACATGATATGTAAATTATTTCTCATCAAAGCTGCAAAAAACACTGCTGCCAACACAAATGCCAAATACTGTTGAGTAACCCCAACCGATGTACCCTAATGACATGTGTTTACTATTTTTATGATCCAGTTAGGGAAATACAGAACCCTTTTTTTTTTTTTTGAGAAACACTATTAATGAAAATAGTGAAGAATCTTCTTACTAATTCTTCTTATTAATGAATCTTCTTGAGTAGATAGTATTTATCCTAATTCTAGTTTTTCCTATTCTAAATATTGTTTAGTGTCTACTGTGATACTCAATGACATTTGTACATGTGATGAATTTTATGCTATTGGAAAAATGAAGTCTCTCAGTATGTCTTTAGGAGCAGACGCATGTCGATAATTGGAGTAAATGAATGCTTATTAGTTCACATATTCACTCAGTAAATATTTATTGAACACCACTATCTGCTAAGCTCTGGAAAGAAGGAGTTATAGACCAACAGACCAAGAAGTCTTAGCAAGGTCCAGAAAATCTGTAGCCACAATCTGAAAACTTGTGCTTTGTTCATGAAGTGTGTGTGTGTGTTTGAAATATCAGTAGCAGGATTTCCTGTTTAAATCTTGACTTTGTAATGCTATGAGTGGGTGTGTGCATTAGGTTTTCTAATATTTAAAAGGTTGTTCATGGTAATATCATTTAAAGAGAAAAATTTAAAAACACATTTGTGCTTTTCCCAAAAATATCTTTAAACTTTAGTGTTGAATCACAATTTTCAAGAGGAAAAGATTTTCAAAAGTACTTATGAGGTACTAAAATGATAAAACCAGAAGGACTGCAGCATTTATGAATTATGATGGAATGTAATGTTGATTACTACACAGCAATTAATTTATATAATTTTATGCCTTGATAGTTCAGTCTGAAGATAGTAGTACATTTTTGTAGACTTATTGTTCCCAGAAGAATTTAGATGGACAAGGCTGCTAAATGTCTATTTGATGTATTTATTTGAAATGTTTCATAATTCAAATATTAAGTGCTTAGAAAAAAATTAAAAATTAGGAAAAGCTATATATCAATCATACACTGGTCCTGGCCAAATAAATGATTATGACTTGAATATCTTTATTCAAATTTTAGTCGTTTTCTTTTATATATAATTTCTTTATATGATTGCACTCATGTTACATAAGTGCTAAACAGCTTCTGTTAACTAGTCATAATTGCTTTTCATGTCATTAGGTAGACTTTCGAAGCCACCCTGTAAAATAGTTGGGTAGTCATTGAGTGCAGGTTCCATAGTTTACTTAACTATTTCTGTATCACTGATCATTTAGACAGTCTTCAAATTTCTGCATATAATGTACATAAACCTTTTCTGATATTAACATTGTTTCACTGAGATAGATTTATAAATTAGTGGATATTTTATCATTTTGATGCATGTTGCCAAATTAGTTTCCACATGATAGTATTTTCTAGGCTAATGTATATAGTTCATTTTCTCTTTTGCAAGTTATTTGTTCATGTCCTTTGACAGTTGAACTTTTAGTGTCTTAGTATTTCTCTCATCAATTTGTAGGTCATTTATTTGATTAAACTGTTAAACACTGGCTACAAATACATTTCCTAATATGTTGTTTATCTTATTATTTTGGTAGTATTTTTTTATTTTGTCACAGAAATGTTTACCTTTCTATCTAGTCAGATTTTCCAATTCATTTTCTTTTTTCTAGGTAATTTTTTTCCCATCAACTTTATGAAAACTCCTTAGGGAGTGTTAACGACCATTGTGCTGTCTTTTGATTTCTCTATATTTGACTTTGGAATGTACTCTCTATTTTACTGCATGGTGTTGAGTTGAAGGGATATACGTTTTTTCCATTTAATTACTAACCAATTATTCCAGTGCCATTTGCTGTATAAGTTTTCCTCTCTGTGAATTTCTAGACATCCTTGTCATTTGAAAAATCTTTACATATAGAATAATCTGTTTCTGAGCTACTTCTGATATATTAAAAAGGCTGTTTGTCTATTCTTACACCAGTACCAAAATATTTCTAAAGTCCATCTGGAAAAATCATAGGTTAAAAACAGGAGGAAAAAATCCCCTAGAAATTCTGTTTCTTTGGCCTTTCACTCATTCTCACTTCATGCCTAGTGTACTGCCTTGCATAAGATAGGCACTCAGTAAATATTGGTTAATGACTGAATGAATGAAAAGCAAGTTATAGAATGGGATTAGCTTAGCGTGATTTTGAAAAATTTTAAATGAATATCTTTCAATGATATTTCAATATATGTCTCAGCTGATTTCTCAATAACCTATAGCTAGAGAATGAATTCTAATGAGGACCTAGCTGATGGCAATCTGTTATGAGTGGCTGGCAGTGGACTTCTGGTAGACACATTTGTCACTCTTGCATTATTAGAAGAGTTTAATCTGGATTCTTGACTGATGGAGGGCCATTTATCTTTACAAAGAGTTATGGGTGGCAAGCATACTTGAAATTGTGGTACATCTATCTGAAATTTTTCATGAGTTTTTCTAAATAATGTTTCATGGGACATTGCTAGTGGTATGTACCCCATTTCCTAGCAGTATTTAGGATATATAAAACATGGGATAAATGCACAGTTATGTTAAAAATTTAAGCAACAGAAAATATGGGTCAAACACAAATTTATGTTAAAAATAACTTTAATTAAAAGAAATCTCATATTACGCACCTAATATTGAGCATCTAGGCAAATTTCTGGATAACCATTGGCAGCCATAAATAAATAACAACTTTCCCTTTAGTAAGATATAAAGCTTGTAATTGTTTCTGATTGTCACCGTGAACTCACATTTTCCATTTTGGGTACACCTTCATTATAGTACTCCTTATAAAACGGAAGTAATTCTTTTGGCCTCTGCTGGTCTATCTAGAGCTTACACCAAACTCTACATTTTCTATCATCAAAGAGACTCCATATTAAAGCCAATGTCATGAGATACTCATCTAAAGAAGGATGATGTTTAGGATCTGCTGCCAGTTTCCCATGGTTTG